>NC_045779.1:40134069-40443585 GCF_008692025.1 Phocoena sinus
AGATGAATTCCATCCCTGCCTCCTTCCTCACCGTCCGTCCCCGTCGTCTCCCACCTCAAGCTCAATGTAACACTTTGCTCTTTTCACAGTTTCTCATTACTAAGTTTTAAAAACATTGCCTAGCTGGTAATTACAATCTGAAACAATTCTTTTGGGGGAGCCCTGGGCTATTGATGGCTGGTAATCTTTCAGGAATGTCAGAGAGAGGGGAGGGAACAAAGATTCTAAAGAACCTTTGGAGACAGGGGCTTGTGTCTCCTTTCATCCCTCTCCTCCCTGCTCCTGGCCTGTCCCTCTATCCCCATCCTTGGTGAGGGAGGGGGGAACCACCTTCCCTCCTGACTTCACCCTCCCTTTTCTTGGGTCACTTTCCCATCCTCTGCAACTCTTAACTTAGTTCTACAGTTCCCCAGCCCTACCCATTTTTTGCTTAAATGGGAAATCACCTTCTCCTTCAAAGGGGATGTCTGAATTTTGGCAAATTCTGTTCAAAGAAATCAATGAGAAACAGACTTGAGGAAGGGCTTTTCCACAGGTTACCTCCAGCCTGGGCTAAGGCACCTCTATGTCAGTCCCTCACAGGCAAGCCTTGTGGTTTCTCATTATCCTTTAGGGGGTTCCACTCGGACTCATTCTTGTCATTCCATCCATACCAGCTCCCTTTTCCCCCAGAAAAAGCAATAGTAATGGCAGTGACCTGAGCCCCCTGGAGTGAGATGCAGGTTGCCACTTCCCTATGCGGAAAGAGGCCAGGGCAGAGCTGGGTATACAATCAAGCGGGGGGAAAAGGCCCACTTGGGCCCACCTCTTGCAAAGCTCTTCTAATGGCAGGACCCCTCCTGGCTTTCCTATTTCTCTACCTTAACACTTTCTGTTGGGGGGGAAGGGCGAGGGGACAAGGCACAGGCTACGACACGGCCAGAAAGACCCCATCTTCTTTACACAGGTAGCAAACAATCAGACCGAGATGTGGTCAAAGGTGATTCTTCCCCCCAGTTTCCCTTCTTAAACTATTAATTTTTCAATCCTTGGAGCAGTTGAGAGCCAGGTATGCGTCTCCCCTGCCCTCACCTCCCATCAAAACCTGGAGACACACAAGGAAATCCAAAGCCACAGTAATAAAGACAAAAACTAAAGAAATCCTCCTTGGCTTGTTTCTCCAGGGTGGCCGGGCAAGGTGTGAAAATCCGTTGCTCCCTCTGGGCTGGCAGGTGGAAGGTTCTGGAAAGGCGGAACTCCCTGGTCTCCCACCCGGCTGAAAGCCCAGGCTGTTGCCCCACTCTCTGCCTCGTCCAAGGCTAGCTCCTCCTCCGCCCCTCTGCAGTCAGGCCTCCCCAGCGGCCCCGGGCCAAGGCGGCAGGGAAGGCGCCGCTACCTGCAGCCGCAGGACTCCACCACCATGTCCTCGTACTGCTTGTAGACCACGTTATTGCCCGCGTCGATGTACAGGATGCTGATGGGAGTCAGTTTGGTGGGCACGCAGCAGCTGGGCGGGGTAGAGCCGGGGTCCATGGAGTTCATCAGCGTCTGGATGATGGCGTGGTTGGTGGGCTCCAGGTGCGAGCGCAACGGGAAGTCGCACACGCCTTCGCAGTGGTAGGCCTCGTACTCCAGGGGCGCGATAATCCAGTCGTCCCAGCCCAGCTCCTTGAAGTTCACGTGCAGGGGCTTCTTGCTGCAGCGCAGCCTCGACTTCTTGCCGTGCCGCTTGCCGTGGCGGCTGGCGAAAGCTGTGCGCCGCCGCCGGCGGCCGGGCGAGGGCAGCCAAGACCCGGCGTCTGGGGTGCCCGACGGCGGCGGCCACGACCCCTCGGCGCCCGCGCCAGGGCCCGCAACCTCGGCCGAGCCCAGCTGCTCGCGCATCTCGGCGAACAGGTTCTTGCGCTGGGATCGGGTGAACACCACGAGCAGGGCGCGCTCCTGGGGGGTCCGCACCCTCCGGCCGAAGCCCAGACTCCGCAGGTCCGGGGGCGGTGGCTGCTGGAGCCCCGGCGCGGCGCGCGCCTCGGCCTCGCCGGCTCCCTGCTCGCCCCACGCGACCCGCAGCTCCAAGCACAGCTGCTCCCGGGGTTGGTGGCGCAGGACCTGCCACACGTCGAAGACTTCCCAGCCGGGCCGGGGCGCCCCCTGCGGGTCCAGGGTCCGCGCGTCCAGCAGCAGGGGCGACAGGCAGGGGAAGAGCTGCACTTGGAGCGGCCTGGCCGGCGGCCCCCAGGGCGCTGCGGGCGCCTGGCGAAAGAGCCGCAGCTCCGCGCCCACCAGCTCTTCTTTGTCTGAGAGCGTGGACACATCAAACAAATACTTCTGTCTCCGGAGAGGAGTGTGCGAGAGATCGTCTGCGAGATAAAAAATAATTACAGTCAGTTTCACTTAAGAGGGAGATCAGCCCGGTGCTCCGCGGCCGCCCCTGGGAGGAAAAGGGCGGGGAGGGAACGGGACAGGCCGGTAGAGGTCCAGCTCGGCCCGCCCGTGGCTGACCACCCCGCCTCCCCGCCCGGCGGTGCGCGGCAAAGAAGGGGAGGGCACCAGGGCGGCCCCCTCCTCCCCTTCAGCCCGGGACTCCCTGGGCGGAAGTCGGTGGCTGCTGGAGTGGCGGCCGCGGCGGCGGCTCCCGGGTTTTCCCCCAGGAGCCTATGTAACCACTAATGTGCCCTTTGTGGTCGCAGGCCGGCCCGCATTCCCCCAGACCTCCTCTCGGCTGGCTCATTCTCATCATTCACGTCTCGGTTCAAATGTCACCTCCTCCGAAAGGCCATGCTCGACCACCCGGATCTAAAGTAGCCTCCCTCGGTCACTATCACGGGACCCCGGTTTATTATCTTCACGGCACTTAGCACTATCTACAGTGACCTCGTTTATATTTGTCTCCTTAGTGGTCTGTCTTTCCCAGCATAAGCCCGCCCCTCTCCAACAGCCCATAGGAGCTAGGACCCTGTCCTGTCCATTTGGCTCACCGCAACGGCTACAGGCCTGCTCGACTGAGGATACACACTGGTCAGTAAGTGGGAAACATCTAGAGCAGTCATTCTCAGTCTACCACCTAGAGAATTTTGAAATTACCAGCGCCAGGGTATGCTTCAGCCAACTGAATCAATATCTGAGGACAGGGCCTGGATATTGGACCTTTGTTGCGGTTTGTTAGCTTTGGTTTTTTAAAGCTCCAAGTTGGACTTGAAGGTGCAGCCCTAGTTGAGACCCACGGGTCTGGGAGAAGATGCCGCCCAGCAGGCAGTTTTGCTGGTGCGTTTAGGCCCAGGACAAAGTTGACACAATGAGGAGCTGCAGTGTGATTTCTTTCTTTCTAAAATTCATCAGCCACTTAAACAAAAGAGCAGGGAGGCTTTCAGAAGTCTGCAGAGGGGCAAATGAACCAACACAAACACAAGGCATCTATCCATTGAGAAGATCCTGCAGCCAATGAGAAATAAATATATCAGTAAGGAGAAAAACCTGAGCCACACACACACACACACACACACACACACACACACACACACACAGTGACATTCTCCCCTCCCCCACCCACCCAATCTGAAATCTTCTTGCTTTGCAACTAATCCTGAAGATAAAATTTTTGGTTACCACTGAGAGAAAGAATGGGGACACAAGGAGGGGGAACAATAACAGGCTTTTAAATCCAAGGCGAATTCTTGGGGACCCAGGCAAAACTGGACTGGACTTCTTTTTTGACACATTTGTGCATGAAGCCAACCCCACTTCAGTGTGCAAGGCGGAAAGCTAACCAGATTTTCTTGGGCTGCCTTCTCATAAAATATTTACAACCCAGCAAATACAAAAATCCCCAAAGCCCCTAGCTTTCCCCAGAAGCTAGTAAAGTTTGGGTAGATTTCAATAGTAAAAGTGTCACCGGGTCCCAGGTCCGACCCTCACTGCCTGTCCAGATGTAGCCCCAGGGCACTGGATCTGGAGCCTCAGCCACACCCAGTTCCCACTCTGGGCTGACCGCCGGGCGGTCTAAAACACAAGTCCCGACCTGAGACGGAGCTGTGGGAAGGGTTAGAGAGGTGAAAAGGGAAAAGCTGCTGGAGGCAGTTGATTTATGGAAGCCAAGACCTTCAAACCGACCAGGGCACATTAAAATCAGTGGGAATTCAGCACACTTTCTTCTCCTCCTTTAAAGAAACCTGTGTCTGACAACCTTCAACCACCACCCAGATCTCTGGACCTATTGCCTGAGGCTTCACTTTCCTGGCTCTCATATTTCTCTCCCCCCCAAAACTGAGGATGTGGTGAGAGGGACAAACCTAAGGCACTTGCTGCACCAGCTAAATGTCGTGAGGGCTGCCGTATTTTTCATCCTTTATCTATGAGCACAGATCAGTTCTGCAAGGTAGGTACTCATTGTTCCAATTTTACAGATAGGAAAACCAAGGCTTGGAGAAAATAATTACCAAAGTCTCACAACTAATAAATGGTGGTATTGGGACCCAAAGCTAGGTCCGTTTAATTTCAGAGTTGGAGCATTTAGCCTGTAAGCCCCACTGCCTGTCCATTAGGGTCCAAGTCCTGGAGCTGAGGCAACCAGGAGTGACCACTGTACAAGGGATGGAGGATACAGTCCCAACTGTATTTTCAGGGCTTGCTAGGAATAAAACCTGGGCTCCTTTAGGAAATCATTTCCATCTCTGCTTATATAACTCTTGAGACAGTTTGTCACTGGTTGGAGAGCATTAGGCAGGTGTAAAGGATGATTTATTTATTTCTCTCTCATGCAACACGGAGAAATCAGCCAGCTTTTGTTTTCATTCTTTTTTTTTAAAGTGTGGGCTAATAAATGGTCTGCACAGCTGAGTCACATTTCTCTAGTCCTCGAGAGTGGTCAAAACAGAGGAAAGCATCTGTAAAAGGAGGGCTCCACTGGTTCTGCAGCCTTGGGATCTCACATGATTTTTCTAGCAAGATTAGCCTGCTCCTACCCTTTCCAGGGCTCGGGGGGAAAAGTGCAAATGAGGCTTCAGCCTGTATCCTGCTCTCTTTCCTTCCCATCCCGGCTCCATTCCACAGTTCGAGGGATCTTACCTGCGTGGATGTGGACACCCTTGCCCACAGCTCCAAGCTTCCCAGGCTACAGGGGCACACATCAGCGATGTGACACACCCTTAGGAGGACAGACCCAAAGAAGAAGCTGCCCGGGCCCTGGAAGCGGGCTCAGGGCTATTTGAGCAAGAACTCTGGCTCAGGTACCAGACTAGAGCAGTAGCTCTCAAAGCCAGTGAACCTGCCGTGGTCCCTAAATCTGCGTCATCAGCATTACACAGGAACTTGTTAGAAATGCAAATTCTCTTGAGCCCCAGAGGTTTGTAGCAGAGCCCAGAATTTGCATTTCTCCTCAGTTCCCAGGAGATGTTGATTCTGCTGGTTGGGGACCCCACTATAAGAACCACGAATCTAGATAAGCACATTTCATTGACTCTTCGGATTCCCCACCAAGTGGGGAGGGCACCACGGGAGGTGAGAACAAAACAGGGCCCTAGGGCCCCAAAGCACTGGGCCCAAGACAGGATCTAAGGCAATGCTCACCAGAACCAAGTCCCTATTGCTCCCCGTTCCTTCCGGCCCCTCACAGCCACCTCCACATTTTTTCACTCTTTCAGCCACATGTACTCTCACTGGGGCTCCAGAACCTCTAACGCATGAGTGTGCCTGCTCTGTGCAGCTCCCCTACAGACCACATTCTCCACCTGTCTGGACCTGCTCTGGAGGCGTGCGTCACAGAAATAGCCCAGAGGAGGCATCCAACCTGGGGGGTGCACACACCATCCACTGTGACCCTGCAGACACTTTGCCTGCTGACCTGGCATCACAAGGCCTGGCAGCCTGCTGCCGTGGCCATCTGTGGGTACGAAGCCAGTTCTTCACACCTTCTCCCACAAGCCTCCTCTCCCATTAAGTCCTGTAGAGAGGAGAGCTGATGTCATCAAGTGACACTCTCTCCCATCCTCTTGCCTAGAAACAGGTAGTCTTACGCTTCAGGCCTTTAAATTGAAATTGATCAGTAATAAATCATGAGAGCTATCTTTTTTGCTTTTTATCTGTATCAACCTGGTCTGTTACAGCTTGTCTTACACCCAGGTTAATTCAGGGTTTGCTGAGTATTAGACATAGCGACCCCTCACGTTTTAATCGCTGGATTTGTTCTTATCAGCTTGCTCTGGTGGGTGGGCAGAGGAAGGAGGGACGGAGAGAAGAGAACAAACCACCTTCATATTTGAAGAAAATTCTTCATAAATAGGTCAGCCTCTTTTGAGTTAAGGGCAAGTCGGTTAAAGGTTAGGAGCACCTCAAACATATACATTTGGTGTGGGATTGATTAAAAAATAAAATAAAAATTTAAAAGGAAAGCAAATAAGGGAACGAGAACGAATCACTTCAACGTAGGGACTATCACGCCCATTTTAAATGAGGAAACTGGCTTAGAAAGCTACGTGGCTGGAGGAAGCTACGAAGCAAACACCAGATCGTAAAGAAAAGGATGCCCACGGAGCCTAAGTCCGGACACCCCAGGAACCGCGCCCCAGGAAGGCGGCGTAAGGGTTACGGTTGCTCAGCGGCAGGACCCGAGCCTCGCCGCCCACACGCGCTCCTCCAGCTGGGGGCGGCTCCCCCGCGCCCCGCTGCAGATGGCTTCCGAAAACCCGAATCGTCCTTCGGTTTGGGGCGGAAAGGCCGCTCACTGCATTTTCCCCAAGACGTCTTGAGATACGTACGCAGCTTGAGGTCCCTCTTGAGAGTCCTGTTTGAACTGTGTCACTCGCTGGCCCCGAGGGCTCCCCCGAGCTCCAGCTCGCCCGACCCCCAAGGCCCTTCGCGCCCAGACCCTGGGCTCCCCAATGCTGCTAAGCGCGTGTTCCGCTCGCGTCCTCTGAATTCGCCGTGACCTGAGCGGCCACTCGTGGGCGCCTGGCCGGGCCCCACACGCCTCCACCCGCCGCCCCACCACGCGTCCCGCCGCACGTCCTCCGAAGGCACATCCTCCAGCGAAGGGCTGCGGCTCAGAAAGCCGAGATGAAACGGGGCTCTCCCACCCCTACTCCCCTAGGTGGGGATGGAGGAGGGGCGTATAATCACCCGTCTTCGCAAAGGAAACTCCAGATGTCTGCAGCTCAGCCTTTCCCCCATCCTCAAAAGCATCCCTGAATGCTTCTGGGCGTGCTTTTGTGCTGGGCTCAGGGTTTGGGTGGCCTCCGTCCGTGACTCCTCACCGAGAGTGTCCGAGGCCCGTTGTACTGTTACACTCTTTTATAGGTGACGGAGCGGGCTCCAAGAGGCGTCTTCACTTGCCCAATGACTTGCAGCTTGGCAGGGACGCTATTTGAAGGTCTTTATTCCAACCGAGGCCCTCAGACCTGAGGCCACGCCCCTCTTACAGGGTTCTCATTTGGCGGTGGAGCAAAGAGGGAGGGAGGACACCAGACACACATCCATCACCAACGCCGTCAACACAAAGGGAGCTGGGTTCTGCCAGGAATTCTTTTTTCCTTTACTGGAAGTAAGAAGACCTCCGATCAGGGAATTCATAGCTAGGTTTGGAGTCACTTCTTCTCAGGTCCCTAAGCCCTGAGGGTGCCCTGAGGTGCCACAAAGTCCACAAGTTGGAAATAGAGTCAGGTGTACTGGGTGAGTACAAATGAGCCACCAGCCCTGTCTCCTCTGAGGTATGAAGGTCTCTGAGTAATTTGTGCTCCAACTATGACCCTCTTCTGGGACAGTGATCTCCTGGGCATCCCCCTGTACTCTTGTCCTGCGCCCTGCCTCCACTGAGATCTGAGTCTTGCAAACTGCTGAACATCCCCCTGAGGTGCAGAATCAGGACACCACCCACACAATTCACCCTTTCTGGAGTGTTTTTGCTGACATCCAGTGTGATCATAACAGCAAACACTGGGGAAAGTCCTTACTATGTGCTGGGCATGATCTAAGTTCTAAACTTAGAATAAGTCGTTTAAGCTTCAAAACGACCTACGGAAAAAAGAAAAGATATCATTACTATGTTACAGATCACAAAACTAAAACACAGAGAGCTCAAGGTAACTTGTCCAAGATAGAGGTAGATGCAGCAGTCTGGTTCCAGTATCTGTGCCACCACCCTGGACATCCCAGACCCTGATCTTTGTGTCTGGTAGAAACCCTGAGAAGGCTCCAGTTCTCTCATGCTGCCTATGAATTTGGGGAGGGCATCAATCCCCGATCTCCAAGTGTCAATCACTTCCTAATCGGCAGAATTGAAGGGATGCCAACAATTGGACTTTTGAAGGAGAATTTCCAAGGAAACAATTTTCTCATCTGCAAAATGAGAATATAAGGCCAGCTCAAAGTCACTGAGGGAACGGTGGCAAATGAGATAGAGTAGGAAAGACATCTGAAGATGTGTGCAAATGTTAGTTACTACTGACAACATGGAATGAGCATAGGAGTCCTGAGTGTGAGAGGCATAGATTTGAGTCCTGCCCTGTAACTTATTGGCTGGGTGGCCTTGGATGGACTGGGTCACATAATCTTTCCCAGCCTCATATATCTCATCTGGAAAATGGGAGAGTGACCCCCACTTTGCAGAGTCATTGTAAAGATCAGAGTCGAGGTAACCAGAGCAGGCTGTGCATGACAGACAGAAGCGTCCAGGGAATGCAGCCAATATTACTGTAACTACCTACGGCCAGGTAGGGGGCCAGGTAGGGGGAAGATACACGTGTCCTCCTCTTGGCCTTCTTTGAGGAGATGCAATTCAGTTCTTTCCACAGGATTTGCAGAAGTGAGTGGAGGAAAGGTGCTGGGCAGAGGGGTTAAGAGAGAAGCAAGGGCTTCCAGCAAAGGGCCAGGCCCACAGGGGTTTCAGCTTCACCCCCCATCACCCTGCTCCCTCTCATTCCCCAGGCCTTATCCATTGCTCTGGTCCCTCCCACAATGCCAAGTCAACAAACGACCTCCAGCCAGTACCTCGTCAAGGACAGGGCCCTCCTTGCAGGGTCCCTCCTCTGGGGTTAGCCCATGTGCGAACCCCTTTGGCTCTGGGCAGCCGCAGCCCCGAGAGGCCTGGTGGCTGATCTCCTTGCCCCACCTGTCCCACTTCTCCACTGGCATCCTAGTGGGCAGGAACTGTCCACGGAGCCATTGTAGGGTGCGGGGGGTGTGTGTTCAGCCTGCAGGTTGGAGGAGAGCAGGGTGGTAGCAGTGAATGACCCCTCGGGCTGCAGTGTCAGGGGCGGCGGCATCGCAGTCCCACAGAAGCCTCTCCCACCATACAGTCACCGCCCCACTTCTTTCTAGGTCTCTTGGCTTCCCCAGTGTTTGCCCCAGTAGCTTGTCCTGAATTTCCCAGCTTCTTTCCTCCTTTCAAAGACCAGAAAGGCCCGAGGGAAGTCCTCCACAGAGGACTTTTCCACCCTCTTTCCAAAGCCTGGCGGATCCCTACCTTCCTCCCTGTCTCAAGCCTGGGCTTGCAAACCACACAGAATTCATCGAGTCTGGTGGCCTGCCTGGATCCCACAGAGAAACCTCAAAGTTCCCACAGCAAGTTCTGACTCAGCCAGCGGCAAACCAGTGAGGCTGGGAGGGGGAGAGAAGGGGAACCCCGATTTCCACCCGACTGGGAACAACTCCACGCTCCTAGAGAGCCGCAGCACACACTCCAGTAACGCAGCTCTCTGGCAGGAGATGGGCCAGCCTTCTACTCTGGGCGCTGGGCACCCCCAGCAGGAGTCCGAAGTCGCCTCCAAGAGACTCCTTTTGTCTTTCTACGACGAAACAGATTCATTTACAAAGTAGTTTCCACGCACTTGGTGCGAACTCTCATGGCCTCTCAGGGGCTCAAGAGACAGAGACGCAAAGCCCAGATCAAGGACACTTCACCAGGCGACTCTTTTCACTGGCATCCCACCCTGGGCTCTTGACCACAGTGGCCCAAATCTTAATTTGACACCACTGCAGATGAAATCCAAATAGAAGCCGGTGACACCCCTCACGCTGGAGCCTCTCTCCCCACCTTTCCGCTGCAGCCAAGCAGGCTTTTGCCTGGCGTCCTTGGTTGCGGCATCCCCGCAGGTCGCTGCCTTCTCTTGGAACCTCTGGAGCAGGGCCCGGACCTGGCTGATTTACCCGAGGTCGCCCTCCCTGCAATGTCGACCTGTAGGGTCACCTGGGAGCCCAGGGGAGCAACCCAGGCCCAGCGGGGAGGGTATCACAGCCCTGAAACCGCCCTTTGGGCTAGAACATGATTGCAGCCTTTTGACTTGAGAGCTTGGAGATGAAAAGTAGAAGAAAAGGTTCCCATTTTATGTTGTTTCCCCTCTCCGACCAGTTCTGAGGTTGCAGGTGGGGAGACGGGCTCAGACTGGCGTGTGGTCAGGATATTGGACCCTCCGTGTCAAGGGGTCCCGCGCAGGAGAAACCTCAGTGATGTGTTCTTTAAAGTGCTGGGCCGGACGCAGCTTCTGAGGAAGGGATCGCGGCAACTCAGCTCCACTGTGTTCACCTCGGGCTGACTCCCGAAATAACGTCCTAGCAAAATAAGATTCGTGGTGGTAGCTATGGACCATAGTCTAGCATCGTTCAATTTCCCTCCCCACTGGGCGTGGGAGCGGCGGTCAGCTGGGAAGTGGGATCGGGACTGGACCAACTTGCCTGGAAGCCAGATTTGCAAAACAGGCGCACGGGTTCTCTTCGGTTCCTACGTTATTTAGGGGGTAAGGGGGACGGGTAAACCAGCCCTGACAGACCCCAAAGCCAACCCTCTGCTCTTGCTTTCCCCTCCGCTCCAGCAGCCAGACCCGCGCCAGCCGGGGCCAGAGGCCCGCCCTTCTTCTCCACTGCAAGCCCACTATAGGGTCCCTAAACCCTGCCCCGCCCCCAGGCGCCCGGGCCGCTCGAAGCGCAGCGCGCGCCTCTCTGCTAACGCTGGTCAGCGCCGCCCGCCCACTCCCAGCGCACCCAACCCTCGGCTCCCAGCAGCGTTAATGGACTGTCCTGGAGGGCAAGGAACAGCAACCCTGGAACCCATTAGGCCGACGAGGACCTATTTAATTCCTGTAAACAGGAGACACCATTTAACCGACATTGAGCTTAAAAATAAACAGCCAGGCTTTAAGGGCGGGGGATGGGGGCTTGAGGGAGGCGGTAGATGCCAAGCAAAGAAGTGGCGCTGTGGATCCACATTCCTGTTTGCCACACCACCTCGCGGCCTCGGTTCGGAGCCCTTCCCGGGTCCAGAGAGAATCGCTTGACCAGGGTTATTCCCTACCCTAAGAGTTATCGAACTACTGTCCTTCACTTTACTCAAAAGTCCCCAGGGATTATTGTGAATTTGCTCTGGGTCGTTTGATGCAAGCAGAAGTCCTGGCAGGAAACGAAAGTTTTCGTTCTGCCCTATTTCTATCAAACCATCTTTCCCCCACCTCTCTGTTCAGTTCCCTTCTCCCTCTCCCCACGCCGCCCCAGATAGACGTCACCAATTTCAAGGAGGTGAGCCGCCAGAACCCCGAGAACTCCAGCTGGGAAAAAGCGAGTTGCACTAGGGCCTCCATCAATGCAACGCTCTGCGTTCCCCGCGGGTCCAGGCGACACGCATCCCCTCTGGTCGTAAGGGGGAGGTTTCAGGTCTTGATTCAGTTTGCGCGGGAAGGGATTCCCAAGGCCTGTCGTGGGTTGTGGCTTAGGTAATTTTTTTTTTTTTTTTAATGTGCAGAAACGACAAGGATGTTTGAGCACGTTTTTCGATCCCCTCCCCCACCAGCAACTCTACCGCGCAAACTCCCAGAGCTCGAGAGCCTCCCGCGCCAGGAAAAAGCTCAGTGTCCTTCTCAGATTAGTCTCCCCTGCCAAGGAAGCCCGCCCCAGAATTCCGGCGCTTCTTGCACTCTCGCTGCAGAAGACACTAGGTGTTTTTAGCTTCTTGCTAAGGCAGCCTTTGTAAGGCAACCCTTAAGGCCTTAGGGGTGGGAGTGACATTAACTGCTATTTAACAACAAGCCAATGGCTAAGGGTTTGGTTTGTGGCCTGAAAAATGTTTTAATCATTCCAACCAGAAGAGCAGAACAAACTTCTGGTTTAAGGCTTCCTTCCCTTACCCCGGGATTCTTATAGGACCTGCCAGTTCACCAGGTTTGAGCAGGATCCTGAACCTGGACGGCGATGCAAACCCCGTGCGGTGCTCACACCGGCGCGTCCTCACACGCACGTACTTAAAAGCTCAGCAATCCTTTCCCAAGGCTGTTCCCTCTTTCCGGGGAAATAAAGCCTAGATTGGAAACTTCTGCCGGCTTCCTCACTTGGCCGTCTGGTCTGCATTAGTGTTTTTATAAGGGACTCAAACAAATCGAATACAAGGTCACCAAATAATTAACAGTTGTGAATTCCCTCCGTCCCCATTAAAATGCTTCCCTGCTTATATTTCATTTTCCGTTTGCCAACGACGACAGGGTCCGGGCAAAAGCACCACTGCGTTGATTGCACCACTCTGCGGCCCAGGTCCACCCAGAAACACGCTGTTTTGCATAAACATGCCACACCAGACGAACTTCAATCAGGAAGGAACTATGCCGCTCTTAGAATGTCCTCCCCGTTAGCTGTCCTGCCCTGCCCCCTTGGCAATCGCGACCCAGAAGGTAAACCTAGAAGCCAACAAACAATCCGCGGCAAACTCTCCCGAGGTTCATTTCTAGGGTGTCAAATTCCTCAAGGATGTTCCGATCTCGTTTGGGCTTTTGTGTGTGTGTGTGTGTGTGTGTGTGTGTGTGTTTTGGTGTTTTTGTTTTTTTTGTTGTTTTTTATCTGTTCCCTGCTGCCTCCTTTCTGAGAGTGCTATTGTAACAATAACAGCAAATATTTAAAGAGAATTCTTATTTCAAAATTATCTGGAAACCTAACTCACAGCAATATTCTTAGATTCATTTTGGTTTCTTCATCCTTAAGAGGCTTTTTTTTTTTCTCCCTTGTTGGAATTACATGGCGCGTCTCACTACATAAACTGAAGTCCAAGTTTTGCTTCTCTCTCCCTCCCCCTCTATCTTACAGCCGTGTTGAATTCATAGGAGTTCTCATTGTCTGCCTTTCCAGGGCCCCAGGGTTAGAGATCCAAGCCTCCTGTACTAGTGGTCTTGTAATGAGTTCTATCAGGTGCTAACTGTAATTTCTCTATATCCAACCTGGTCCATCCTGATCCTATGACTGCACCAACACAAACATTCACACACTTTCTCATCTTTATGGATCCAAAATCATTTTGAAAGCACAATATGGAGGCATTTTTAAAGGTCAAGGATAAGGCAGCTTGTGCGTTTTACAGGGAGTACAAAGAAGAAGCAAGGCACAGCACACTTTTAGACCCCTGAATCCAAAGTTTCACTCCAACTCCTAACTGGGTCTTAAGGAGATCACAGAGGAATATCAGACGGGGTGAGAACTCTGTCAACTTCTTCCATTTCTGCGTCTTGCCACCATCCTTTAGAAACCTCCTCACCCTCACCCTACCCATGTAGTGCCACAGGTAAATATGCAGGGGCTAGAACTGGATATGTGCTTCAGCTCTCACTAGCTGTGTGACCTTGAACAACTGCTTAACCTCTCTGTCTTCCTTAATTGACCTGTAAAACAGGGACTGTAGCACTTTCTTCCCGGTGGTTGGGGGGTGTTGTTAAAATTAAATGAAATAATTCATGTAACAAATGTTAGCCCAGTACTTGGTACACAGTAAGTGCTCAACACGTCAATATATCTTAGTTATTATGATTACCCCTAGTTGTTTGGAGAGCGAACCGAAAGGGGGGACGCTTTTTATTTTTTAACCTGCAATAAGGTGTCCTCCTCATGGGGCTTGGGAGAAGGAGGCACGGGCTGAGGCATTACAGAACACGCAGTCTTTATAGACCTATAGACCTATAGACCTATAGACCTGTCATTCACAATGGACAGTTTACCCCGCTCTCCCTCTCTTAAACGCAGGCCTTAGGTGTAATTTCTGGGGTTCCGGGGTCCCCGGGTGAGGAAGGCTTTTTACAAATACTGTACTGTACGTAAGTAGTTCATGCCTCACTAGAGGATTTCAGGACTCCTTCCGTTTTCTTTGCTCCTCCCCCTGAGGGACCCCCGCTTCTCGAAGCCAAGCCTGCCACACTCGACGGCGATTTAAACATCCCCGAGGCAAGGCGCCAAGTTAACGCGGCTGGCCCAGCTCTCAGCTGGCCGCTGCTCTTACCTCCTTGTCCTGCCTTCCACGGCTGGGGGAGGGGATGCTGGAAGGTCTGGCGCGGTTTAAGAGTCCCCACGTGAGAGGGGCGGAAGTCCTCGCCAGGAGTCGGGATGCGCGGCTGGCGGGTCCCTTCCATCACGGGAGACTAGACAGCATTTGATGTGTTATGACATGAACCCTCAATTAGATCGCTGAGTTGAAACACTCCAATCAGGGGCCCGATGCTAAGCAAGCCCCGGAAGGTCCAGCCCGAGGTCACCGCCGGTGACACATCAAATCAAAATCAGTGAGAGAGAAAGTGAGGCTTTCCCTTTATCAAGCTCGGGCTGTGGCCCGCAACATACCCCCTCCTCTGCGCGCGCCCTCCAGCCCGCGGCTTCGCACTCCTTCGCCCCAGCGCGGCGTGCTACCAGCCGCACAGCCTTCGCGGTCAACTAACTACCTTTCTTCGCGTTTTCTGGGAACCGGAGGGCGTGGAGGAGACCGCGCCTTTGAAGCTGCGGTCCAGGTGGTCACGACGCGCCTCCTCCGGCGGGGGACCGCGTTCGGGAGTGGAAGCCGGACGTCTGGATCTCGGTTCGGCTAGCCTAGAGAGCTTGGCTAGGGAACTGAGGGCCCACCCCCACAACCTGGGCGCGCAGCCAGTCCCCTCCCTACCTCCGGCGCCCCGGGGGCGCCCAGCGCGGTGCCCGCGGACAGGCTGCTGCAGCGCGAGCCAGGGTGAAGCGAGCCAGCCTCTGCGCCGGACCTGGAGCCCCCAGAGACCTCCCACACTTGCCCCAACGCCGCAGGCTTCGGTAGACGCCTCCCAGCCGCCGGCAGGGTCCCTTGGTCCCGTGCCAAACTCACAGGGCGCAGCTTACGAGTTAGGGGGTGTCCGCTTGGGGGAGGGGCGGAGGTTCTGGCCACTTCCCGTGGGGAGAAGAAAATGCGCGCCCAACCGCCCGCCACCCTGGGCCTGCGGGGTTTCTTCCCTTGGGGAAAGGCCTCTAGAGTACTTTTCTCTGTGCTTCCTTACTCTCTCGACTAGGCAAGTCTAGGGTAGCCTTCGATTATGGTATTAGAGAAGGCGAACGATAAACAGAAGATTTGGAGGGAGAGAAACAACAGAGGCAGGGAAAGGGGTGGAGGTGGGGAGAAGGCGAGCTGCGCTGGCAGCAGGGAGGCCGGGGCCCCAGGTGCAGCGGTACGAAGAAGCCACTTGTACTTGCCAGGGTGACTTTAGCAGTTGTAAAATCACCATAAAATACCTGGCGTTAATTTGCCGCCCAGACTTTTCAGCAGCTCGTGAACCTCGCTGACCTCGGGCTGCAGCCGCTAACCGAGCGTGGGCAAGACCCATGCCCGCAAGAAAGGCGGCTGCAATGGAGGGGGCTCGGGGGCTGAAGCCTGGGAAGAGCCCGAGGCTCGGGGCCGTTAGCCTGCTCTGTAAAGCTTCGAGGGCGTGCAAGCGCCCCCAAGGCAGTCGGGGCAGAGCAGCCCTCCCAGTCCGAACCCCCGTGCTCGCCGGTTCCTGGGCGACCCCCCTTTCACTGACCTGGAAGTGGGAGGCAGGGAAGGCGTCCGAGTCGAGGAGCTAAGTCCGGGCAGGGTGGCGGAGTGGATAGATGCCCAAATCTCTTTTATCTCCTCCGTCCTTTCTTCTCGTCCCCTACCTCCCGTTTGCCCTTCCTTTGCTTTTTCTCCCTTCCTTACTGCCTCCTTCTACGGTATTGTCTCTTCTCTTTAGGAACTGAGTTCCCGGCGCCTGCAGCGCGAGGTTCTCTCCAAGGCTGCAGACCAACGCAGGTGGCAATGAGGGGGTGCAGGGGTTTCCGCAGACTCCCACACATGCACCCGCGCCCACAGAGGGGACCAAAGACGGGGCCCCTGGTAGAAGCGCAGAGACAGGAGAGTTGCCTGGCTCAGAAAGGTGAACGAGCACACCCAGGCACCCGTGTGAGCTAAGTACCAACAACCCCCCAAATTTAGCTCACTTGTCCCTGCCCTCGGCCCGCCCTGCCAGTTGCTGCCGCTGCCTCTGCAGAAATGACTCTGTTGAGGCCCCGGAGTGGCCGAGAGCGCGCTGCAGGAGCAAAAAAAAAAAAAAAAAAAGCCCGAGGGCGCGGGGTTCCTACGCGGCTGACCATCCCCACGTCCAGCGCGGGGACGAGCCGGGTACCCGGGCAGCGGCTGGGCCAGGGCACTGCCAGACGCCAATCGCGGACTTGCTTCTTCGACCGTGGAAGTCTCTTCTGCCGGCTTTTCCCGGAGCGGATGGGAGCTCGGGGCTTTCCAGCGCTCACTCAGGCCCCTGAGCCGCTCGGTCCGCCACGGCAGCCCGGCCTTGGACCGCGCACCCGGTACAACCAGTGACCCCTTGCCATGGGTTCCCAGTCCCCGTCGCGACCCCTCTCCAGCTCCGGTCATTTGCCCGCCACCTCCCGCCCTCCACGTTTCCTCCACCAGCCACCAGACGTGCAGCCGCCACGCTCCTTTCTGCAAAAGGCAAGAGGAAGAAGGAAGGAAGGGAGAGAGAAAGGAAGGAAGGGAAAGAAGAAAGCGAGGCAGGGAGGATTGCATACTGGAATAAAATCTGCAGCCGCATTCGGAAACTTACTTAGGCTTGAGAAAAACTGTTTAAGAAAAGAAAGGGGGAGGTATCCAGAACGAAAAGGGAATTCACAAATGCAGCCTCCTGCCAGAGCCGGAGCTGTGCCCTGGCTGCGGAGCTCCAGGGAGAAAGGAGTCGGGCGTCTTGCCACTTACCTAGTCCCCTGTCTACAAAGCTAGTGATCGTATTAGCCGACTTAGAAGACTGGAAAAAGCTGGCATTGATGCCCAACTTCTCGGCAATGGAGTAAGTCCTGTAGATTGACAGCATGTACTCGTGGGGCACCACGCGCGGGCCCCTGCCCGGAGGCTCCTGAGCCTCGGGCTGCTGTGGCGGCCGCCGCCGGGGCTCCTCCTGCGGCCTCGGCTGTGGCTCCTGCCGCCCCAGGGGCGCCCGGGCCGTGGCACTCTCTCGCGACGCCCGCGGCATCTTCCCTTCCTTGCGGCTTCGCATTCCCTTGGCGGAGCCCAGCTGGGTGGACGACGAGGAGGATGAGATGGAAGCTTGCTGGAAACCGGGCAAATCCCACAGGAAACTGATGAGGAAGACGGCCGAGAGCAGGACCCTGGGGGTATCCATGGCGAGCGGGTCCCCGAGAGGCGGCGGCGCGGGTCGCGAGGGGCGCGGAGCGGCTGGACAGCGGCCGGGGCCCGGCTCCTCGGGCGGACTCGGAGTGCGAGGAGCCGGGTCCCAGCCACACAAACCCCGGCCCTGCCACGCCCCCTCCCGCCCCTCGCCGGGAGGGGAGGGGAGGGAGGAGAGGAAGGGAGGGGAGCCGAGGGTGGGAGGAGAGGCCGGGTGGTGCGGGCAGGAGGTGTGGGGGAGAGGGGCCGCTGTGGGCCGGGGTGGCAGGGGGACGCAGCGCCCCCGCGGGACGCGCGCGGGGTTGCCAGGCGGTGCGCGCAGAGCGGGCCAGGAGCGCCGGGCAGGGGTAGGCGGGCGAGGCCGCCAGGCAGCGAGGAAGCCAGGGGCATCCGCAGCGCCAGAGGCCCCCTAGCACTGTTCGAAGCTCGGTCCCTCCGTAGCGCTCCGCAGGCTCTCGGTCTTCCCCAGCCTCCTCCACTTTGCTGGGAGCGTGCGGTCCCAGAGGAGGGAAGCGGCGGCGGCGCCCCCCAGGGACAGCTCGGAGCAGGCACCTCAGCAGCCGACTGCGCGCCGGCTCCGGGCGGTGGTACCTTCCTTCCTCGGCCCCAACCTCCAGGCCAGTCGATCGCTCCCCTCAAGGGCCAGCCCAGGGCCAGGGAAGCCTCGCCGCGCGCCAGGCGTAGGGCCCAGCCCAGAACAGCCCCATTCTCTCGGTGGGGTACCGCTCTCCACAAAGACAGGGCGTCTGTTCCCGACCCTCGAGGTCAGGCAAAGGCCACGAGTCTTTAGAGTCTGGATGGATGCTAAAAGCTGCTGCGCTCTCCTGAAGGCCCCAGCCTCTCTTCTCGCAGTCCCCAACCTCTTCTGACGCTGGATTTAGCCGATTCTTTTCTCCTCCATCTGTTCCCCGGATGCTCTTCCCTCTCGCGGCCTGGCCCCCGCCTCCACGGCATCCCCATTTTCCCTCTCTTCTTTCCCTCCCGCCTTCAATACTTCCTCCTTCCCCAAGTTCCTTCTGCATTCCAATCCCTCTTTCCCCAGCCTGCTTTTCTTCTCACACTGCCCTCCCATCTCTCTCGGCCTTCCCACCCTCTCCCTCCCCGGACTCCCCCCTCCCCTTTCAGTGGACCCCTCCCTTTGCAGCTCTCCCCCAATCTGTTTCTCTTCAGCCCAGCCTCGCCCCATCACGAGTTTCCTTTATCTGTCCCCAGATTCTCCGTGCCTGTCTTCCCCGCCTACTGCCTCACTCATTCCCCGGCCTAAAGGCTGGAAGACGAGACGGAGGGCTGCTTCCCTACCGCCATGCTCCTTGCCCTAACGCTGTGGACGTCGAGTTTCCCCTTGCATTTATTGGGTGCTCAGCCACCAACCGTAAAAAGATCTCCTTGAATCACCCCCAGCCCTTCTGTGATGTTGGCCTTCCTATTTTCACTTTCACAGATTTAAACAAAGTCTGAGAGGGGATAAATGACTTTTCCAAGGACACTCAGCCAAGAGGATGTGCAGCCAGAAACAGATCCTAGGGCTCAGACTCCAGACCCAGTGCTCTTCCCTCTCCAGCAAAGAGAAATCATCTCTGAGCCAATATCCCTATTTTATTGCTTTTGCTTTTCTTTATGATTTTATTTGCTCTCAGGTGGTTTCCTTCCCCACACTGCTTTGTGTGTGTGTTCCCAGTCTCCATACTCCCCACCCTCTCACTTTCTTCCCCCTTCCCCCTTTTGCTATTTCATTCCTTCTGCAGAGACCAGTCACCTGACTGCAGGAAGAGGCAGTTTTGCTTCCTTGCTCCCTTCATTCCGGAACTTCCTTAAGGTCTTGGCACTGGCCTCCCCCAGGTAATGTCAAACACCCAAGAGACCTTGTTTCCTTTAATCTTCAAAACAACCTTATGTGATAAGGATTGGATTATCCCCATTTTACAGATAGGGAAACTGAGGCCCAAGCTCACACTGCTGCAGAGTCTGAGCTCTGCTTCTCTCCTCTCAATCTCCTCCGTGGGTGTCCCTTCTGGCCTTATCCCACGCCTACTTATGTCCCCAGTTTGGGTTTCACGATTGTCAAGTTCTGAGACTTTAGACTCAAAGCTGCTTTACCATAACCTTTTCTTCCTTCCTCTCTCTATGCTTTAAAATAGTTTGTTTTTACTAACTTAACGACATAAAAGGAAATGGAACTGAACAAAAAGATTGTTTTTCAGATTTTTGCCACTACAAGAGACCAAAATGTGTTTGCCTTTATGGGTCCCCTTCCAATCTGTCTCTGTCTTTGATGCTATGTCATACCCTCCCCTTGTCACTTAACATTATGTCCAAAGCATGTCTGCTCCTCCTTCTTTTCATTTTTTGGTTTGGTTTTGTATTACTGCCAAGGCTCTTTTCTTAGACAGCTCTCCTCTGTGCCCTTCTGCCCCCTCTGCAGGTCTTCTACAACTCTGCCAAACCACAAACTCGAAACCCCTCTTTTCTCACTTGAAGAAGCAACATTTCCCCTTCCTCCTACCTGTCACCCCTAGGAGGCACATGGCCTGCTCTGGCCTGGCCTGCAAGCTCTGTACGTCTGCTTTTCAGGTGTCATCCAGGAGAGGCTTCCTCCTTGTGGTCTGTCTCCATCCCTTCCCTTGGGGACACGAACCCTTGTGGTTTGTGTTATCAGTATTTTAATTTCTATCAGTATGGAGTCTAGTTAATGGTGATTCACGGTTTCAGAGCCCCCAGCCAATAAGAAGGCTTCCTGCCTGCAACTGCAGTCCTGTCTGTTCTCTCTTCTTTTGGCCCACGGCAATTATTATCTGCCACAAGTTATCAGTAAACAGGAAGCAAAGAAATGAGCCTATTTGCTGTGGCTTAGGAACACTTAGCACACTGGATGGAGTCATGGGTGAGAGTAAATGACACTAGGACAGGAACCACAGAGGATGTGGTCTGTCCTCCCGCCGTCAGGATTCCCCTGGGGCAGATATTCTCCTCCATCGTTGCTACCAGCCTCAAGTCCAAGCAAGGACTTGTTGGCTGTCCTTTGCCTGAAAGCGCTGCAGTCTTCATGTCACAGGTGAGCAGATGCACAAACTCGGTGGACTAAAAAGCATTTCATATTTCAAATATTATGACAATGATCCCCAGTCATGTATAAAGCCGTACCTCTTCCTCCCTCATAGATATGCCTCAAACAGGAATCCACCCCAATGTTAACAAGGACACACCAAGGCCTTTGCTCTGTGGGTATGTGTGTTGTAAAAACAAAGATACGAGAGCAAACTACGAGTCAAAATCTGCCTTTAGACCTTCTCAGAATGTTTTGAGAATTTGAAATAATGCTATAGAAATTTTCAGTCCGGTCTTAGATTCTCTTGGAATTTCTTCAGCTGTTTCATCTATGAAGAATATCAAAAAGGGTGAAAAGTTCTTGAGCTGAAATGAGAAGGTCTGGTGTAGGCACCTTTAGCAACTTAACTGGCATTCTTTTCATGGTTAGATTTTTTTCCCCCCAAATAGAAGGAAATACAGACAACTGTGCAGTATGGTGTGTCCTGCCCTCCTGTGGACGCTGAGGGAATTACCCTTGGAGAACCAAAACAGGGCTGGACGCGGGAAAGTTTTCAGGGGCTTGCGAGATGAGCAAGGAATAGTGACACCTATATTAACATTAGTTTGAGAAATGAGAGAGTCATATATAAGATGTGTGTAGCATTTGGCCACAAAACTTCCATAAAGAGAGCTCTACCTGCCCAGAGATACAGGACCAAAAGCAAATAGAATTGCCCTTGCTCTCTGAAACCTGTGCTGTTGTTGTCTTCAAAGCATTATTTCATACTAACCCAGGGAGAGAAGATTCTCTTAGATAAATAAAAGAGTTTATGTCAGGGTGGGGAAGGGATGGAGTGGGAGTTTGGGGTTAGCAGATGCAAACTAGGGATACATAAATAGAATGGATAAACAACAAGGTTCTACTGTATAGCACACGGAACTATTTTCAATACCCTGTGATAAACCATAATGGAAAAGAATATAAAAAAGAATGTATATACGTGTATAACTGAATCACTTTGCTGAACCGCAGAAATTAACACAACATTGTAAATCAACTATACTTCAATTAAAATAAATAAATAAATAATAATTTAACTTTTAGTATGATGTAACCATTCTGTAAAGTCTCTGGAAATATATCCTAGGAAGGTAGTCTAACACCTGAAATTTGCACAAATGAAATCATTTCTTTAGTTTGCAGTACTGTTTTCATAAGGTCCCAGTTAAAACAAAAATGTTCTTGGGTGTGATCCCTATTCATACTTTACTACCACTATTATACTATTCCGAATAAATTGACAAACTGATAACCTGAGAACATTAACTAGTTGACACCTATATGGTCCAAGGGAAATGAGACTTAAGATTGGCAGGTTTTGATTAAAAGAAGGCTAAGGACAAAAAGGAGTAGAGCAGTGGGTTTAAAAGTCTGTTTCTTTGAGCTTCTAGAACTTTCGGCAAGAGGAATGAGGAGGAAACCTACCAGGTGAGGTTCCTGTGTCCCACACTTTCTCCAAGCTGAGCAGCCCTGCTGTATGTTTTGGACCTTTTCATACAACTTCATCTGCAAGAAAAAGTCCCTCATAAAAGAAAAGAACGCTTGGAGTACTGAGTAATCTTCCTCGAAAGGGGTCAAGGGTGAAAAATGAATGGAGTCCTGAGCGACAGGAAGAAAGGTGAGGACTGCTCTGGAGAGGCAGAGGAAGAGGCAAAAAAAAAGGGCTCTTAGGAAAGGGTGCACGTGAAGAGAAAACTGCTCCTTCACAACTTAGCCTGGGAGGTACCAGCGCCTAATTCCTCCTGCTTCCCCGATGTAATATTGAGACCTATTATGCCCCTTGCTCTGTTTGCTTTGGTACTCCCATTCTTTCGCAGGATGCTTCACAGACAAGTTAAATGAGATGGAATGAAGAGTTTGTGCCCGATAATATAACACATATAACCTCTCTGGGCTCCTGTTTCCCCACTCTATCAGCTGAATGGGTGTGACTCAGACTTTCAGTAGGTCAGCCCCATGCCTGGCACCAGTGTGATGGTACTGAGTTTGACAGGGAATTCGAGTTCCAGTTCTGGGTATTGAAAGAAGCATGAAGACTCACCAGGGGTGTCAAAACGACCAAATCACTGTTCTCCTTGTTTGGTTGCACCACGGGGCACGCAGATATCCAGCCATGGTGTAGTTTGCCAACACCAGTGGTTCTTGAAGGGTGGCCCCTGGACCAGCTGCCTCAACATCACCGGGAAATTTATTAGAAATGCAGATTCTTAGGTCTCACCCCAGATCTACGGGATCAGAAACTGGGGTCCAGAGATCTATACTTTAAGAAGCCCTTGAGCGGATTCTAATGCAGTCTGAAGTTTGAGAACCATTGGTCTTCACCATGAAATAGGGACAAGCTACCTGCCAAGAACTTCAAGAAATGCTTTGATTTTTGAGGGAAAGTTGTAAAGGAAACACACAGTATACAACTTTGTTCTTAAATGAATGATTCTCATTCCTAATGAGCAAATAATTTTCATTCCCCATGCGAACAAGGTGTATTTAATCGCCTAGTCATATCAGGTTAAATTGTGGCTAATCTGGCCAGATTTCTAAAAATAAAAAGGGCTGGGCCCGTTTCGAACCTGGAAAGGAGACAAAAGCCATATCAGGATGAAGCAGACTGTAGACTCCTTGTATACCATAGATGCCAATGAAAGAGGAGGGGTTTGGAGCAGATGATTAGAATCCCAGCTCTGTCACTTCTTAGCTATATGAACTCAAAACCTTCTACTTTTAGGTTTGGCACCTCAGATGGAGGTAAAAATACGTCCCTCTGGGGTTTTATGCAGATTATATACAACAACTTATATAAATTCTTATTACAGATGTATGTAAGTACGGTGACCATTAATTACTCAACCACTTGGGTTTTTTAAATATCAGATAATTCCCTGGTAATTTTACTATTTCTCAATCTTTATGCTTTCGCTCTGGAATTACATTTTAAAACTTCAATCTAACCAGCTCTCATATTCTCTTAAGAACTTCTTTTGTTAAGTAACTTCTCTAAAAAAGGCTAAATTTGTTTGACATAGTGAGCTTTTACTGTATTTCACTGTGAATCTGTGGCAACACTTTTCTTCTATAATGATTCGACATGTTTTATGTTTGTCCAAATCATCTAGATTAAAAACACATTGCAGTTCGCTAGTAGCTATTGGGATACTTAAATTGAGCAAAGTGAACTCTCAAATGAGCATCTAGGATGCTTACGAGAGTAAAGATGATTAAATTCTACGAACAATTTGATCTTTGCCAAATCTTGCATAGAAAATTATAACTACATAGGAAATTGTCTTTCCTGTTTAGGATCAGACTTGGTTTTAAAAATTACTACCAACTTTGTCAACATTAAAATAGAAGCAACGAAGATGTGAAATTTCACACAGGGGATCTACAATATTTGGATAATTATAAGCATATGGCTACTTTACATGAGATCTCTGTTAAAAGTGTATTTACTAGGGCTCTGGGAAAACAGATGTTCTCAAATTCAGGGCTTACTTACATGTGCTGAGAATGTCACGTTTATTATCAATGTATCATAATCTATTCTTGCTTCAGAACTCTAGGTAGAATTAGCTAAATGATCGCAGTATCTGTTGTTTATTGCTCTCTTGTCTGTTTGTTAATATTCCAGGCTTTGCTTGTAATAGAAATGGCAAAGAACGGTTAACTACTCCATCAAAAGTGGTGAATGCTTTCTCAATCATTATAGAAACAATTTCATATGTTTTCTTAATATTTAGGGCATGAGCTTACACTAACTAGTTTCAATAGATTCTAGTCAAATAGAAATGATTTGGTGTAATGACAATTTAATTTCATGTCCTTTTTGAAAATACTTCAATGTATCCATTCCTAGGAATCACTAAAAATAAAGACAAATTTGTTGCCTATTCATTTAGAATTAATTGAATGAACACTTTAAATGTGAGAAATGGTGGAAACTTCATTTGGAAATTAATAAATATGGGATTTAAGAGTTGAAAAATCAGTGTAAGCCCTACCTTTCCTCAAAAAGCTTTCCCTCCATGACTTTGCTTCTCAAATGCTACGATTATGAAATGCCACAGCTACAACTTATAATGAATTGGTCTTAAAAAACAAAGCACAGAGACAGAAAGTAGAATAGAGGTTGCCAGAGGCTGGGGGAAATGGGGAATGGCCAGTTAGTGTTTAATGGATACAAAGTTTCAACCTGAGAAGATGCAAAAGTTCTGGAGTTGGATGATGGGGATGGTTGTGCAACAATGTGAATGTACTTAATGCCACTGAATTGTACACTTACAAATGGTCCCTTTTTTGTTGAGTATATTTTACCACTATAAAAAAGTACAAAGATTTAATAAAACAATTCGAGAAATGCCCATTTGTAAAATAGTATGCTTAAAACTTTCTAGATAGTTTTGTAGACAATTTTAGCTTTTAACCCCTTTACACAGAGCCTGTTAATACGAGTAACCAAGAGGGGATTTATACCTATCTACACAAACATCAAATGGAAAATCGTATTAGTTTTTTTGGATTAAAATCCGGCCCTTCTTCACCTCTTCAACTATATCATGGGAACATTCTTAAATTCCTCTTTTTTTTTTTTTTTTTTTTTTTTTGTCGTTAAATAAGATCATTTCACTTTGCCTTCAGTTATTTCCACTCCTGCCTCTTTGAGACTTTCAGATCACAGCCCCTTTCACCCTGAGCTCTTCCTGCCCAGCTCAGTGATCGACTCTTTCTGTCTGCCCAGCTCAGTGATCGACTCTCTCTGTCTCCACTCCTGGTGCCTGAGTCTCTCTTTTCATCCCCGCCACCTTCTCTTTCTCCCTGCCTTTTGTTTTACTCTTCCTCATTCCATCACTCACTCTTTCTAGTTTTCTCCTTTAACTAGCTGCCATTGCGGACTGAAGCACGTTTTAAAACTTTCTTTTCGGGTTATCCTGGTGGCGCAGTGGTTGAGAGTCCGCCTGTCGATGCAGGGGATACGGGTTCGTGCCCCGGTCCGGGAAGATCCCACATGCCGCGGAGCGGCTGGGCCGCTGAGCCTGCGCGTCCGGAGCCTGTGCTCCGCAACGGGAGAGGCCACAGCAGTGAAAGGCCCGCGTACCACAAAAAAAAAAAACAACTTTCCTTTCACATTGATCCTAATTAAAGCACCAAATGAATTAACCTTTATATTTTCCTCTTTAAGAAAACCAAAAACCTTACCACGTGAAACTAATCTACATTCCCTTTATTTAAATGTTACCCTTGACAGATTTATTTTCCCACAGTGGTCCTGAAAGTGTTGAGGGGGAGAACCCTGTCTCTTCCATGAGGATTTTATTATTTGATATTTGTTTAAATAGAGCATCAAATAAATATGGATTCCTTCCCTGTGAGATGCATTTTTATGATTGGGCAGAGCCAACACTATGATTCCCTTGCTGCATTTTTTTCAAGGTTCAAATGGCTGCTGGGGATTGCTTCACCCTCTCTTAGAAGTTAGTTCATATTTTAGCAACATTAGGTAGTGCCCAATTTGCCCAGAATAATGCTTTCGGAGTGTAACACAATAATACCTGAAATTATGATTTTAGCTGCTAAAGGTCTCTTCTATAAGCATCTTAGTTTCTCCCAGCATTCAAGGCCTGCTGCAGCCCAGCCCTAACCTTGTCTCCCATCACCCCTGAGCACACACCTGGCCATTGTGTTGACACTTGGTGTCCTGGATCCTTCAGACACTGCCTGCGTTTCCTAACCTCCTACTTCCTGCACAGGCACAGGCCCCATCAGGAAGGCAGGCCTCCCTATGTCCTCTCTACATCTGCTCTTACCAGTAATAGTTACAGTTTCGTGATGCCTGCTTCTACCAAGCCCCTGATGTGGACATCAGGGGTATGGATGTGAAGGGTGAAACAAGAAACCTGCTTGGGTGATTCTACCAGCTTCCCTGCCTTCCATGTTCCCTGACCACCTATGCGTGCACACACACACACACACACACACACACACACACACACACACACAGAGAGAGACACCTCTTCCTAGAATAAGAAACATTGGTTGGGGTTTATCTTATAGAAGTAATAATGCTCTAGGGCCATATATCACAGACATTTTCCAAAAAGCTACAAGGAGGTTAATTTGAATCTTTGAGAAACTCCCAACCACCATGACAAGGAGAAATACAGAAAGTCAGATTTGAGGAAGACCTGGGAGATCACCTATTTTAATGAGCCCCAACTAGGTGGTGTAAAATAATGGTACAGGCTGTCCAGGCACAAATCCTGGCTCTCCCGTTGTAGGTCTACAGCCTCAGCACATAGACCTTAGCAAAACCTCTCCTGGGCTTTACTTCCACAGCTATAATGTCACAGCAAACACAGCATCTCACTCACAGATTTACAGTGAGGAGTCAATGAATTTGTGCACATAAAACACTTAGAATAGTGACTAGCACATAGTCACTAGAAACATCTTAACTGTTAATAATATTATTATTTTACAGACTAGAGAAAAGAGGCTGAGGTGGGTCCTGTGCAGGGTCTCACATTTAGTGGCAGAGCTCGGAGAAGAGCTGGTCCTCTTGACTCCCATTCAGCCAAGTAAGAGAAAGGGGGATGTCCCTTCATGAAGTTCAGAGTGATTTTTAAAGGACGATTCGTTAGATCAGAAAGTGGACGGATCAGGGAGCAGAGATTTTTATTAATGCCTTTTAATCACTTTCCAGCCATGCTGAATTAAAAACAAATGGACAATTTTCATATTGTGACCCAATGCCAAATGCTGTAGATTACAGTGTTTTACAAACCACCAGTTGTAACACATTAGTGGTCTATCACATCAGAGTAATGTGTAATGGCCAGCAGCTCTTCTTAATTGAAAGAACAGAGTGGAATGGAATAGAATTGAATAGAAGAATAGAATAGAATGACGTTCAAGATGGCGGAGGAGTAAGATGTGGAGATCATCTTCCTCCCCACAAATACATCAGAAATACATCTACATGTGGAACAATTCCTACTGAACACAGGCAGAAGACCTCAGACTTCCCAAAAGATATATATATTTTTTTCCTTTTTCTCTTTTTGTGAGTGTGTGTTTGCTTCTTTGTTTGATTTTGTCATTATAACTTTGCTTTTACCATTTCTAGGTCCTAGGGTTCTCTCTGTCCATTTTTTTTCTTTTACTATAGTTTTTAGTGCTTGCTATCATTGGTGGATTTGTTCTTTGGTTTGTTTGCTCTCTTCTTCCTTTCTTTCTGTTTTTTTCTTTTTTTCCATTTTTTATTATTTTTAATTTGTTTAATCTATAATATTTTTTTATTTTAATAACTTTATTTTATTCTTTCTTTTTTTCCTCCCCCTTATATTTTGAGCTGTGTGGCTGACAAGGTCTTGGTGCTCCAGCCAGGTGTCAAGCCTGTGCCTCTGAGGTGGGAAAGCTGGATTCAGGATATTGGTCCACCAAAGACCTCCCGGCTCCATGGAATATCAAACTGCAAAAACTCTCCCAGAGACCTCCATCTCAACATTAAGACCCAGCTCCACTCAACGACCAGAAAACTACAGTGCTGACACCCTATGCCAAACAACTAACAAGACAGGAACACAACCCCACCCATTAGCAGAGAGGCTGCCTAATATCATAATAGGTCACAGACACCCCAAAACACATCACCGGACATGGTCCTATACACCAGAAAGACAAGATCCAGCCTCATCCACCAGAACACAGGCACCAGTCCCCTCCACCAGGAAACATACACAACCCATTGAACTAACCTTAGCCACTGGGGGCAGACACCAAAAACAATAGGAACTATGAACCTGCAGCCTGCGAAAAGGAGACCCCAAACACAGTAAGTTAAGCAAAATGAGAATACAGAGAAACACACAGCAGATGAAGTAGCAAGGCAAAAACTCACCAGACCAAACAAATAAACAGGAAATAGGCAGTCTACCTGAAAAAGAATTCAGAGTAATGATAGTAAAGATGATCCAAAATCTTGGAAATAGAATGGAGAAAATATAAGAAATGTTTAACAAGGACATAGAAGAACTAAAGAGCACACAAACAATGATGAACAACACAATAAATGAAATTAAAAATTCTGTAGAAGGAATCGATAACAGAATAACTGAGGCAGAAGAACAGATAAGTGACCTGGAAGATAAAATAGTGGAAATAGGGCTTCCCTGGTGGCGCAGTGGTTGAGAGTCCACCTGCCAATGCAGGGGACACGGGTTCATGCCCCAATTCGGGAAGATCCCACATGCCGCAGAGCAGCTGGGCCCATGAGCCATGGCCGCTGAGCCTATGCGTCCAGAGCCTGTGCTCCACAACAGAAGAGGCCACAACAATGAGAGGCCCGTGTACTGAAAAAAAAAAAAAATTGTGAAAATAACTACTGCAGAGCAGAATAAAGAAAAAGAATGTACAGAATTGAGGACACTTTCAAGAGCTCTGGGACAACATTAAATGCACCAACACTTGAATTATAGGGGTCCCAGAAGAAGAAGAGAAAAAGAAAGGGATGGAGAAAATATTTGAAGAGATTATAGTAGAAAACTTCCCTAATACGGGAAAGGAAATAGTTAATCAAGTCCAGGAAACACAGAGAGTTCCATACAGGATAAATCCAAGGAGAAACATGCCAACACATATTAATCAAGCTACCAAAAATTAAATACAAAAAAAAATATTAAAAGCAGCAAGGGAAAAACAACAAATAACATACAAGGGAATCCCCATAAGGTTAACAGCTGATCTTTCAGCAGAAACTCTGCAAGCCAGAATGGAGTGGCAGGACATATTTAAAATGATGAAAGGGAAAAAACTACAACCAAGATTACTCTACCCAGCAAGGATCTCACTGAGATACGACAGAGAAATTAAAATTTTACAGACAAGCAAAAGCTAAGAGAATTCAGCACCACCAAACCAGCTTTACAACAAATGCTAACAGAACTTCTCTAGGCAGGAAACACAAGAGAAGGAAAAGACCTACAATAACAAACCCAAAACAATTAAGAAAATAGTAAAAGGAACATAACATATCGACAATTACCTTAAATGTAAATGGATTAAATGCTCCAACCAAAGACTTAGACTGGCTCAATGGACACAAAAACAAGACCCATATATATGCTGTCTACAAGAGTCCCACTTCAGACCTAGGGTTACATACAGACTGAAAGTGAGGGGATGGAAAAAGATATTCCATGCAAGTGGAAATCAAAAGAAAGCTGGAGGAGCAATTCTCATATCAGACAAAATAGACTTTAAAATAAAGAGTATTATATGAGACAAAGAAGGACACTACATAATGATCAAGGGATCAAGCCAAGAAGAAGATACAACAATTGTAAATATTTATGCACTCAACATAGGAGCACCGCAATACATAAGGCAAATGTTAACAGCCATAAAAGGGGAAATCGACAGTAACACAATCATAGTAGGGGACATTAACACCCCACTTTCACCAATGAACAGATCATCCAAAATGAAAATAAATAAGGAAACACAAGCTTTAAATGATACATTAAACAAGATGGACTTAATTGATATTTATAGGACATTCTATCCAAAAACAACAGAATACATTATCTTCTCAAGTGCTCACGGAACATTCTCCAGGATAGGTCATATCTTGGGTCACAAATCAAGCATTGGTAAATTTAAGAAAATTGAAATTTTATCAAGTATCTTTTCTGACCACAATGCTATGAGACTAGATATCAATTACAGGAAAAAATCTGTAAACAATACAAACACATGGAGGCTAAAACAATACACTACTAAATAACCAAGAGATCAATGAAGAAATCAAAGAAGAAATAAAAAAATACCTAGAGACAAATTATAATGAAAATACAATGATCCAAAACCTATAGGACGCAGCAAAAGCAGTTCTAAGAGGGAAGTTTATGGCAATACAAGCCTATCTCAAGAAACAAGAAACATCTCAAATAAACAACCTAACCTTACACCTAAAGCAATTAGAGAAAGAAGAACAAAAAATAACCCAAAGTTAGCAGAAGGAAAGAAAACATAAAGATCAGGTCAGAAGTAAATGAAAAAGAAACGAAGGAAAAAAGAGCAAAGGTCAATAAAACTAAAAGCTGGTTCTTTGAGAAGATAAAAAAATTGATAAACCATTAGCCAGACTCATCAAGAAATAAGGGGAGAAGACTCAAATCAGTAGAATTAGAAATGGAAAAGGAGAAGTAACAACTGACACTTCAGAAATACAAAGGATCATGAGAGATTACTACAAGCAACTATATGCCAATAAATAGGACAACCTGAAAGAAATGGACAAGTTCTTAGAAAAGTATAACCTTCTGAGACTGAACCAGGAAGAAATAGAAAATATAAACAGACCAATCGCAAACACTGAAATTGAGGCTGTGATGAAAAATCTTCTAACAAACAAAAGCCCAGGACCAGATGGCTTCACAGGCGAATCTACCAAACATTTAGAGAAGAGATAACACCTAACCTTCTCAAACTCTTCCAAAATAAAGCAGAGAGAGTAACACTCCCAAACTCATTCTATGAGGCCACCGTCACCCTGATACCAAAACCAGACAAAGATGTCACAAAGAAAGAAAACTACAGGCCAATGTCACTAATGAACACAGATGCAAAAGTCCTCAACAAAATACTAGCAAACAGAATCCAACAGCACATTAAAAGGATCATACACCATGATCACTGGCGTTTATCCCAGGAATGCAAGGATTCTTCAATATATGCAAATCAATCAATGTGATACACCGTATTAACAAATTGAAGGAGAAAAACCATATGATCATCTCAATAGATGCAGAAAAAGCTTTTGACAAAATTCAACACCCATTTATGATAAAAACCCTCCAGAAAGCAGGCATAGAGGGAACCTACCTCAATATAATAAAGGCCATATATGACAAGCCCACAGCCAACATCATTCTCAGTGGTGAAAACTGAAACCATTCCCTCTAAGATCAGGAACAAGACAAGGTTGTCCACTCTCACCACTATTATTCAACATAATTTTGGAAGTTTTAGCCACAGCAATCAGAGAAGAAAAAGAAATAAAAGGAATCCAAATTGGAAAAGAAGTAAAGCTGTCACTGTTTGCAGATGACATGACACTATCCATACAGAATCCTAAAGATGCTACCAGAAAACTACTAGAGCTAATCAATGAATTTGGTAAAGTAGCAGGATACAAAATTAATGCCCAGAAATCTCTAGCATTCCTATACAGTAATGATGAAAAATCTGAAAGAGAAATTAAGGAAACACTCCCATTTACCACTGTAACAAAAAGAATAAAGTACCTAGGGATAAACCTGCCTAAGGAGACAAAGACCTGTATGCAGAAAACTATAAGACACTGATGAAAGAAATTAAAGATGATACAAACAAACGGAGAGATATACCATGTTCTTGGATTGGAAGAATCAACATCGTGAAAATGACTATACTACCCTAAGAAATCTACAGATTCAACACAATCCCTATCAAACTACCAATGGCATTTTTCACAGAGCTAGAACAAAAAAATTCACAATTTGTATGGAAACACAAAAGATCCCGAATAGCCAAAGCAATGCTGAGAAAGAAAAATGGTGCTGGAGGAATCAGGCTCCCTGACTTCAGACTATACTACAAAGCTACAGTAATCAAGACAGTATGGTACTGGCACAGAAACAGAAATATAGATCAATGCAACAGGATAGAAATCCCAGAGTTAAACCCACGCACATATGGTCACCTTATCTTTGATAAAGGAGGCAAGAATATGCAGTGGAGCAAAGACAGCCTCTTCAATAAGTGGTGCTGGGAAAACTGGACAGCTACATGTAAAAGAATGAAATTAGAACACTCCCTAACACCATACACCAAAATAAACTCAAAATGGGTTAAAGACCTAAATGTAAGGGCAGACACTATCAAACTCTTAGAGGAAAACATAGGCAGAACACTGTATGACATAAATCACAGCAAGATCCTTTTTCATCCACCTCCTAGAGAAATGGAAATAAAAACAATAATAAACAACTGGGAGCTAATGAAACTTAAAAGCTTTTGCACAGCAAAGGAAACCATAAGCAAGATGAAGAGACAACCCACAGAATGGGAGAAAATATTTGCAAATGAAGCAACTGAAAAAGAATTAATCTCCAAAATTTACAAGCAGCTCATGCAGCTCAATATCAAAACAACAAACAACCCAATCCAAAAATGGGCAAAAGACCTAAATAGACATTTCTCCAAAGAAGATATACAGATTGCTAACAAACAGATGAAAGGATGCTCAACATCACTAATCATTGGAGAAATGCAGATCAGAACTACAATGAGGTGTCACCTCACACCAGTCAGAATGGCCATCATCAAAAAATCTACAATAAATGCTGGAGAGGGTGTGGAGAAAAGGGAACCCTCTTGAATTGTTAGTGGGAATGTAAATTGATACAGCCACTATGGAGAACTGTATGGAGGTTCCTTTAACACCTAAAAATAGAACTACCATATGACCCAGCAATCCCACTACTGGGTATATACCCTGAGAAAACCATAATTCAAAAAGAGTCATGTACGACAATGTTCACTGCAGCTCTATTTACAATAGCCAGGACATGGAAGCCACCTAAGTGTCCATCGACAGATGAATTGATAAAGAAGATGTGGCACATATATACAATGGAATATTACTCAGCCATATAAAGAAACGAAATTGAGTTATTTGTAGTGAGGTGGATGGACCTAGTCTGTCATACAGAGTGAAGTAAGTCAGAAAGAGAAAAAGAAATACTGTATGCTAATACATATACATGGAATCTAAAAAAACATATATGGTCATGAAGAACTTAGGGACAAAACAGGAATAAAGACACGGATGTAGAGCTTGGACTTGAGGACACGGGGAGCGGGAAGGGTAAGCTGGGATGAAGTGAGAGCGTGGCATGGACATATATACACTACCAAACGTAAGGTAGATAGCTAGTGGGAAGCAGCCACATAGCACAGGGAGATCAGCTCAGTGCTTTGTGACCACCTAGAGGGGTGGGATAGGGAGGGTGGGAGGGAGTCGCAAGAGGAAAGAGATATGGGGATATATGTATATGTATAGCTCATTCACTTTGTTATAAAGCAGAAACTAACACACCATTGTAAAGCAATTATACTCCAATAAAGATGCTAAAAAAATAATAGAATAGAATAGAATAGAATAGAATAGAATAGAATAGAATAGAATAGAATAGAATAGAAAATATCAGTATGTCTTGTGCATAGTACAAATATTCTCCTGGAAAACTTTTGTTTGGGGTGTGTGTGCGTACGTGTGTGTGTTGTGGGTTGTCCGTGTAAAATTCTAAGGGATGTGGTTAACATTTTTAAAAATACTTCTTTTAAGAAAGTATTCTCTAACACTTTATAGCGAGGTATACAGCTATTTCTTTGAATAAATGGCCTTTTCTACTAATTCCTTTGCCTGGGTGCTCGCCTACTTCAACGATGTCATTCATTCCAGGCAAAAGAACAGGAGAACAGAGGAGTCAGGGGATGGGCGGGGGGAGGGGGTTACTGGGGGTAGGGGAGGGGCTGCTCATGGCAGCCATTCTACAGAAAAACCATCCAGGACCAGCCCTAACCATAGCCTCCAAGTTTCCAGTGGGACAGGTTGTACTGGCCACATGATTGATGGCTGAAGAAAATATTAGAGGCATCAGCTTGAATTCAAAGAGGATTAAAAGCTGGAGTCAGTGTCTCCTAGGACAGAGCTAACCCAAGGAAGCCAATTAAACAAGCAGATGTTTCTTTAAAGGTTGTCTGCAAAATGTGCAAACTGACAAAATGTTTACAGAATCCCTAGTACTCCACCAGCTAGGTTTACCTTTAACAAATCGTTCCAGTGACTCTACAATTACCACAATCCTGGGGTTATCTTTCTTACGTGGCTGCAGATGAAAGAAAACCAGTAACTGAGTCCAATTAATTCAAGCTGCCATTCTCCCCCACATGAAAACTGAAAGAGATCTTTGCAGCAACTGTCCAAAGTGATTATTTCATTCGAAACTCTCTTTAATAAAACTCAAATACATAGGCAGCAAACTTAACCTGGCTGTTCAGGGCTCTCTGCCTGGCTCCCATCAAATCACCGTTTCTGAAACTCATTCATTTAGGGAAAACTCAATCCATGCCAGGTATCCTCTGGGTACACTAACATGCTTTAGAACCACATAGTTGAATGTCTCTAAGGAAATTAATGAAGAAACCTGTGAGAAATCCCTAGCAGAGAGCCCGAGGGATGGCTGTGTGACTGAAGGGCCAACCACTTGGGTGCCGGCAAACCTCGCTGCCTTGTGGGAGCATTCTGTCTTTAATAATTCACCTTAAAAATGTCTGGAACCTGCATCTCACATAAACGCTGGGAAAACCAGCATTTTCCTGCTCCCAATATTCCTGGGGAATCTTGGAGGAGTAGGTTTTCCCAGTTCCCTCTTATTCCAGGATCTTTTTTCATGCTGAATTCTCACCTTCTCTGTTCTTCTCTGTCTCTTCTCGCCATCTTGCTTTCAATGTGGTTATCAACCTTTGACCTCTGGTTCTCCACGGCACACAGGATGCCACGTATGGCAGGCATGCTACACCAAAGGTGTAGAGAAGTTACGCAGCCACACAGCCAGGAAGATGACTGATAAGGCAAATTTAGAGGTCTTTGTCCTTAAACAGTCCCCACTGGAGCTCACCTCTGAGACCTTCTCATGGGTCCTCTCTCCTCTCCATTCCCCTGGCTGCTGCCCTGTTTCCTCACACACACACACACACACACACACACACACACACACACACACACACACACCTTTCTTTGGTAGATTGTCCTGGGAATCTCAAAATCCCACTTCTTTATTATATAAATCAAATCAACTTCTGTTTCCTCCCTCACAGGTGCTCAAAAGACACAAGACCCATTACAATGCTTTGCAAAAGTACCTCCACCCATTACATATAAAAGCCTGCAAACATGTTGAAATTTACACCTTAATTTTTTTTTAATTGGGTTAAATTCTTGGGTAAGGCATCCTTACCCAAGAAATATGTAATCTGAAATATGTAATCTTTAAATGCAGAAATAGTACCAATTTTGTAAAAATTGTTTCTAATAGCATTGTCCCTCTTCTCACTATTATGGATATTTAATTAACTTTCTTGACTCAGAAACCTATTTTTAAAACATGCGACGGTAAGAGTTTGTACAAACCATGTTGATGGAGTTTTCTGTGCAAGGAGCTATGTGCTCAGACTTCCAAGACTCTTCAATGCATCATTTTGTTGCTATTGTTGCTGCTACAGAGCAGCCAGGGCATTGCCAGCCCAGCCTAACCTCCAGCGGGAAGTTCAGTGCGAAGCAAATGAGTAACTTCCCCTTGGCTAAAGGAAAACTCCGTAACTCAACAGCTTCGGCTGAGTCTACGAGCCTTTAGCTAAATTAGTTGGGTGTACATTTCAACGTTTGGCTGGACTGTTTGCTTCAAGGCAAAAAGGAAGAACTGGACAGGACGATGTACCCAGGCACACATAACCTGAGCAGAATTCCCGGATAGATAATCCAGTTTCTCTGCTTCTATTCTTGATTTGTCCTCACTACATATTTTAGAGGAAGCATTAGGAGACTTGGTTCAGAGTTTATTCTGTCTAATTACACGTGGTCCATAAAGAGAGAACCCAACAGTTAACAGTTTCTTCACAATAGTCGTGTTAGGATAAAATGGCATTAAGATCCCTAAAGGCAGTAACTTAGGTTCCATATTGGAAATCTTATTCCTGAAAAATAATTGTTTTAAAAGTCCATGCTCTAAATCTGTGGTGGACTATAAATCTGTTTTTTATTATATTTTTATAATGTTTTTTATAATTTTACCATTTCATAGTTTCTAGTATGAACTGACTGATGTCCAAATAAAGTCTCATCTCTTTTTAATATTCAAGTAATCACTTGCGGTTAACAGAACACCAGTTTCTCTTGTTCTCCCCTCTTACCTTCTTGCCACCTCCAGCTGAATGGTCCGAGAACCTCAGAGACTTACTGAGTCCAAAGGAGCCAGTCTTTCCCTCTCCCTTCTGAATTTTACTCTCAACCAAGGATGCTCCACATTTGGGTTCTCTGGTTGAAGCTTTTACGTTTGTGCTCTGGCATTGTTCTCAACTCTGCCTTCCTAATAGGCTGGCAGAGTTAAGAGTGACTCCCAGACTCACATATACACTGACCCTCCCCCTTTCCTTCCTGTGCATTCTCTTCAAGGGTCTCTGGGATCCTTTCTGCCATAGACTTTAGTTGAGACCATCTCAGTCCATCAGAAAGATTCTAATCAGAAAGGAAGGGCTGAGTCTTGATTTTTTTCTCCTAGGAAATTCCTTTAACTCTTGTACATTTCCTGATCTCCCAAATCACCAGATCTACTAAGGAGTATTGGGAAAAGCATCTTTGCTTGGCCACAAAAAATCCACTTACACCTACCCCTCTACCCAACCCCTATGAGCACTCACATCTACATATCTGAGGACTGCCCACGTGACTTTCCCCTGCAAATTAAGATATGCTCCGAAGTGACAGACTGAAGAAATGATGAGCAAGTTCTCTTGCTGAACAAACCAGTAGTAATAAATGTTACAAGTTAAATTCCTTCGCATCAGGCTATGTTTTTAAAAAAGTATATTTGTGGGCTTCCCTGGTGGCGCAGTGGTTAAGAATCCGCCTGCCAACGCAGGGGATATGGGTTCGAGCCCTGGTCCAGGAAGATCCCACATGCGGCAGAGCAACTAAGCCCGCGCGCCACAGCTACGGAACCTGCGCTCTAGAGCCCAGGAACCACAACTACTGAAGCCTGTGCACCTAGAGCCCGTGCTCCTCAACAAGAGAAGCCCCCGCAATGAGAAGCCCCCACACCACAACGAAGAGTAGCCCCTGCTCGCCGCAACTAGGGAAAGCCTGCGCACAGCAATGAAGACCCAACGTAGCCAAAAATAAACGAATAAATTTATAAAAAACAAAACAAATAAACATATTTGTAAATACATTTCCCTATTAAAGTCTTTATTGTTGTTTTTCTTCCTATAGGACCAACTATAGCTCACATGAAAGCTTTGGGGGAGAAATTCTTAATAAAATAAATTTGACGTTCAAATACAAATGTTAACGTGTGTGAGATATAATGCATGTGTCTGACACTTAATAAAACTCTGTAAATTTTGTAAATTGCCTCCCCAATCTATTCTTCTAGTAGCAGTTTTCTGTTTTTTATTGCCCAGTGCCCTTTACCCTTTCTTCTGGTAATAAGGCTTCATTCTTTTGGGAACTCTGTTTTTCCCCACACTCATCCCAGACATAGGGAGGGGTGGTAGGACCGTGGTTGGGCCAGCCATGGTACTCTACCTGCCCCATGTCTCTGTGATTTGTCTGAGGGTGAAGAAAGATGGATGCTGAGCCAATCAGGACCTACACCAAGATTCCTCTAAATGGAGTTGGGGAAGATGACCCCTTTTCACTAAATAGGCAAAGTTGAAAAGATGTCAGCCAAGAACTGCCAACAACTTTGATCCTAGACCTTCAGAGAAAACTAGCACTCTGGAGGAGAGAATGGAACCCACGTCCCAGAAAGGCAAAGGTGAGAGGAGGAGAGAAAGTCTTGAGGGCAAGGAGTCTCTAGTGCCACCCATCTGTGATTTGGCCAAAGCTAGTTTCAGTCAGGTCTGTGTTGCTTGCAATCAAAAGAGTTTTGACTAATGCAAAAGTTGCTTCCGACCACTGAGGTCCCCAGACCTAATCCCAAGGCCAGCATGGTCAGATGTTCTTTTGCTTCTACGAGCCGTACCAAGTGCCAGTCATTCTGACAGATCCCAGTTTCAGGTTAAGCTTGTTCAAGCTGGATTTCTGAACCTTGCATTTGACTTTTCTGCATTCATTTCCTCTTTCCTCAGTATCTCCATGAGTCAGTCCCCCTTAGGAGGAAAAAAATGTGTCTGTGCCTCTTCTAGAGACCTATGACCCATTTGGTTTTACGAATATGGTCAAAAAGAGAAAAAGAAACACCTCCTTTTCAGGTCAGCTCCATGTGGGCAGGAGTAGTCTCCCAGAAGTTTCTCCTCAGTGAGGGACTTGTCCTGCACAGGAGTCTTGGCTGGTTAGTTTTGAGCGCTTATAGGGCCCCAACTTCTCCAGGCTGTTCCGACCTTGTAATGGATCCCTGTGCACTCACCTGCTGTTAGGTGTGTTCACTGCCTCACAGTACCCACCACCTGGACGCCACATAATGAACGTGTGTAGAATGAATGAGTGCACGATTGAAGGACAAAGGTGTCTCTCACCCTCCAGACTGAGTTGTTCTCTTCCCATGTCCAGGAGCACTGTTTACATTCCAGTCCTTACTCTTCTGTACAGCGATTCCCTTTCACATACATTTATCCTCCACAAGACAATGAAGAGTCCAGGGCAAATGGCCACACCTAGTTCATCTCCCAGTGGGGCATCTATGGGACACGGTGGAAAACAGCCAGTGTTTAAAAAGTAATTAATTGGATGGTGAAAGAATGAACAGAGAGTCTGAATTACGGATTTTTAAAATATGTTTTCGTTATTTTTCAGAACCATAACTGCTACCAGTGTTTCCAAGTGAATGCCCTGCTGAGACCAGCTTTTATGGCCTTGTGAGACTCGTTTATAAATGCAATCTACTTACAACAAAAAATCTTGTGGACCAAAAGCTTTGATCACACGCCCCTGAGATCTTCGTAGTTTTCACTTGCCTAACAAGTGCTCCCTGCATAAGCCTACTCTGGGTCAGGCAGATTCAAAAAACCTCCCAATGGAAGAGCCCTGATGGCTGCTATAGATCCCTACAGTGATTTACTTGGAAACGGAGGTTCTGGAAACAGCACTGGGCTCGGGGTCGCCTGACAGGAGCAGTGGTTCTTCAGAGCTAGGAAAAGGATCTGCTGCTTGGTTTCGAGATGAATGAAGTGGAAAATCCCATAAAAGTTTCTTCCTGAAATTACCTAAAGCCTTCCTCAACCTCCATAGAACGTTACGTGCTTCTCGTGCCCAGAATCATTATTATTTGCCCTTATGCCTGGAGTTATCCCTTCCTTGGAAACCATTTAAATCAGCCTCCTAGTTACTTATCTTGAGATCGGGCAGAAAGGAATCAAGGAAATTCTGACCTATTTTACCGTTGGTGACCTTAATTCACAGCAATGAGCCATCTACTCGCTCTAAAATGGATCTAAAATATTAGGTTTTATTTCGCTGTGTCGCACCTGATCAGAGCAGCAGCGACTCCAGAAACCAGGCTAATGGCGCCCTCTGGTGTTCAGACAGCGACGTGAGCCTTTTAAGTCCTGGATGCCCTGGGCAGGGGGAGGAAATACTATGTAATGCCGCCGGGAGAGGAACAGCCTTCGATACACCTTGTCTTGTTCTTGTCTAAAACGGGCCGGGTCCAACACTGCTGCCCTGGAAACTTCGCCTGGTAGCCCAGTAACATCCTGGGAATTTGCTGGCCGTAAGGTCAAACCAGTCTCCTGTTATGATTAAAAATATAGAATGTCAGTCCCTCCCCCGCTTTGGAGAGAACAATGCCCCCAAGGACCCACACTCAGCATGTCCCTCATATCCCCGCTGAGACGAGGCTGAAGAGGATGTGTAGCGTGTACCTCTCTGTTGGGTGTAAAGTGGATAAACACGCAAACACTGGGTCTGGGATGGAGAGGGGTTGGGGAGAGAACCACAGTGAGGTTCAGCATTGTGTTCTGGTCTCCTGTAAGGCGGGGAATCCAGTGCACAGCCTGACCTCCTCCCACTCGGAAGTGATTCTACCCATCAAAAGGTACGTGAGCCTTCCACCTTCACCTCAGAGTGGCCCAGCCAGCAACAAATGCAGCACGTGAGCCTGGCCCAGGCGGAATGGGTGCTACCAGGGGAACTGCCCACCCCAGAATGGGCCCCAGCATCTGGCAGTGGGCATCTTCATGGCAACCACAGGGAGAGCTCACCAGAGGATGGGTCCTGCCCGTCCAATTGTTCCGAAAATTGCAGCTACGGGGCTCTCATGGTCCAGGGAATGAGGAAGGAGCCGCAAGTAACACACTGGACTTCTCACCCATGTTGGAGAATGGAGCCCAGAGCAAGTTTTCATTTAGAAAAGTAAGGAAATGAAAGGTTTCTTTCACTTTGTGACATGGAGCAGTTCACATCTGTTATACGTAGTTACTGATTTCCTCCCATCCCCCTTCATTCCACAAAGGCTTAGAGGTAGATAAGAAAAAAGAATCCCTCAAATAAAAATAAACTCTAATGAACAGTTATTTATGGGGGTGTCTAATATCTGAACCCTTTTCCTGTTTGAGGAATTCCCTATGGCATGGGCCTGGGTGGCAGGCAGGGCCGTCTCTCATGCAGACGCCTAGGAGGTCAGATACTTGCTTTGCTCTGCACATGTGACTGGTCTTGTCCAAGTGGATGCTTCCCCCAAGGACTCTACATGAGTCCTGAGACCATGGTAGCAGTGTCCTGCCCAGGTTGTCTCTGCGATAAGATTAAGCTGTGGTTTTGACTATCCAGCTTCCATTGGTACCTGCCCTTTTCTAAGCCAATTTTTTAATCTTCCCAGAGATTAATCATAGTGAAGATGAATATAGAGTGTGAGGTAAAGATGAAGGAAAAGAGAGATGCAAATATGCAGAGCGTTGAAGCTTATATAGCTTCTATATATGAGTTAAATATTTGGCCCTGAGCTTCCTGGCAGCTAAAGTGAAAAGGCAAGCAACCTGTTACCCAACTTGTGAAGACAAAAATACATACTAGCTCCCCAAAGGAAGTGAATATTTTGCTAAGGGTTGAACTTTGAAAGGAATTTCTCACACTAGATTTTCTCATAGTTGCTCCTGGGACTGTAATGTACCGTCTACCTAATGCTTTTCACTCCTTAGGTGGTTTCTCATGGCATCCCTCAGTGAAAGCCTTAGTTTAAGCCGCTCTTTGAAAAGGGAAAGTTTCTAGTTTTTCTGATGGTGTAGCATCTAGAATGTTTAGAAAAATGAAGGAATGGTATGTCTCTTTAGGTGTTTTTCACCAAAGATGGGTTTTCATGAGACTTGAATAGGACAGAGTTTGAAGTTATTGTCTATGATCAAAGTCTAGAGAATTCTGGAGTTTTAGAAATAAAACAAAGGAATACTCAAACTGACATCCTTTTCTGGGAATGAAATTAATGATAATAATAACGATACTAATATCATTGAGTTTTAAGTGAAAGTACAGGTGCTTTTAATACATTATTCATTCATTGAATGCGCCAAGCATGGTGTATATAGCAGTGAACATGTACTTGTGAAACTTACATCCTAGTCAGGGGAAACAGACAATAACCAAGTAAACAAACAAGGAAAGATCATTTCAAGTAGTGATAAGTGTTATGTAAACAATAAAATGAAGCAGTGTGATAAAAGTGTCCAGGGATGGCCGTTCTTGATAGGGTGGTCAGAAAAGACCTCTTTGAGGAGAGGATGTTTGCTCTGAGGCCTGAATGAGGAAAAGAAACTCGCCACACAAGTCTGGTGGGAGAGCCCTCTGCCAAGGAAACGGCACGTGCAAAGGCCCCGAGGTGAGAAGAAGCTTGGCGTGTCTGGGAAACAGAAAGAAAGAATCCTTATAACTGCTCATGACATATTATTGCTGTTGTTGTTATTTTCTAGATGAGAAAAAGCTAGAGAGGTTAAGTAAGTAGCCCCAGACCCTGTAGCTCAAGAGATGGAGCTGGGACCACAGTTGGGCTTTCCCTGAGGAAACCAGCCCTCTTGCAGGTGGTCACGCTGTTCTTTGTGGAAGAGGGCAGGGGCACAAAGCCCTTGTATGGCCATAGTGTCCCAATACCCCCTCCCAATACCCCGAGCTTTCCATTAGCCTGGTTTCCTCGCTGTTCTTTTGCGAAATGATCAACTTCTCTTCTCCTTGAGGCTCCATCCCTATGGCTCTTCTCTCTTCAAACCCAGGAAACTGAGAAGGGATCCCACATTTATCTTGCAAAACCATTGAGATGAATGCGATGAGGGGTGTGGGGCGATGTGTGAGACAGTGAAGGAAATCCAACCTGTCACATCCCTTTCAGGAAAAGAACCTTTAGGGTGAGAGGAGTTCATTACTCCATCCTTCTGCCTCAGACCAGTAGGGGATTCAAACAGCTTCAGGCGGATAAAGACCTGGTCCTACCGCAAGGAATGGGGGCTAAATATCTCTTCATAGATGGAACTTGCCGATTGTATAGGGCAGAATCTATAAATGCAAAAAATGATTAACAAATAAATACACCCAAAGTAAATTTCAGGTAGAAATGCAACAAAGACAGGCCCATGTTCAAGTAGATTGTCTGAAACGGGGAATATATCCTCCCCTGCATACCTTTACCTTGCCCCCTGGCTCTCCCCTGAGCTCTGGGGCATCCCTTAGAATAGTAATAGTAGCCCCTAACTTAACTGAGGGCTTATGATATGCCAGACATTGCCCCAAATACTTGAATGTTCACAATACATTTTGAAGTCTGTACAGTTATCTTTTTTTTTTTTTTTTGGCCACGCTGCACACCATCAGTTATTATCATTTTACATATTTTAATGAACAAAGTCGTATTTAGCACTTACTGTGTGTCAGGTACCATTCCAGTGCCTTCTGCATACTAACTCACTTAATCCTCATTGCCATCCTATGCGGTGGGTGTTCTTATTAACGCCATCTTATGGATGTGAAAACTGAAGCCAAAGGCAGTTAAGATCAGGTTAAGCAACTTGCCTGGGTCACAGAGCTAGCAGCGGAGAGAAGCAGATTCAAGTTCAGGCTGCCTCTAGGGCCTTCGTCGTTCGTCTACTTCCGGGGAGTTTTGCATCTCAGAGACTGTGTGCCGGCGGTAGGGTAGGAAGGCTGAGTCGAGAGGGGACCTTTCTGATGATTCTGTTCTGCGTCCCGTGGCCTGCAGCCACCTGCCACCAGCTCGGGAGCAGGCTGAGGGAGGTGGGAGGCTGACCCCAGCCCTCCCCCTCCCCTCCCCCTGCCCTCTCCTCCCCTCCCTCCCCTTTCCTCTCCCCCCTCCCCCTCCCCCCTCCAGCGCAGGAAAACAATAGTTCTTGCCCAAGGTTCTCTCAGGAAATGAGGCTCTCAGACCCGCCTTGGTCTCTCCGTACCACTCGTATTCACCTTGCACTTTGCACATTCACATGTGCTTTTTGTACACTCATTATCCCATCTGATCTTCCCACACCCTGTCACCAGTCCCTCTTCCTCAGCCCAACCTCCCTGGAGCCCTGGGAGACGTCTTTCTCCTAGAACCCTCCCACCCACCATGAATGGCTTCCCCTCACTCTCCCGACAGAGACCCCCTCCTCGGGGCCCCTGCAGGGCCTGCTCAGGTCTGGCCCCCACTTGCCTCTGCAGGCTTGTCCGCACCCTCTCCCCACGGGTCCCAGGTCCTCGATTCCTATCGTCTCCTTTAGTCCCCAAGCACTGCATTCCCTTTTTGTATTTCTGCCTTGCCTCAGGTTACATCTAGAATGCTCTGCCCCAATATCTTTTCTCTCCTCTTTATTGTTTACTCAGTAGTAAATGAGGGACTTCCCTGGTGGTCCGGTGGGTAAGACTGCGGGCTCCCAATGCCATGGGCCCAGGTTGATCCCCAGTTGGGGAACTAGATCCTGCTTGCGAGCCGCAACTAAGAAGCCCGCCTGCCGCAACTAAAGATCCCTCCTGCCGCAACTAAGACCCAGTGCAGCCAAAATAAATAAATAAGTGAATAATTTTTTTAAAACTAGTAAATGATAGGGAATTCCCCAGTAGTCCAGTGGTTGGGACTCTGCTTTTTCACTGCCCAGGGCTCAGGTTCAATCCCTGGTTGGGGAATTAAGATCCCACAAGCTGCAGCATGCCCAAAGTGTACATAGATATATAAAATATATATATAGTAAATTATGTATATATATTATAAATATATATAACATATATTATATATAGTAACTGATGTATATATATATTATAAATATATGATACATATATTAAATATACAAATAGTAAATGATGAAGACTGGCATTTCCTAGGCACCCAGGCACCATTCTGACTTGTATCATCTTACTTCTCACCTGTGGGATGTATATGATTATCATCCCCATTTTTCAGATCACGTTCCCAATAGTAAGTGGCAGAGCCTGGATTCGGGCTAGCTCTAAGACACCAGTGTCATAGCTCCTAACCCCCATGTCACACAGTGCCCAGTGTTGGTTCCAGCATGCAGTTCTCCTCTGTGACAACATCCCTAGCTCCCCCTGCAGAGTTAATACATTTCTTCCACTCCTCTCGTAGGCACGTCTAAAAAAGCGTTGTCGTGGGGCACAGTCCCCCTCAGTAACTGCTGCTTGTCCTTGATCCCCAAGCTTCTCTGGAACTTAGCGGGCATTCAATCATGGTGGCTGAGCTCATTTTTCAAATGAGGACCCAGGGCTCAGGAAGGCCAGGTCCATTGCCAGGACCACAAATGGCTGGTGCCCAGCATGTTCTCAGGCTCAGGTTTCAGATTCTACATGCAGCTTCTTCTTCCTGTGTCACTGCCTCACCTACCCAGACCTCTGTGCAGACGTGCGTGTGGGAGAAATGGAACTCAATTTGGACAGTTCTTGTCTCAGAAGCATAGAAAGTGGCCATGAGAATTTTTAAAATTCTGATAAACCCTCTTTTCTTACAAAAGTATCTTGAATCATCTGTTACTGGTAAAATGACGAGCACCTGCTATTCTATTTTAAAATCCCTCAGCCTATAATATCCTTCCCTATAAGAATGCAAATACCCTAGAGAAAAGAGTAACAGACTTAGCTTTTCTAAGCTAGTCACAGGGGTGAATTTTGGGCTGGGACACAGCTGCCTAATGATCAGGGCGCAGAACAGACGGCAGTCCCATGACGTGGGCCCTGATCAGAGCAAGGGCAGGAATGGTTCCTCAGAGGAAGATACACCTGGAAGGGAGAAAGGCAGGCTGGCTTGAGAAGTGGTAACTAAACGGAGGTTGGCAAGGACTCCGGAAGGTCCTGGCATCCGTGAACAAGACCCCACAGTGGCTTAAAAGAGATTGGTGGATTGAGAAACTCACCAGCTTCAGCTAGCTGAGGTATCCGGGGTTTCAAAAGACAAATAATTTATAATAGATGCATGGACAATTATAATTGTGCACTGCATTCTAGCCCCTGCTTTCCTAAAAAGGAAGGCGCCTTGGTGCATTTTACCAGAATTGTTCCCAAACCCCTTCCACCTCTCTAGCTCCTCTAATCTTCATCCTCTACCATCCTGGTGTCTCAACACCCATTTTGGACTCCTCACCTTGACTGCTGCTCCAGAATCCTGGCCCTGGGGTTTGCTACCCCAGCTCCCCCTCTCCACTCCTCGAGGACGTGATTCTGAGTCTCTTTTCTCCAGCTGGACACATCCCAGCATTGAGACATCAGCTCAGCTTTGCAAGATCTGCTCAAGCAGGGCTAGCCCTACTCCCATCATTCACCCCTGGGTAGAGGGGGATCATGTACTGATGAATAATGGCCATGAATCCTGAAGTGGACTTGACCAACCCTCTTAACTGGAAGGCCGTTAGCTAGATGGGCAACGTGGTGCCGGCTGGTGGTTCAGAACAATCTCGAGTTTCTTTCAAGACCATGAAAGAATAAAATAACATAACCATAAAACCACAACCATAACCATGATAACCATAAAATAACAATACTCAGCTGTTTTACGTGGACTGGTTGAATATAAGGGAGTCTGAAATTGTAGTGATTCCATTTACACACACACACTCACGCATGCATACACACACATGCGCACACACCAGCCTTTTGAGATTCCATAGCAATCTCCAAGATACTACGCTTTTAAACATGTGTGGGTCTGCATGTGGGTGCGTTTTCTGCTTCTGAGTTAGCCTTTGACAGCCGGGTGCAGGGAGAGACACTCACAGAGAATACAGGGTTGTTGCTTTCCAGTAAGGAGGTAGCCAGCTACCGTGTTCCCTCTTTAGGCACCCAGCAAGGTGCAATAAGTTCATGCCCTCTCGGTCTTGTAGCAGCGGGAGATGGGCACCGGGGAACGAAGCTTTTCTGCTGGTCTTCCTCCATGGAGGCATCGGAGCCTGGTCTTAACCGTTGTCACTAGGATTTGCAAGCTGCAAGAGGTGCTTCTAAACTGGGGGTTCTCAACCTGGCTATCCATTAGAATTACTAGGGGGATATATTAAAAATCCCACGCAGGCTGCACTCCAAACCATTAAAATCAGAATCTTTAGTGGTGAAATTCAGGCATTGGGTTTTTTTTTTTTTTTTTTTTTTTTGCAGTACACGGGCCTCTCACTCTTGCAGCCTCTCCCATTGTGGAGCACAGGCTCCGGACGCGCAAGCTCAGCGGCCATGGCTCACAGGTTCAGCCACTCCGCAGCATGTGGGATCTTCCTGGACAGGGACACGAAGCCATGTCCCTTGCATTGGCAGGCGGACTCTCAACCACTGCGCCACCAGGGAAGCCCGGGCATTGGTATTTTGAAACTACCCAGGTGATTCCAATATGTAACCAAGGATGAGGACCACTGCTGTAAAGAAAGCTGTGTTTCAGGTGATCACTGTCATTTCTAAGATCTTCACCATCCTTATCTCCACGCTCATTTATTTAACTTCTTGCCACATCTTCTCCCAAGGCTACAAATTTTGACAGCACACAAAAATCACTTGATTGGAAATGAGACATTTAGGGATTTTTTAGATTCCATCGTTAACTAGTTGTGTGATCTTAACTAACACCACAATTACTAATATTATGGATGCTGGTAACAGCTTACATTGATTGTACCCTTACCATGTGCCAGAAGCTATGCTAAGAGCTTTACATGCTTTATTTCACTCAATCCTCACAACCACTCAGAAAAGTAAATATTAGTTTACAGAAGAAGAAACTGAGGTTCAGAGAGGTCAAGTCAATTGCCCAAGATCATAGAATAAGTAGCAGAACCAAGATTCAAATTTAAGTTGTCATACCTAGAAGCTCATGTCCTTAACCGCCTTTCAGTACCACCTCTCTCAATAACTTTCCCTGATTACAGAGCTGGTGAAGAACACAAGATTCCCTTCCACATCTGCCCAACTTCAAAGCTCAGCCATTAATACTAGGATGCTGTACTACTCGTGTCAATGACACAAAAGTTAAGTCAGGTTGGTGTCTCTCCTCCTGACCTACTCACTTTCCTGAAAGAAATATAGATGACAAGGAAAAACGCTTTCATAGCTAGAGGGATTTAAATGGTCTAATCCAGTGAAAAGGGTCTCTGCATTGAACTATAATTCAGGGGACAAGCAAGTGAATCCCCATCTAAATGTTCAGGGATTTCCATATGTAAGAAGAAAGACATACTTCATAGGTAAGATTTAAGACCAGAAACGGTAGATCTGCAGGCTGGTAAATTTCTCTCACACTATATTCCATATGGCAATAGTAAACCAAGTCTCTGATTTCTTTCATTTCTTTAGAGACTATAAAAAAGTATACATTTGCAAGAATCAATATGTGTTTCGTTTTCTGCCATTTCACGTAATAGACAAACACAACCCTCTGTCCCGCAATAGAAATTTATTGTGTTTTCAGATCGCCCCAGAAATATGTACATAGCAACGTCTAAACTCATCAGGCAGTTTAATTTCAAAGCGTTCTGGTGTCCTGGGCCAGAATCTCATGGGAATGTATATTCACATAGTTCCTGGGAAGCTTCGAGGACATCTAAGGCAAGGTCTGAAACTGATTAGAGCAATATACTCCAGGAGAAATGTTTTGCATGGCTTTCCTGGAGGAGACTGTCATCACTCTTGGGTGAGACCTGGGAGGTCACAGTAATTCACACCTGACAACAGGACCTAGTAAGTAGGACTGGGCAAGGGGCCCATGGTCATCCCAGTGGTATGTGTCTAAGTGATGGGTGTCTCTCCCTTTGAAACCAGGTGAAGAAAGCACCTTCAAAGGTTGTATGCCCAGGACACTTCCTTACAAACTTATTCTAAGCAGGGCAGAGAGAGGAGGAAGGGTTAGGAGGGAGTACACTGGAATTTATTCCCACAGGGCCTGGACCGTATCAGCCATTTGTAATGTGAAAAGTGAATGGGAGGTGGGGAGAGGGAGAAGGAGGGGGGATGTACAAGAGAGAAAAAGAGCTACAGGGAGAAAGAGATGTTTGTTTCCTTCAGGTGCTTTGCCAGCACTATCAGGAGGAAAGGTTGCTTAAAATAATGAAAAAGAGGGCTTCCCTGGTGGCGCAGTGGTTGAGAGTCCGCCTGCCGATGCAGGGGACGCGGGTTCGTGCCCCGGTCTGGGAAGATCCCACAGGCCGCGGAGCGGCTGGGCCCGTGAGCCATGGCCGCTGAGCCTGCGCGTCCGGAGCCTGTGCTCCGCAACGGGGAAGGCCACAACAGTGAGAGGCCCGCGTACCGCAAAAAAAAATAATAATAAAAATAATAATAATGAAAAAGAAACGTTCAAGCTGTACTCCATTTAAGCCAAAAATCAAAGTGGGCTCCCTTATTCATTCATGTATTCATTGACACATGCAACCAATACTGAGTCCCCACGTCAGAGGTACAGTAGTACGCCAAAGCCCGGTCCTATGAAGCTTACAGGCTAATGAGGGAGATGGACAGTAAACAAAAAAATAACCGAACAGACACATACTATGATGGCAGGTGATGATAGGCATCACAAGTTAAAACAAACAAACAAAGAACAGAGTAAATCATTGAGAGTGGGAGCCAGCAGGGCGTGAATTTTGAGCAGAGCTCTCTGACCCCAGTGAGAGAGCCCTGCTCTGGCAGAGAGAGCTCTTTAGGCAGAGGGAACCGCGAGGGCCAAGGCCTGGAGGTGGGAATGGCTTAACTCATTGGAAGCAAATCACTGAGTCAGGAACTGACGGACCAGCTCAGGAAAGTGGGGCACTTGGATCTAAAACCCGGGCTGCTGCGAGTTCTTCCTGCGCTGTCAGTGTCATAGTGTCCTTTTACACATCGCTACATATAATGACGCTCGGTGTCACAAAAACACAATTGACTTGCAACTGGGTAGTGCTGACGGAGCTGTGGACGGGCCTCATCCGCATGTGGTAGCTTAACACCACAGATTTACCGTGTATTTATATGCGGCACGTATATTTGTACATGTGCCTTATTTGTGTGTGTGTATTTTCCATGAAATATGTCACATGTTTTTTTAACATGTTTGGAAATGGTCCCTTTATTTCAATCCAGATGGCTCAGAACAGTACACATGACAGCAGAAAGATCCATTAGTTCAGACTTAGCTTGTTGTTTTGTTTGTCTTGATACTGGGGGTAAACCAAAAAAAAAATAAGTGGTTTTTATCATTTGTATCTTTCCTTCATTGCACTGGAGGGGAATCCCCAGAGCCTTTTAATAATTTGGAAGGACCTGCCTATCCCCTGCTGAGCTTAGCTCAGAATAATGCCTGGTAAACACAACATAATTTCTGGGAAAGAGCACATTCATAAGTCCCTTGTACCCACCAGCGTCATTTTTCTTGATGACACAAACAATGGATTTTTCCTGAAAGGACAGCTTCTCTTCCTTCTCTTGTGCGTAATTATAAATCGCCACAACGTTTTCAAGTAAGACCTTGGAGCCCAGGGCAGGTCTCTTTCAGCCTAAGGATCACTATATTTAACCACGGCCACTTCTTCCTGTTTGTAACGTTCTGGGAGAGGAAGTGGAGGGGGCATTACGGATATGTCATATATATATCAGTACACAGCACACATTTGCACATGTTTGTGCTGTGTACCAATATATATACAGTATATACAGTGTCTAATGCTGTGTGTATGTTTAAAAAGAACAAGGCGTACTTATTCTTCAATGCAAAATTGAGGTGACTAAATAAAACGTTCAATTTTTAAAAATTAAAAGCCATTAACATTTGCCATAACTACGCTTGCTGAGTGACTTTTAATGTCATTTACTTAAATAAGTTGTAATATATAAAATTACCTAGGAAAATCAACTGATATAAATATATAATAGCAGTGGAATCAATTTTTTAAAAAGATCATTCAGACTTATTTTTCCAACAAAAGTAAAACAATTGGAAATTAAATTAATTTCTTAGACTTATTTTCAGTGAATTTAACTTTTAATTTTAACTTAATATGCGAAACTAGCTTTAGCTGCTAGATATTCACTTGTCATTGTAGAATTTTTTTCTTTTCAGCACTTGACATAATTACCGGTGGACTAATTTTTGTAAAGTTCAACAATAAACATATTTTCATTTAAGTCTCCAAGAGAAAGGCTCCGAAGAGCAAACACAAACAATATTCACAAGGCAGCTAGTATTAGCCAAGATGAACATGTAGGCCACCTCTCCAAATGCAACTCCAAGATGGTGCGGTCAATTGAGAGAAAGACCTCCAATCATAGCCATCTAATCACCACAGTTTTGTAGCACTGACCTTCCATACATTTTGTGTATTTTCCATGAAGTCAATGTCAAAAGTGCTGGTACCCAAGAAAACCCAACGAGAGAAATTAAATAGTAAGGAATAAAATTTTGTCAAATAGAGTTGAGCTTTGGAGGGCCACAAAGAATTGTACTAATTTTTTTGGCCCCCAAGAACCAATTTCACCCCCGCAGGTGTGCTATTGCCCTGCTAAGAACATGTGTCCTAAATTGTGAGCTCCTCAGTCATAAGGTCTGACTCCTTTTCATCCTTGCGATCCATCCTCAGCACAGAGAATTGCCTAGAGTTGATACCCTTTAAATATTTGATGAGTGAGAGAAGGAGGAAGGTAATGACTAAGTGAATTAGTGAAACACTGGTAATCTGAGAGACCGTTGTACACTGAAGTCCTCAGCAGGATGAGGACATTCAGTCCATCACAGGAATGATGAAGGAAAAGAAAGGAAGAGAGGGACTTCTTGGAAGAAGAAGCAGGGTAGGGAAGGGCATGGAGTGGGTTTCAGGTAAGTGAGGGTGATAAAGTTCTGTGTTGGAGAGGCAGCGTGGCCTGGGAGAAAAAGCAAGGCAGCTCATAATGGAAGCGCTTTGTTTCATTTCCAGATCTAACATTGACTGCCTTATGATGTTTAGCAATTTACGTAGCATCTCTCTCAGTTTTCCAACTTTTAAAATGGAGTTGATAATACCTATTTCTTAAAGAAATGATAAGAGTAAGATATGTCAAAAAGCTCTGTGAGGGCTTCCCTGGTGACGCAGTGGTTAAGAATCCGCCTGCCAATGCAGGGGACACGGGTTCGCTCCCTGGTCCAGGAAGATCCCACATGCCGCCGAGCAACTAAACCTGTGTGCCACAACTACTGAGCCTGCGCTCTAGAGCCTGTGTGCCACAACTACTGAAGCCTGCGAGCCTAGAGCCCGTGAGCCACAGCTACTGAGCCCGTGTGCCACAACTACTGAAGCCTGCGAGCCTAGAGCCCGTGCTCCGCAACAAGAGAAGCCACCACAATGAGAAGCCTGCTCACTGCAACAAAGAGTAGCCCCCGCTCGCCACAACTAGAGAAAGCCCGCGCGCAGCAACAAAGACCCAAAGCAGCCATAAGTTAATTCATTCATTCGTTTTAAAAATTAAAAAATTAAATTAAAAAATAAGTTATAACATTTTTTAAAAGCTCTGTGAAGTAAAAATAATAATAGAAATATAATTATTGAGCCTGACAGGTGGAGAGATAGGGTGGGGCCAGAGTATGACAAGCCTCAAATGCCACGTGGAGGTGTGGAATGGAAAAAGGGGCAGCACCACTGTTATAGGTTATTGGAAAGAGAAGGGAGATTGATGTTTATTGAGTAGCTACTATGTGTTAAGCACGTCTCTCTTACCTCACGTAATCTCCACAGCCAATCTATAAAATAGATCCTGATACTGTCATTTTGCAGCTGAGAACACTGAGGCCCAGGAATGTTAAAGCTGATAGATTTGCTGATGGATTGGATGAGGACTGCCAGGGAAAGGAAGGAATTAAGGATGATTCCTAGTTTTTGGTGGTGGATATGTTAAGTTAGACACGGCTTGGAGACATTCACATGGAGAAGGAAGAATGTTTAATGTGCAACTCAAAAGAAAGGTTAGAGTTGGAGCTATCATTCGGGAACCCATCAGTATAAATGCTGTGTTTCTATTTTTTTAGACCGTGTTACTGAGACCGCTGAGGGAGTTATGGATAGAGAGGGAAAGAGGAATGATTTTAGGAGAATGCCACATGTAGAGGTTGGGAAGAAAGAAGCAAATGGAAGGATGTGGTAACCAAGTGAATCAAGTGTTTGAGAAGGAAGGGGTCACCAACTAGGACAAATGCTGCAGAGAAAGAAGATTTAGACTGAAGGTGGACCTCTGTGGGAGCATGGAGGTGATTGACGAGCTTTTTGAGAGAGATTTCAGAGGACTGATGGTAATAGACCCCCTAAAATTAGAGAGAATTCAAGAAAGAGTGGGAAATGAGGAAGTAGAAGCAGTGAGTGTAAACACTCCTTTGAAAATTTTGCCAGAGAGGAAAAAGAAAGATGGGGCTGTATCCAGAAGGGGAAGTTGGGTGAAGGTAGTTTTTTAAAACATGGAAGATGTTATAGAGTGTTGGTAAGCAGAAGGGAATGGTGAACCAGAGAAAGGGGAAAACATCAACAGCAAAGTTCTTAGGTAGGTGAGAAGTGGCACAAGTGGAGGGGTTCACCTGAGATTGGAAACAAACGAACAGAAAAACACAACAAAAGTTTGTCTTTTATAACAAGAGGGAAGGCAGGGCATGTGGGGAGATGTATAAACAGGTAGTTGTTCTAATGGTAGAAAGATGTAGTTCTCTTCTGACTCCTAATTTCTCTTCTCAGTGATGTGAGTTTAGAGGTCCTCAGGAAGAATGAGGAAGGGGAAGGGGGGACAGTTGCTTAAGGAGAGGAGAGAAGGTATAAAATAGTTGTCTTGGGGAAAACAGAATGAATTGAGGAGAGAAAGAAGGTAAAATCACCGGGTGGTACAGAGGGCCCACTTGAGATTTATTGGTCATAAATTTTTTTTCTTTTTTTTTGCGGTACGCGGGCCTCTCACTGTTGCGGCCTCTCCCGTTGCAGAGCACAGGCTCCGAACACGCAGGCTCAGCGGCCATGGCTCACGGGCCCAGTCGCTCCGCGGCATGTGGGATCCTCCCGGACCGGGGCACGAACCCGTGTCCCCTGCATCGGCAGGCGGACTCCCAGCCACTGCGCCACCAGGGAAGCCCTATTGGTCATACTTTTAAAGAAGGAAAAATAAGCATATTTGTGTGTTTTCTCCCAGCTGAACTAACTGCTGAGGTGCAGACACAGCAGAGCAGTCAGAGAGTTGGGTTTAATTAGAATTGGGGTTTCTCCAGTATCATGGAGGAAAAGAAAGACCAAGAATTTGAGGGCACATGTAAGAGAGTGATTGCCGTCATGGACTACAGAGTCCACGCTGGGTTTAGAGGGAAATGAGAGAGTTGGGAGAGAAAGAGGCAGTGGTGAGGGACAGTGAAAAAGTGGTGACGCCAGTGGTTTTGAGGTGCTGATAGGAATAAAGAAATTTTGGTGTGGGAATAATAAACAAAGGAATGAATGTGGGATGCTGGAAATCACAATTTTGGAGGCGGGGCAATTACTGAGAGTGGCAAGATTTAGGGTAAGACCACAGGAGTAGGCGGTTAACAGGGGCTGCAGGAAAAGGGCATGAGAAGTGATGAGGTCAAGGGACTGAGGCCAGAGTGTTGAGTGGATTATCTATATGGATGCTGAAGCTGCAAAAGTGATGACAGGAGTGAAGACTCAGAAACCCCAGCTTCAGAGATGCTCTGAGCCATCTTTGGCTCCCCAAGTCCTACTTATGCCACAGTGTTTTGTAATTTCCCTGAAGTTCAGCCTTTATTACAGGAATCCCCATCTCTGCAGGTGCGCTGAGTTTCCATTCCTTGTAACCATAAAGCTGCAATCAGAGTTCACCAGGAATTCCTCCTATTTTCCAGTAAAAATAATCAAGTTTCTGTTTTATTTCCCCTGAATTATGTTGACAGGAGCTAGCATGAGAGATGAGATGAGGTTGGGTCCTGGGACAAACAAGAAGAGGAGGGGAGACTGAATACATTCTTGTTGATTTATTTTTGACAGTAGACTGACCAGGTTGCTCTAGAATTACCCTGAACTTTGAGAGTTACAAGATACCTTGAACTTTGAGAGTTACAAGGTACTTGAAATCTCCTTTATTATATACTCTGGTCAAGGTGGGTACAGACCATGCTTTACATATGCAGGTCAGCCACACTGTGCTTTTAAAATTCTACTTTTAAACTTTGATCTTTGTCTTAGATTCCTAAAACCATCTTTTGCGCAGAGGAACTACAAAAGTTTCCAGTCAGATCATCCATTTCACTGGTTTCTCTTGACTCTGGGACAATATTTATGATGAGTTAGAAGTCAATTGAATCACCTAGAAAAATTCATTTTCAAAAAAAAGAAAGGAAGGAATAAATGAAAAAATATACACAATGACATCATTTGACAGATTTTGCTTCACTGAAACTCATTGGCACATCACTGAATGGGATTGAAATTTTCAACAACTCCTACATTTGGGCTGCCTTTGATAGAATACAAGCTGCAGGGAGACACAGCTGTAGCTGTCCTTCCAAAATGAAAGGAAATCATTCTCAGAAATGAATCCCTAAAATGGTTGTTTAATGTGTGGCAGATGTGTCTCACAAGCTAGAATATCATCAGAATGCTGGTCTTTTCCCTGTTTCTCTGCAGGGAAACCATGTAACAGAAATGGATTTATCCGGTATATTATCACTAATGTTCTCTAGATGCTTAAGTGTCCCTGTGGATTGGCCCATATAACTTAGAAACAGCTGCTGCCTGACAGGACACATGGAACAGATGAACAAGTGTAGCACATCACAAGAAAGAAACAAAAGCCTAAAAGAAGAAGCCCCCAACCTCATCACGATCATCCATAGGAAATTGGCACGTGGGATTCTTGTTTCCCTGCCCAGTGACAGCACCAGCATTTGGGAGAGGCTCCTGTGACTTTGTCCGCCTTTTCCTCACCAAGGAGCCATAAAGGGATTCTGGACGTAAGCCAGAAAACTTGCCTACACATTTCTATGTCCTAGAACTAACCATGCTGCAACCTACAGCTCTATGAGCCAGCAGCCCCAGCCCCAAACAATTCCTGGCATAAAGAAGCTTTGTTTGTTTGGTGAGTTATTTCCAGAATGTGTGCTTAATGCCACACTGTGTGTGTCTGTGTGTGTGTGTGCGCGCACACGCGCGTGTGCCCACGCGTGCGTATTTAAGTTCTATTAGGCCCTGAGGCTTTCTATGGAGGAGGGAAGGGAGGCAAGAAGACTAACCTCATTTCTGGGATGAGAAACTGAGACATGAAAATAGAAGTGAATGTCTGTATTAATGAGGAGAAAGCTAACACCTGATGGAGAGTTCCTTAAAGGTGAGAAATGTAGATGCAGTTCTCATATTCATCTTTGAATCCTTAGAGTTTTGAGGATTAAGAAATAGTATATGGGGTTTCCCTGGTGGTGCAGTGGTTGAGAGTCCGCCTGCCGATGCAGGGGACACGAGTTTGTGCCCCGGTCCGGGAAGGTACCACGTGCTGTGGAGCTGCTGGGCCCGTGAGACATGGCCGCTGAGCCTGCGCGTCCGGAGCCTGTGCTCCGCAATGGGAGAGGCCACAGCAGTGAGGGGCCCATGTACCGCAAAAAGAAAGAAAAAAAAAAAAAAAAAGAAATAGTATATGACTTAAATACAAATTGCATGTTCGAGGAATGTTAGTTGAAACTAACTTTGTTACACCTACAATGCTCCAGGCACAAGCATTGTCTCACGTGATACTGGAAACTACGCTGTCAGATAGTTGTCATTACCCCCATTTTATAGACAGGAAAGCAAACTCAGAGAGGTTCAATAACTTCTTCAAGGTCCCACACAGCTGGTAATAGAGTACAGTCTGTAAAATCAAGTCTGGACTTCCCAGCTCCTGATCTATTATACGTGCTACTGCCTTTTCACTTGTAAATTAGTGGCTTCACCAAACCCTGCTTAAGGCAAGCCTCGAGCACAGCACTCAAACAGTGTTTTCCTGTCTGTCTTTGCACCCAGAACGTGAATTTCATGAAGGCAGGAACTTTTCTTCAAAGGACCATACCTTCAAAGGAGAACATACCTTCAAAGACCATACCTTCAAAGGAGAACACTCTACCCTGGGGCTGGTGTCTTATTTACCTTCATATCCTTAATGTCTGGCTCAAGACTTGGCACATTGTAGCTAATAATGTAAGTAATAAAAACTGAGTAAATCGATAAGCAAAGTGATTGTGAGTCTAAACTAATCTACACAGGAACCAAATTCTGGATATGAACTGCATTGAGGAACTTCATACATATTACTTCATGACTCTGTGAGTCTCACCATGAAAATGCTTTCTCAGAGATTCCTTCTTCCATCCCCCTGACCATGTATTGTTATGGAGCCATGACTGGAAGAAAGCAGGCTCTCTTTTGGGAATAGAACCCTTGAAGTTTTAGCACAAGAGAGCTGTGGAAGGAGACCTCCAGGCATGACTAGGCCAGATGATGTGGCTATTGTCAACCTCTCCAGCTGCATCTCCCCAACTGCCTGCCACCTACTTTGCCAGATGTCTCAGAGGACCTGTGGTCCTCCACATCTGACCCCACATCACCATTATCCTATCTCCCTCCTCTTTATCTTTGCTCACATGGACCCCTTTGCCCTGGATCCCTTTTTCCTGCTCCACCTCTGCCTACCCACCCCCAACTCCTATTCATACCTTATGACTCAGTTTAGATGCCACCTCTTTTTGGAGGCCTTCCTGGATTTCTTTCCAGCCTGGCAAATACAGTTCTACTTAGGGTTCCCATGTGTTCTCTTGATCACCACATTTCTGCCTTCCACTAAGCTATGAGTTTCTCAGGGGCAAAAATTGTGACTTATTCATCTTTGTGTCACCGTATCAATGGGAGCTTAGAAAAGAAAAAAAGGGAGTGAGAGAGAGGTTTTCCATAGACGATGAATTTGGGACAGCGAAACGTAAGGAAAGAGGGTAGCAGTTCCCAAAAGTGGGAGACAATTTAAGGAAAGACTAAGTTGGCTGGAACATTTTAAAATATCGGAGGAAAGAATGTAATTACAATAGGACCAACAGAGAGAAGAGACAGGAGGGAACAGAATGAACTTTCCTGGTATTTGCTGCCTGTAGCAAGGGAACAGGCAACAGTAGAAGCAATCTGATTCTCTAGGTATAGACATTGCTGGGGTTTTTATTCTCATTACTTAAGTGATTCTTACAGCATGTGCTGGACTTTTATAAGTTTAAACGACTGGGCCAACTTTGCATAGCGCACATATTCTGTAGAAATGAATATTTATGCTGAGTTAGTTGTATAAATACACAGCTCATTGGAGTTTCTTTCCCCAGAGCTATCAAACTGAAAGAAAAGTCAAATCCACATATAATGGGATTTGCTGAATCTTCATCCCAGGGCTGTGCCAGTGTGGGACTAGGTAAAAAGTAATTCTATGTCTATTAGGTGGTTAAAAAGCAGTTGTATAAAATCGTCACCAAGTATCGTTTTCATAGGGCCCCAATTCACTCACACCAAGTAATTCTAGAGTTAGGAAACTTTCCAAAGAATTCCTGCGGAGCTATACTGGGATAAAATCTGGCCCACTGTGAATATAAAATGGCAATTTTATTTAAACAGTTGTAGCTCCTTGGGTCTCTTCTGGCTGACTCTAATATTGCTGCTTGTCTATATACTTTGGACACATTTTCACTTTCCTCTAGAAAGAGTTTTACTGCTTAATCATCCTCCTCTTGCCACCTCTCCCTTCTAGTGAGTTCTGTGTTGGAACAATGGAATAATATTTGCTTGGGGGTCTGTTGATGAATTTCATAGCAAGTTATCACTAATAATCCCTAATGTGTGTTCCTACGTTTGGCACACTGACCAAGCCACTTAACCTTCATATGCCATCACTTTTCCAGCTGTAAAATTCAGCAGATAAGTCTTAGTGTCTCACATTTCTCAAATGCTACATAGCCTTCCTACCATTTCTATGCCCAGAGTGAGTAATGACTTTCAACAGCCAAATTTAAAAGGCTGACTTCAATTATTGTCCCATCTGTGTCACTCCTCCGGCAAACATGGGCTAATAAAATGCATGTGACCTGGAAAATCTTTAGTAGTTTTTTTGCAAGGTACTTCTAGTTTATGACCATGAATTGAACCGACTATTCATTGGCCAGATAATCTCATCATCAGATTTAGCCATCAGGATGAATTTGAACTTCATCCAATAATAGATTATGATTTAGCTTTTGATTAGAGGAAAACATAGATGGGTTTATGCAGCCAGGAAATAATTGTTGGGTATGTGTGATGTGCCAGGTGTAGTGAAGGGTAGTGAGGGTGTTGGTTGGTTGTTTTTTTCCCTAAATGAACTAACCAAAGAGTAAAAGTCTTTTGGGGTTATGGGTAAAGCTGTTCCCATGACAACGGGTGTTGACAGAGATGTTTATTGGAGCCCAGTGGGTAGTGTCTGAGCAAGGGCTCTATCCTTGTTCCACTCTTCTGGTACCAGCTCAGGATGACCATGACTTTGTTCTTTTTCTCTACGAACCCCTGGGCCAGAGTAAAGGACAAAACCCACCTCTTTGGACGTGAATGGTGTCCACGGTAGGGCACGTCACAGCAGCTCCATCAGCCTAGATTTGCAACCTTCCCTTAAAGTCTGTCTTAAAGCTTCCCCTAGGGGCTTCCCTGGTGGCGCAGTGGTTGAGAGTCCGCCTGCCGAGGCAGGGGACGCGGGTATGTGCCCCGATCCGGGAAGATCCCACATGCTGTGGAGCGGCTGGGGCTGTGAGCCATGGCCACTGAGCCTGCGTGTCCAGAGGCTGTGCCCCACAATGGGAGAGGCCACAGCAGTGAGAGGCCCGCGTACCACAAAAAAAAAAAAAAAAAAAAAATTCCCCTCAAGTGGTATTTCCTTCCCTTTGCAGGCAAATGGCTTGAAACAGAAACCAATGCTTACTGCCTTATTTGTTACCCTTCATTGTCCCTTCTCCAGCTCATCTTCAACACCACTTACTGTGAGATCTAATCATATTACTTTGGCTGCCATGGGTCCACCATATCAAGTGCAAACAATTCAAACTGTTCACGTGAACTGAGGTCATTTCTACCTCTTTAATGAGATGTACTGCAATGAGAACACATAGCTAACCTTTATTGACAACCTAATGTGTTGCTGTCCTCACAACAACAGTGTGAAATTTATACACTTATCAGCCCAGGTCACAGATGAGCAAAATAAAGCCCAAATCTGTTCAGTTACTGGCCCAAAGGCAGCTGTCTCAGGGCGGAATTGGAAATCAGACCTAGGTTTGCCTGATCGACCTTAGGCCTTCTCTGCCTGCAGTCTCTCAGCAGGCCCACTAACCATGCCCCCCTCCCCTCCCCATCTCCCATATTAACAGGGTGGCCCAGTGCAAGAAGACACATGGTCATTCCCTGAAACAATGTCCCTTTACATTTCCTTATAGTTCTCGGTGTGGACAGAGGCCTGCAGACCAGCTTCCCAGCTGGAGGCCAAAATCATGAGGGAACACAGCTGCAATTAAAAGAGCAAGCCCCCTGATTCCAAAAGACACCAACAGCTGCACTCACCGACAACCCTGGGACAAGACAGGGCATGTTGTATCATGCTGGCAAAGACCTCCTTTGGACAGAGTAGAGGATATGTAATGTGTATCTTCAAATTAATTTCAGCAAATGCCTAGTTTTTTCACCCAACTTTGTCCCCCCCTCCAATTCACCTTCAACGCCACTCACTGTGTGATCCAATCACATTACCACTCAAAGGGCTTTTCTGGCCCCCATGAGGCCGCCATATATGGTGACCCCACAGTACAGGCGGCTGACCTCCTGCTCTGCACGGCTCACGGCACCCCATTCAGGCTTCGTCAGGTGAAGTATTTTGTTTCATAATCTCAATAGGTTGTAAATCCCTGAAGGACCAACACTGTGTCTTGCTGTCTTTGCCCCCAGCATTTAGCAGAGCCTGAGCCTGTGATAAAGGCTCAGCTACATCCCCAGCTCTCTGACAAGGTTTCCCTCACACCAACACACCTCCACCTCTCACCCACAAGCAGAGCTAACAAAGCCCTCCTCTGTGTCCCCAAAGCACCTTGTTGGTACCACCAGCAAAGCACCTGTGTTCCAGAGAAATGAGTGTCTGTCTGTCCCCTGCCATCTGACCCCTGGCTGTCCCTCCAACCACACTTCCTTCACCGTCCCCTTGTTTTATCTGCTCCAGCCACACTGGCCTCCCATCTATTTCTCAACCAAGCACATTCCCGCCTCAGAGCTTTGTACTTTCTGGAAACTGCCTTCCCCCAGAGCCACATGGCCTCACTTCCATCAGGTCTCTTCTCAGAGGTCACCTCCTCAGAGAGGCTGCCCTAAGCATCCTACCAAAATAGCAACCCTGACCATTATTCTCCAGCCCCAGTTTCCTTCATAGCACTGACCCTTACCTGTCTGACATTATCTACTTCTTTGTCTGTGTGATTACTGTCACCTCCAGTAAAACGTAAGCTCCTTGAGGACAGGAATTTCATCTATGCTCTCTTAGAACAGCGCCTGACACATAATAACCACTTAATAAATATGTGTTAAGGAAGAAAGGAAGGAAGGAAGGAAGGGAGGAAGGACTTCCCTGAAGGACCGTGAGAGCCTCAAAGCCAGGAATGTGTCTTACGTACTCTTTAACCTCCAGCATCTAGTAATGGTCGGCCTATGACAAATCATGAGCTTGTTTCTTGATTTCTGATGCAAATCAGAGGTACGTGGTGCAGAAAAGCAACTGGCCTTTCCCGAATGTCTGCCCTGTGACAGGTCTCTGCTACGTGCCTTGGGTATAATGCTTTGTTCCATCCTCACAACTTCCTAAGGCAGCTGGTATGGCTCCACCTGAGAGGGGAGGAGACTCAGTGTCAGAGCGCGAATGCAACTAGAGTCACAGCTAGCGAAGGGCAGAGCTGGGATTCGAACCCAGTTCTCACACCAACACCTCTATTCCTTCCTCCACCTTGCCTCTCCTGAGACACCGGCTACCTTCAAACAAATGGATATTTGACTCATATACAGTCTTGTAATCCATGAAGTAAATCAAAGTAGAAAATTTAGAAAACTTTTTTCTAAGTAAGTTATTTTTCTTCCTCTGATTTTTAAAAGTATTTTTCCCACAGGTCAGTGATATTTTCAGCTTTCCTTTCAAGAGGGAATAGAATGGAAGTGATCATGACAGTAAACACGACAGTCCTTGAAACCGATTGTGAATATAGAGTGCTGCATAAAACACAAGGATGGTGAGGCTAAAGTCATTGTTACTGCTTTCAAATTAGCCACATCTTTCTCAGAAAAATTAACTTGCCCATGCAGCTCTTTCAAACTTAACCTAAATTTATTGCTTAAAAGCACCAAGGGATTTTCAAATACATTCCATTCCCTTTCTCAGAAAAATTAACTTGCCCGTGCAGCTCTTTCAAACTTAACCTAAATTTATTGCTTAAAAACACCAAGGGATTTTCAAATACGTTCCATTCCCCAGGTCTCAGTGAAAGACTTCCTTTTCTTATAGGTGGCTGTTCAGGATGTGCCCTTCTGGGGTGTAAGCAAGAATGCAACTCCAGACAGAGCTCTTGTTCAAACTCTGTTCAGGGAGGACTGTTTGCAGACTGGGGGTATTTTGCAAGAGGAGTGGAGCTTGGACTGATTTTTATAGTTACTGATTTTTAAATATCTTGCGTTTTCCTAAGTCTGTAGTCAGCACCATTGCCAGATGATGCCGTTATCCTGGTGGTTGTGGTCCATGGGGTCAGAGTCAACTAAGGACAAGTCAGGAGCCAACCAAGCTTGAGTGCAGACATCTAGAAGCAGTTGTCCGTGCTTCTTTGACTCAATAAAGGCTTTGCAGTGTGGCTGTCCTGTCAGTTAAAACGAAACAACACGAAATGAAACAAACACTTGCCTGCACTTTTTAAGAGCTAACTTTTCTTGGCTTTAAATAGAACCTGTGTGCTGTTGACTTGTCAGTTACATTGCCAGCCCGAACCCCTCACATGGACTCCGAATCCATATGTCAGCTGCTACTCAGTATCTCCACTTGGATGTCTAATAGGCATCTCAGTGATAACACATCCCAAACTGAGCACTTAACTGGCCCTTCACCTCACCCACCAAAACCAGCTTCTACTGCTGTCTGCCCCATCTCAGTAGCGGCAACTCTACTCTTCCAATGGCTCAAAACAGAAATCTTGGAGTCATCCTTGACTCCTCCCTTCTCTCACACCATACATCTGGTCTACCAGAGATCCTGTTGGCTTTACCTTTGAAATATATCCAGAATCTGGCCCCTTCTCCCCACCTTCACTCTGCTACCCTGGCCCTACCTACCATCATAGCTCACTTGAACTCCAACACTTGTCTCCTAACTGATGCCCTTGTTTCTGTCCCTTGTGCCTCACACTCCAACATAGTCCCCAAAGTGATTTTTTAAACAAAAGTCCGATCATGTTGTTCTACTACTCAGAACTCTCCAGTGGTCCCCCATATCACTCAGAAGGTAAATCAACTTCCTTAATATGACCTGTAAGGCCTGTATTACTTTCCTAGATCTTCCATAACAAATTACCACGAATTGGTGGCTTAAAAACAACAGAAATTTATTCTTTCACGGTTCTGAAGGCCAGGTGTCAAAGTCGAGGTATCGTCAGGGCTGCACTTCCTCTGGAAGCTCTAAGGGATAATGCGTTCCTTGCCTCTTCCAGCTTCCAGTGCCTGTCAGCATTCCTTGGCTTGGCTTGTGACTCATGCCCTCGTTGCTATGTCTTTCCATCACCTTCTCTGTGTGTCTGTCTTATAAGGATACGTGTGATTGCGTTCAGAGTCCACCTGGATAATCCAAGATAAACTTCACCTCTCAAGATGCTTAATCATATTTTTGTCATATAAAGTAACAGGGAATATTCACAGGTTCCAGGGATTAAGACATAGACATATATTTGGGGGGGGCCATCGTTCAATCACCATAGGGCCCTGCGTGACTGGCCCTTGTTTCCTCTCTGGACTCATCTCTTGTTCTCTTTCTCTTGTTTGATCCTCTCTATACTCACTGGCTTCCTCGCTGTGCTTTATGTAGACCAAGGTAATTTCTGCCACAGTGCCTTTGCATTTGCCGTTTCCTCTGCTAGAATGCTGTTTCCTCCACTTCAGTTTTAACTCAAAAGTTACCTTCTTAGTGAGGTCTTCCCTGGTCACCCTATCTAAAATTTAAATACCCCCTAGCATTTCACTTAACCTTTCCCTGCTTTACTTTTTCTCCTCAGCACTTATATTGTAGACTTTGCCATTTTATCTAACTTATTATCAATTTTACATAATTGTTTGTTGTCTGTCTTCCCTCACCAGAATGAAAACTACCTGAGGACATGGGTTTTCTTCTAATTCACTATGTCCCCAGCACTTAGAACAGTGTCTGGCACATTGTCTTTCAGTAAATATTTGTTGAAGTGATAAGATATCAAGCACTGGGCTTCCCTGGTGGCGCAGCGGTTGAGAGTCCGCCTGCCGATGCAGGGGATGCGGGTTCGTGCCCTGGTCCGGGAAGATCCCACATGCCGCGGAGCGGCTGGGCCTGTGAGCCATGGCTGCTGAGCCTGCGCGTCCGGAGCCTGTGCTCCGCAACGGGAGAGGCCACAACAGTGAGAGGCCCGTGAACCGCAAAAAAGAAAGAAATATCAAGCACTTAACTACTTGCTAAGGGTCTTATATGCATTACCTCATTTTAATTCTCACAATACAAGATGCAAACTGTTATTCCCATTTTGCAGAGGGGGAAACTGAGGCTTCCAAGTTTAGTAAGTCACTCAAGATCACACAGCCAGAAAGAAGTCCTGCCTGGGTTCAAACCTACCCTGTCTGACCCCAAGGCCTGTGTGCACAGTGACTACAAATACCACTGTACTAGTTTGCTAGGGCTGCCATAACAAAGCACCACAGACTGTGTGGCTTAAACAACAGCAATTTATTCTCTCACAGTTCTGGAGACTGGAAGTCTGAAATCAAGATATGGTCAGTGTTGGTTTCTTCTGAGGCCGCTCTCCTTGGCTTGTAGATGGCTGTCCCCTCGCTGTGTCTTCACATGACCTTCCTGCCCTGTGTGTCTGTGTCCTAACTTCCTTTCCTTATAAGGACACTCAGTCATATTGGATTAGGGACCTCCCATAGGACCTCATTTTATCTTAATTACCACTTTAGAGGCCCTATCTCCAAATACAGTCACGTTCTGAGGCACTGGGGTGGAGGACTGCAACGTGTGAATTTGGGGGCACACAATTCAGCCCATAACACTACTTCTCCATCAGACAGCTGACAAAACAAAGGGTTTCCCTCTTCTTTTTTTTTTTTTTTTTCCCTCTTCTTAAATGCTTGATCCGTACTTCACTCCTCTCTGACATCTTTTTTTTTTTTTTTTTTTTTGTGGTACACGGGCCTCTCACTGTTGGGGCCTCTCCCGTTGCAGAGCACAGGCTCCGGACGCGCAGGCTCAGCGGCCATGACTCACGGGCCCAGCCGCTCCGCGGCATGTGGGATCTTCCCGGACCCGGGCACGGACCCGTGTCCCCTGCATCGGTAGGCGGACTCTCAACCACTGCGCCACCAGAGAAGCCCTCTGACATCTTTAATCTGCCTATCTTTAGTGGCTCCTTCTCTTCTGCCCACAAAAACATATAAACCCATTCAATTTTTTTTTTTAATTCTGAGGTTTTCCATCCCCTTCAAGTTCGTATCCACTCACCACTTCACTGCCAAACTTTAAAAAAGTCTCTCCTGGTTTTTTTTCATCACTTCAAATCATTCTCCTCCCAACACCTGCTGGAATTGCTTTTGCAAAAGTCACAAAGCCCAGGCTGGTGGCTTCTTTCACCTTCCTCACCCCTTCACCCACCATCGCCCAGTTCCCAGCCCGCCGCCTGCTGTCACCTTACGCCATGTGCTCATCTCTGACAAGACGATGCTCCTCGGAAAAGCCACTCAGGGGGTAATTTCTGTTTGTTGGAGTAAGAAGTGATGGGTTTTTTTTTGATTTAGTGTTTAGGATTAGCATTTAGGACTGACAGATAAAATACAGGTTACCACACAATACTGGGGACACGTTTATACTAAACAATTTCTCATTGTTTATCTGAAACTCAAATTTAATTGAGTCTTATAGTTTTATTTGCTAAATCTGGCAACCCCATTAGTATTCAGTTTAGGTGAATGGCCTGTCCTTACTTTTGCATCTTCAGCAATGTCTGTTACTCACCGTCAGTGGTGATCTGGGGAGTGAGGGAACCGGGGTGGTGCCCTAAGTGGCCAAGGGTTTGAGGAAGGGAGAACACACACAAGAGACTGTAGGGCTTCCCTGGTGGCGCAGTGGTTGAGGGTCCGCCTGCCGATGCTAGGGGACACGGGTTCATGCTCCGATCCGCGAAGATCCCACATGCAGCGGAGTGGCTGGGCCCGTAAGCCATGGCCGCTGAGCCTGCGCGTCCAGAGCCTGTGCTCTGCAACGGGAGAGGCCACAACAGTGAGAGGTCCGCGTACCACCAAAAAAGAAAAGAGAGACTGTAAATTCAGAGAGGGCAGTTGACTAGGAGAGAGGTAAGTCCACCCAGCCAATCCCCACAGATCTGGAAAAAGATGAACCAATGTACCTACCTTATGAAAAGAAGTTCAAGCCAACTGATATCAGTATGAAAGGAAACAATCACTCGTATCATCTGTAACATAATTTAGACTATTTCAGCAAAGGCAGTGATACAGATGTAACCTAGCACTCTGGGAATGCCCTGTCGGAGATATAGTTAGCCTTTGGAAGACCCTATTAGGTGTCTACACTCTAGAAACAGTTTTACACACACATTAGTAGAAACAGCTGCACCAGGAGTTTCAATGCTACAATCAGGTTCGTAAGCAAGCATTACGAATGTTATAGAATATCTTACTATGGACACGAGTGGTGCTGACGATATGGGAATCAGCTTGAAATGCTGTACACACACCTTGTGTGAGGGGGATGTCAAATCTGGTAGATCTGGCAGCTGAATGCCTTTGGGGGGGCCTGTCTCAATCACCCCCTACTTACCCCATTGGTTATGGAGATGACCAAAGAGGTGACACTCCACACTGGACAGGTAAGATGGACAGCAATGTATTAGTCACATATGCTCACAGCGTGCGATGAGGACCCCGAATGCCACACGGGGCCACGCGGGCATCGCACTCAGGAACAGAGTGAACAGCCACGGACAGTGGGAGGCAGGCTTTGTAGCACCAAGATGGGGAAGTGGCCCCTGGCTCTCTTGGGAGGAGGTGGTTGGCCTCTTGGAATAATTTCGTGGGCCGGCAGGGAGCCGAAGCCCGCTACTCAGGCATAAGCACCCACCATGCTGGTCTCTGTGACAAGGGGGTTTGTTTGGCCTGGGGATCTTATCTACTGGAGCAGAGCAGGAAGGGGAACTTGCAGTTAGGCCATTCAAGGCCCTCTTGATTTTACAAGAGGCCAAGGCAGCACAAAATATGGGCCCTTGATTTTAGACCACATGGCTCCCTAGGCCTTGGGCTCCACTTGGTCCTGTGTGTTCCTTCTTCAAGGAGGATTCATCCTATTAGCCTAGAAGCTGATTCCCCACCATTGTCACATCTGCCTCAAGAGAACATTACATGCCAAGTATTGCTGGGAATCTAGGACGCCACCAAACTTAAAAGAAAATGTTGAATGTGTGACGTTTTCTGCACCTGCTAACAAACGTGTGTGGCATCCTCTGAGACTTGCTTTTTCCATTGTAACATACCTCCTGATGGAGATATTTTGTAGGAGAGACCATACACTTCTCATGTCCCTCTAGTCCTCAGACTTCTATCCAAATTAGTCTAGCAATTGTGAAGGCCAACCACAGCCCTAGTGGTCTGGAAGGTTTAGAAATGCCCAGGGGGCTGACCCTAGGGAAACATAAGCAATCCCCCAAATCTGTTCTCAGCACCATTCTCGCCTCACTCACGCTCACTCACCAATGTATCCGCTCCCAGGGCTCCAATTGTAATGTCTCTGTGGATTTTCTCAGGATCATTAGATCCCAGTCTTCTCTGGAGCATCAGATTTACTTTCCCACCTGTGTGGTAAACATTTCCACGTGACATCATTAATTCAACTATTTATCAGACATTTATTGGGTAATAAGTGTTCTAGATACAAACATACATGAGACATCTGGCCGTCTCCATGGAGTCTATGTTTGGGTGGAGGATGTCGTCCAGGCACATAAACTCAACACGTCCAATACATTATTACCATCCTCTATCCCCAAATCGATTCCTTCTTTTCCAGCTAAAGACACCGCCATCCCACCACCTGCTAAAACTTACAACTCCAAAGTCATACCTGTTTTCCATCTCTCTCCATATTCCTCACAATTCCCTGGGGGGCAACAGCATAGCAATAAAATCGCAATAAGAAAAATAAAGAATTTTATTACAGCCCCTTAACCTCCATCTCCAAACTTACCACCCTAATATTTTATTAAGTTATCACTCTTAGGGTCCCTTTTTAACATAGATTATTGTCTACAGAGAGCTGTACTTTGTGCTTCGTGAATATTTGCCTTATATCTTTGAAACGTCTTTTAATCAAGGTTCTCACTATTTTTAAGGTGAAATTTCTAAGACTTCAAAAAGTCTGAAAACTCTGTTGTCTAAAAGACCAAAACAAGCCAACAGATAGGGTCTGGTTTTTTAAGGCCAGATCTGAAGTAGGGAAAGAAACATCTTTTGCTGCTTAGAAAGACGCTGATAGCGTTATTCAGAAAGAGACCCTAAGGACTCCAGTTTTAAACAAACTCTAATAACAAAACACTGTCAGCCAAAAGAGAAAGCTGATCTCCTGACATAAAAGGTGCCAGCAATACCACCTTCCTCCCCTCGGTGAGGTTGCTGACGCCAGATGACGCATCTCCCACCCGCTTTGTGGGAGAGCCAATCAGTTCCCTTTGAATGAAATCTTTATTCAATGGTTTAAACACTCCTGGGGGAAGGGAGGGAGAGGACAAGAGAAGGATTTCAGAAACAAATGGAGCCCCAATCGCCAAGTTTCTGTTCTTGTTACTGTTCAGGTTTTGGCCTGTGAAGATGGTCTCAATTCCATGTTTTTCGTTAAGCTGGCTTGTTTGGCAAAATCCAGTGATAAATACAAAACTCTGAGGTCAGTCTCACCTTACTCGGAAAGCTGGAGCTGGGAAGGTCAGCTTTTTGTGGTTGGGGAAACTTTGGAAGCCACTAATCTGCTGTTGACAACGGCAGGCAAAGATATGGGCCAGATAATTTTTTCTTTACAAATGTGCGAATCTAGGACTTTTCTTTCCTTAAAAACCCAACATACAAGCAATCCTTTGTTGATAGCTTGGTACCAGCGGCTAGGCGGGGGAGGGGAAGGCAGGATGGATGTGCAGGTAGAATGAACACGTAGAATCCATAGATAGGTCAAGATCTGTTCTTTAGTTAATAAACACCCAAACTGACCCCTGCCTCTTCTCCATGTTTTTTTCATCCTCAGCTACTCACAGGCAGTCACACCCATAGAAGGGCAAGAAAGTAAGGGTACATGGGAGCGGGCAGGGGCCTAGATATCCACAGACCTTCTGGTCAATCTGGGAGACTTGGTATCAACTTCTTGGGACACAGATCTCCTTTCCTGGCATTGCTCCCCGGTCATGGGCCCCTGCAGCTGCTTTACTCCAGGTCAGTAAAATAAGCCCTTTTTCTCTTCCCACTATTGTCACCTCCCCTCACATAAAAACAAAAGACTCTAAACGTGGAGAAGAATCTGTTTCAGTGCTGGAAATGGAAAGGCCAAGGTAAGTAGTTTTGTGTCAACACCTGTGAAATCATAATAGGCACCATGTATTAAGTGCTTACTAAGTGCCAAGCACTGTCCTTCACGTTTACCTACTTATCACACAATCTTATGAGGTGAGTAATATTATCATCATCCCACTTTTTATAGATGGGGAGACAGAGGCACAGAGAGCCTTAGCAACTGGTCTCAGGTCACAAAGCTGGAACTTGAACGCAGGCAGTCTAATTTCAGAGCCCATGCTCTTTCGGCAGCCCACACAGGCCTGGCCTGGCCCCTGAGTAAAGGTACGTGACCAATGGCCAAGTGTCCTGGACAACACTCCCCCAAGCACTCCCACACACACTCACTTATTCCCATGAATAAAGGGCAGCAAATCAGGGTTGCCCGGAAGGGCAAAGAGAAGCACACAAGGAGAGGACAGCAGCAGCCCTGATTCCTTGGACCGGACAAGAATACAGGGATCACTGTGGTGAGCCAGGCGTAGGGCCCCTGCATGCCAGGACGCCAACCAAGCACTCAGAGAGGGCTGAGAGGTGCCTCACCACTGCATTGTTGCTGATGGATGCTCACCCCGGTGGGAGAGAAGGCAAAGGCAGCAAAGTCTGTATGTCATCCAGTGGCCCACCAAAGATATGCAGCTTGGATTCAGTTTGTGAACTAGAAAATAAACAGGCTCCTGCTCATAATACAACCTAAAGGTCTCTTGGTTGTGGTCTTAGTCAGCTCGGGCTGCTATAATAGTATACACAGACATAGAGAGGCTTGGACAATAAACATTTACTTCTCACAGACAGGATGTCCAGGATCAAGGTACCAGAAGGACAGCGTCTGGTGAGAAATCACTTCCTGGTTTGTAGATGGCTATTTTCTTGTAGCCTCACATGGCAGAGAGCTGAAAAAGAGGAAGTAAGCTCTCTAGTATCTTTTCATATAAAGGAACTAATCCCATCAAGATGGCTCCACCCTCATGACTTAATTACCTTCCAAAGGCTTCATCTCCATATACCATCCATATACTCCATATACTCATCTCCATATACCATCACATATGGAATTAGTGGGGGAATTAGTGTTTCAACATACGGATTTTCGGGGGACACAAACATTTGGTCCATAGCAGATGCCATCCTATAAGTCTTCATCGGCACCATTAAAAAGTACACACACACAGACACACACACACACACACACACACAGAGAGAGAGAGAAAATGCACAGGCCTGAACCGAGCTCAGAGAGAGCTCGGCCTCACAGATGAGCACATGTACCCAACCCTCATGCAGCCAGAACGTTTAATTAATTGACCCATTGTAGTCACTGTGCCACTATACTGTCTCCCCAATATTCCACTACCTAGAATATAGAAGTAATCAGCTAGAATTGTTGAATTCAGTTACTCAGATTTTCCCAGATTGCTCCATGTAATCAAGGTCCATCTATACCTTCTTCCCGAAACTTCCAGTGTGTCCAAACCTCACACGGTGTCTCTAGATTCTGACTCACAGCAGAGGTGGCTACAATTTGTAGTTATCGCCAGTATTTTCATTACTGAAAGGAAGTAGAGCTTCCAGAGTAAAGATAATACTGTGTCAAGATGAATTTAAAGATTTTCCAAACTATCAGAGAGAAACCTAAAAATACTATATCTCTATTTTTGTTTAACTCAGTCACAACCCCTACATTTAAAAAACAAATTTGTTTGTCTAGTGAAAGACTCTCTTCAAATATTTAAACGGTTGCCTTCATCAGTCTCCCTACTCTCAAACCCCTATCTGAAATCTCTGGACCCAAGGCCATAGACCCTTTTCTCCTAGGAATTATGAAGCTATGGAATTAAGGTTATAAATTCAGTCAAGGCCCAGGACCAAGTTCCAAGTTGAAGTGTTAAGGTCTAATGTTGATATTTTGCTTTTTAAGTCAACCAAGTCATAATTTGAAACAGTTGTTCATCGGCAAATCGATTTTCTTACTTTTTCCTGATCTTCAGATAACAGTCTCAACAATTAAAAGATTAAAATGTGGGTCAGTGAGCTAAGCTATGTTTTAAGGTCTTGATACTCGAGTTAGTTAACCAACAAAATCTTATATCAAAATGTCAATGCAGGTTGGAACCAAAAGCAACTGGGGGACAAAAAAGATGAACCATTGCCCCAAAATGTCTGTTCCTTCTTTTGGCTCACCCATTTGTGCCGTAAATATATGAGTAAAATAAAGACGTAAGGTACTCTCTCTAACCCCGGAGAAAAATTCCAGCCAATGGGTCAGCATGTTCTTCATCTTCTCAATCGATTTCCAGTAGAAAGCTCTCCCTCTGAGAAAAGGCATCTCTGATTGTGTTGCTTTGATGCCAAGTTCTGCTCAGTTAAGTAACTGAGTCTTGCAATTTTCCAGTTAAGGGTATTAACGTTTGACCCTTGCTTTGGAGGGCAATTAGGACTTAGTCTTTCCGCTGTCGGCAAATTTCCAAGGAAGGACTACAAAACAACTTTTTCCTAGTTGGGTACTGAACATCACTGAAATGGTGGTAAAGGAGCAACAATGGCTTATATACTGAGAGCTCTGCCAGCAAGTACGATCCAAAATCCTTTATAGATGATAACACTGACACAAGACATATTAAAGGGTAAGAGAGTTCCAAGGTTTAAGTTAGAATGGTGCTTTCTGGTGAGATGCATATGCTATTAAGAAGTAAAAGAGAGGTGAAGAAATGAAGCTAAGTACAAGAGAATCATCAAATATCTTAATTACGAAGAAATGAAGAGAGAGAGGCATTACTGCTGAGGGAGGTTTGAAGTTTGCTTTTTCATATAGGAAATACATACATATTTTAAATTGATGACCCTTGAGCAGGGGTGCCCCGATGATTCTGAGGATTTTTTTTTTTTTCATACTGAATCAGAATCTCTGGGGTGGGGGGTAGGTGTGTATTGTGGAAAAAGCACCCCAGGTGGTTCTAACACACACATCCCTGGTTAAGAAAATTTGTGCTGCATACATATTTTTCTTCCTTATTTTCTCCTAAACCACAGCTTGATTTTTCCAATGCCATTAAGTTAAAAAGAAAATGTTCAGATTATAAAAAACAATTCACTGAAAATTTGAAACACTTGAAAAAGTGCACATAAAAAGACTAAAATTTTCTCTAAACCCATTAGCCAGAGATATCCCTTTTAGTCCAGGGTATCTAAATCTAGAACCCTAGGACGGATTTCAGAGGGTCCATGGCCTAAACCTCTGAAAATTTATGGAAAATTACTGTGCATTTTTTCCCCCTAAGCATATACATGGCTTTTAAAATGTTGGTAGCATATTATATATTTTGTTTTGAAATTGCCTTCTTTTAGTTAACAAGACATATTCTTAATATGCCATAGCCTTAAGAATCCTTTGAGAATATCACTTGTAAAGAAAGGATAAAATTCCAACAGCCATCCCCCACATTGTTGGACAGTGATATTACCCATACTTGCTACTATAAACAATGCTGGAATTAACAGCCACATACATAAATCTCTACATTTTTGTCTATTTATTTCCTTTTCCCCTCAATCTGAGATGTATCTGAGATGACCCAGAATCACTGGGTCAAATGGTATGTCCTTCGAAAGACTCTTGGCATCTCGTCATTTTGGGAAAGATTTTGTCAATCTGCACCTCCACCAGGAGTGTATTAAAGTGTGAGTGACTCTAGTTTTTTACTGGTATGCTTTTAGAACACACTGTGCATCTTTGATTTCTTTTCAAGTCTTTTATTAGTAAAGTTCTTTTGGAAAATGGCAGCCTGGGGCTTCCCGGGTGGCGCAGTGGTGAAGAATCCGCCTGCCAATGCAGGGGACACGGGTTCAATCCCTGGTCTGGGAGGATCCCCTATGTCACGGAGCAACTAAGTCCCTGCACTACAACTACTGAGCCTGCATGCCACAACTACTGAAGCCCAGGCGCCTAGAGCCCGTGCTCCGCAACGAGAGAAGCCACCACAGTGAGAAGCCCGCACACCTCAATGAAGAGTAGCCCCTGCTCGTAGCAACTAGAGAAAGCCTGCATGCAGCCCCGAAGACCAAAAATGCAGCCAAAAATAAATAAATAAAATTTTAAAAAAATATCAGCCTGATAAAGGGCCCAAGTGTCCTTAAGTGAGCTACCTGAAGAAGAACAGAAGAACTCACCTGAGTTATGCTTACAACTTCCTCAGGCCTCCAGCCCAGGCCTCTCTTCCTCCAGGATGACGCCCCCAGCAGTGTTTCAGACATTACATGAAATTTCTAAAAATCTTATATGTTCTGGTATAATGTTATAAGTCATAATTCTAGTTATTACTTTAAAATGTATATCTCAGAAATAACTAAAAAAAAAAAAAAAAGGAATCTTGAGATGGGCAGATTATCCTGGATTATCTGTGGGCCCAATGTAATCACAGGGGTTCTTACAAGAGGAGGAGGGGGTCAATGATAGGAGAAGGCTGTGAGCTGGTAGCAGCAGAGATTGGACTGATGTGGCCATGAACCAGGCAATGCTGGCAGCCTCGAAAAGCTGCAAGATTAAAGGAACAGATTTTCCCCCCAGAACCTCCAGAAGGAACCAGCCCTGATGACACCTTGATTTTAGCTCTCTGAGACTTATGGGCTTCTGACCTCCAGAATGATAAGATGATAAATTTGGGTTGTTTTAAGCTAGGTTTGCCATGATTTGTTACAGCAGCAATAGGAAACTCATACACCTTCCATTGATTTCATGATAGCCTCCCAGTACAAATGTCTGCTTAATTTAGCCACAATCCTTTCCAGTTGCTTATCACCCCCCTCCAGCCCTCGGCACAGTGTTTGGTCCACCTTCTGTGCTCCCACGTCATCCCCTGCTTTCCCTGAAGAAGCCCGGCTCACCCTGAGTTGTGACTCTCTACCTGCTGGGCTACCTCCCCCTCTAGACTGCAAACTCAACAAGCACAAGGGTTGAGTGTGCTCTATCTTTGGAGCCCAGCAGCTAGCACAACCTATGAATAAACGTTAGTGAAATGAACAGATCAGAACTTTTTTGTACACAAATGTGTCAGAAAGGTGAAAACGCCTTGAGAAATTAAAAAAAAAAAAGAAAAGATTTGAATCGATGGAGAAACATTTTGTATTAGGCTCCTTTTGTATAGACAATGGAAATTATAAAAAATGGTATACTTATCTGAAAGGGAAATTCTGTTCTGATTTATGACAGGATTTTTAAAAACTGACTTTCATGTGAACATGAAATACTAAACATACAATATTTTAGCTAAATCACTTGGATAGGACTGAAAGCAGAGCGAATGTAATCTATTTATGATATTATTAAAACCTAAGGGGAAATGAAATGTCCGTTTCAGTAACGCTGGGCGTGTCCATGTTTCTTACACTTCAGTATTATTGTAGGACACTTCAGCGGCTGTTTGCAAAATCTGGATGGTCTGCTAAACCTGGCTTTATCCAGGCTGGTGTGGAACACACAGTTGAGACACTTGGGCTTAAGGGATCTCTCTCCCTTGCATGATACGGAGTTTTAAAGGATTTTTTCCCCTCCCCACCACAGTGTTCCCTGTCTAAATTTTTTAAGCCTTTGGACTCTATCCTACAAAAATGCAAAAGCACAAGTGCACGAGGATTTTCACTGCAGCTCTATTTGTAATAGCATTCCATTGGAAGCAACCCAAATGTCAATCAACTGGAAAGTGGTTGAATAAATTATGGGATATACATAATCTGGAGGGCTATGCTTTCCTTAAAAAGAATGAGGTAGTTTTATACATAGTACTTGCTTCAAAATCATAGTTCACTGCTCTGCTCAAAACCCTTCAGGCCTTCCAGTTTCATTTACATAAAATTCAAACTTATTCCCCAGGATAAAATGCCCTCCACGGGGGGGGGGGGGGGGGGGTGCGGGCTGTGCCTGCCTTTCTGATCTTGGAGTTTGCATTCTCCCTCCTCCATTCGGATTCAGCAGGATGGCCTTCTCCATCAGTGTCCCCTCCCTGCTCCCCACTTACGCTCACTGCCACCACAAATCCTTTGCACTTGATGTTTTCTCAGCTGGGAATGTTCTTCCCTTGACCAACGTTTTTCAGCCTTAGTCACACAGTAAAACCATCTGCATTCCAGGCCGCATCCCAAACCAATCAATTCAGAATCTCCAGAGTGGTACCCAGGCATCAATTCAGAATCTCCAGAGTGGTACCCAGGCACCAAAGTGGTTTTGGTTTGGGTTGTTTGTTTTTAAGCTTCCCAGGTGATTCCCTGAACAGCCCAGCTTGAGAACCAGGGTGGCTTCACCTGGTGGCTCCTCTCCAACATTCAGGGTATAGTTCAAATGTCACCTCCTCAGAGGAAGGATGATTACACTACTTTTCAAACCAAAGATAGATAACTTGTAGAGTTGAAAAAGAAAAACATAAGCAAAAGATGAGTACAAAATGAAATTGAATTTGTAAACATAAAGATGGTAAGTATGAGATGGCATACGCTGAAAAGACAACAGAGCAATATAAAGGCAGATGGAATTTAAATTTCAGTTTGCTCGCTTGCTAACTGTGATCCTGTAGCAGTTACCCACTCTCTCTGAGCCTATATGAAAAGCGGATAATCATACCCACCTTGAAGAGTTTTTTTTTTTTTTTTTTTTTTTTTTTGCGTTACACGGGCCTCTCACTGTTGTGGCCTCTCCCATTGTGGAGCACAGGCTCCGGACGCGCAGGCTCAGCGGTCATGACTCACGGGCCCAGCCGCTCCGCGGCATGTGGGATCCTCCCGGACGGGGGAACGAACCCGTGTCCCCGGCATCGGCAGGCGGACTCTCAACCACTGTGCCACCAGGGAAGCCCTGAAGAGTTTTTTAAGGAATAACAAGACCACACATGGCACATAATGAACACTAGGTAAATAGTATTAGCTATTGTTAAGTAACAAAATGATTTTTTGAAGCAGTAATGCTTCAGAATTCCAAGAAAATAGAAAATGGCAAGTGTCTGGGGATCTGAGAGGGCTTCTGCAAGTAAGTAGAATTTAATTTTTGCCTTAAAGTAAAGCTAGAATACGGGGAAGAGGAGAGAATGGTGAGGGTTGCGAGTGGCATGCCAGGAGACAGGGAACAGGAGAGACAAAGATCAGAGGTAGACTTTTGCAGAGTGCGTTTGGGGAAGAGGGAGTTAAACACGAGGAAAGAGCTTGCCCAGAATGACAGTACAGCAGTATGTCAGGATGGGCGAACCTTCTGTTTTCTGTCATACAGCATCGTTTCAGCACTAGCATTTCCCTGAATTAAACTGCGTCGGAGAGCAAGTCTCTGATTGGAAGCAGATCCATCAGGCGTAGAGGCAGAGAAGTGGGGGTGGTGGGAGACACTGCCTTCGACAGGAACTGGCGTGGCCTCTTGGAGGCTGACTCTGGGCCATGAATTAGCCAGCCTCAAAGAAGCAAGCTTGTAAGGTTTCCCAGGGACAAACCACAAACCAGTTCCACAGCCCTTGGTGCTCCCATGGGAAACCCCCAACTACCTAGGGTTGAGGGGTGGAGCCCAGCTCTGTCTGTGTAAGTCAAGGTCCTGGGTTGCCTTCAGGTTCCTGCAACCAAGGAACATTCAACGAAGGAACTACTAACAAAGGGCAGGCAGGGTTATGGGTGTGGGAGGGAGAATGCTGCAGGAGTCCTGAGAGGGACTGCCAACCTGTAGCCGGGGTGGGCTGGGGGAATACATACCCTAGTCTCTCTGCTTGCCTGCCCTCTTCTGCAGGTGAATTCTCATTGGCCAAGCCCAAGCCGGAAGCCAGAGGGCAAGGGTGTCCGCTGATGCAATCCATACAGGTCAGCCCCTGGGTCTCAGAGCGGGATGGAGGTGTGCAGAGAGTGGATCTGGAATGCCCAGCACAGCGAACAATCTGACAGAATGACAAGCCCACAGAAGGGGCTGATCACCAGCCTGCATCCTCAAGGGATCCCCCTTAGTGGGTCCCCTCCTCATCTTCCTCTCTACTTCCCACCTCCACGCCCTACACGTGTAATTGATCAACCAGCCTTGCCAACTGGACCTCCTAGTATCTCTCAAAAATATACTCTGCTCACACTATATACCTAATTCCATAGGGATTAAAGATTTATGGTTTTACTTCTTAGAGCTAAAAGTACTGGATGAAAACCTCGCTGGATATTTATATAACCACGGAGTAAAGGGAGGACTTCTCAAACATGACCTCAAAGGTGAAATCACAGAGGAGAAGACTGATTGTAATACATAAAAATTGGAAACTTCCATTTGACAAAAACCACCATGAACAAAGTTGAAAAGGCGTCAAAAAATAACCAAAACAAAATTCAAACAACGAAATAAGAAAATATCATTTCAGCAAGTTTAAGTAAAAGGAGTACTGTCTAAATATATAAAGGTCTTATACGAATAGATAAGAACTGACCCAAATTGGGGGGAGAGGGAGGAACTAAGAAGAAAACTAAACAAATAAGGAAAATGCTGTGAAAATAAAAATAGACACATAGGCAAAGGACATGAACAAGATTGATTAAGGAGGAAAAACAACCTGATAACAGCATATGGAAAAATGTTTAACTACTCAGTCCAAGAAATGCAAATTTAAACAAGAAACCCTTTCTCCAACCAAACTCACAAAGATTGTTCTTAATGAGAATACTCAGTGCAGGCAGGGGTGCATTGAAAAGAGCCCTGGTGAATTGCCTAGAGGAGTATAAATTATTACAGTCTTGAAAAGCAAATTGGCAGCTCAGTATTGAGAAACTTTAACATGAATCTCCCTTAACCCAACTTGAAAATTCTGGGAATTTTTACTTGCTAGAATCTACTCAAACACTTTCCTGCTCACAGCATCTCAATGTGGCATATACCTTCCAAGTTTCACTTCCCCACCTCCCAGCTGACATCTGCCACTCCATCAATGTGAAACTACCCATTCTTCCCTAGGCATATGGCTGCGCTTCCCTGCTCTGAGCACTTCCTGTTGATTTCCCTCGGCTTGGCTTGGCTGGCTTTGCTTACTCTTTTGGAATTAGCTAAGTAGTCAGAGGGTCTTCTCTGATCACCTGCCAAGTTGAGTTGGTTTTCCCTTCTCCGTGTTTCCATAACACCCAGTGTATATAGGCTTACAGATAATTTACACATTTGTTTACATATATTTACATGTTTATATACCTATTTACGTATCACTCTCCACCATCTTGGTTTCTCTCTCTGTACCCGCTGTACCGGTGGTTTTCAACTGAAGGCAGTTCTGTCCCGCAGGGGGACATTTAGCCAAAAATGTCTGGAGACATTTTTGACAGTCATAACTGGGGGAAAACCAGGATGCTGCTAAACACCCTACAATGTACAGGAAAGCCGCCAAAACAAAGAACTACCCAGCCCAAATGTCAATAGCGCCAATGTTCAGAAACCCTATCCTTCACCTAGCTTCTGCCTAGCATGAAACATAAAAAGCACACACCAAAAAAAATACATATAATGAACAAGCCCAGTTTCTTATTCCGTACAATGGGTGTAATTATATCTATTCCAGAAGGTTGCAGGGAGGATCAAAAGGGACCACATATGGGGCTTCCCTGGTGTCGCAGTTGTTGAGAGTCCGCCTGCCGATGCAGGGGACACAGGTTCGTGCCCCGGTCCGGGAAGATCCCACATGCCGCGGAGCGGCTGGGCCCGTGAGCCATGACCGCTGAGCCTGTGCGTCCGGAGCCTGTGCTCCGCAATGGGAGAGGCCACGACAGTGAGAGGCCCGCGTATTTCAAAAAAAAAAAAAAGGGACCACATATGAACAGTGCCTGTTACAAAGTTGATACTCCATCAATATTAGTTCATCCTAACAATAATTGCATAAATTAAAAATACAGACCCGGGATGTTTTGGTCCTGAAATAACGACTCATTTCATAAACCACTTCATTTTATAGCTGAGGAGCCCAAGCCTTTAAAGGATGACTTGCCTAAAGTGTTGGCATCAGATCTGAGTTTCTAGTTTAGTGGCAAACCATACTTTAAATGCATGCATAAGAAAGGAATTAAAAGCTGACTCTTGTAAAACAAATAATTATCTTTGTTTTGGTTTGACTTATAAATACAGTTTCATATATATGTATAAAATTTTCTTTAAAATAGTTAGAATACTAATAGAACGATGATTCAATTGAATAATGTTACCAGAAGTTTCACAGGGATTTATTTTGAAATTACATTTTTGGCATTTTATGCAAAAATAGGCAAATGTATTAAAATACAAAGTTAAACAAATAATACATTCTTTCAACCGTAGGAGAGATATAGTCAGAACCCAGAATAACATTTAAAATAGTTTGCCATAATACATAAGCCACTCAAATATTAACAAGCTTTCTGGAATCTATGCTAAAAATTAACCACCTTGTAATGATCCAGTCCTTCTTCCCTGCTCAATTGTTAATACATACAATGAAATTTCTTAGCAAAATATAATCCAGAGGCACCATCCGACCTGAGATCTCAGATTCTAACATGTTATGGCTTTTAATATGAATACCAGTATAACCAGAATTTAAACAAATTATGGCAAATAAGTTAAAACATATATATTTTAACATCTATAGGCTTTATTAGGTGTTCCTTACACAGTCATCTGGTATGTTTAAAGAGTGAGCAATCATATAAAAGGAAATACGGTCAAAACCGATTGAAGTAATAAAATCCTGAAACTAAATAACATCTCATAATTCATTGCACAGCATATATTAGATTTCATTACATCAGTATATAGCTTAGTAGTAAATCCTCCTGATGGCCATAAACCTCTAAGGTGTTGTCAACTTGAAAAATGAAAGGGAAGGAGTTGGTGGGGGCAGAGAATGGACAAATCTACAGGAGTGCTGGTGCAGTGCACCTCTGAGTAGGAAAGTTGTAGTGTATCACCACCTAGTGGCTGAATTTAGTACCTCACTCTAATAAAGGGACCTTTTTCCTGTTGTGTCGTCTTTCACCCTTTAACTGTATTCATCTCTGCGACTGTGGTTCCTAATATTCACGTCGCTCAAATGGGTAAATCCATTTGCATTTCACCCACCAGGCTGTCAAGGATTTGGTTAAGGTTTTATGCTTACCTAACCTTTGAATTCTATTTTGGTTATTTTCAAAGTCACGCAGTGGGGATGCCTATATTAACAAGATACCATCGTTTGTGAATAGAGAATTATTACGGCTATAGGAATTTGGGGCTTTGGCCCAGTTTTTATTCTTATTACTGAACCTTTTAGTAAGTCAGAATAGTGCTTACTGTGTGCCAAGAACTGTTCTAAGAGCTTGACATACAATGAAGTCAGTTAATTTTCACAACAACCCTTAAAGTAGGTTATCATTAGCCCCATTTTAGGGCTGAGGAAACTGAGCCACAGAGTTTAAACCATATTCCTAAAATTACCCGGTAAGTGAATGGATTCAGATCTGGGCCGTCTAACCCAGAATTGGCTCTGACCAATTCTACTATTCTGTCTACAGGATGATGAGCCACCAGCAATGTATGGGATTCAAATTTATTTGAAAAGATCTGAGAAAAGAAAGAAATTGGAGCACTGAAACACTGGGAGGTCCTTGGTTGTCTGAGAATTTCTCTTAGTTACCTAGTTAGGTCTAATAGGGAAGCATCACGACAGAAGTAAATCAACAGACCCTTAAGCAAACAGTCCCTTAACATGAGCATCTACCTACACCTTCCCGTTGCTCTGTGATTTGCAATACTGCTCCAAAAGTGTAATTCAGATTACAAAGTAAAATCACAAATCTTACAAAAATACTGAACATGTTAAAGAACTGCTCTTATCATGATCAAAACCATTATCAAATGAGGATCTAGGCAACTTGGACAGACCACAAAAAAACTGACAAGAATGACTTCGGGATAGATGTTTCGAGTATCAAAGAGAAGATAGGTCTTAGGGAATTTAATGAGGCTTCCTAATATTTTAGCAAACTTTTAAAGACACGATGTACTCGTTGCAAAAGTCAAACGTGTTGGTCAAAATCTTATCACACTCCGTGGAAAAAATGCCAAATGCCAAATGTACACACCCGCCTTTGATTCTGTTTTAGGCATTTTAACTACAGTCATGCCTCCTTTTATTGGGCTTCACAGATACCGTGTTTTTTACAAATTGAAGGTTTGCGGCAGCCCTGTATCCAGCAAGTCGATTGGCGCCATTTTCCCAACTGCATTTGGAACTTCATGTCTCTGTCACATTTTGGCAGTTCTCGAAATACGTCAAACTTTATTATTATTATTGTGTCTGTTATGGCGATCAGTGATTTCTGATGTTATTACAGCTTGCTGAATGTATACACTGGTTTTTATAGACACAATGCTACTGTACACTTAATTGCAGTTATAAACGTAACTTTTATATGCAGTGGGAAACCAAAAACTTCAAGTGACTCACTTTATTTTGGTATTTCCTTCATTGTGGTGGTCTAGAACTGAACCTGCAGTATCTCTCTATAACACAAAACTTGTTTTTCACATTCTGTTGCTTTGTTCTTCAAGGTAAGACCCCAATCAGACGTCCGCGCCACACAGAGCAGTGGCTTGTGGGACACTGTGTAGACTGCAGGTTCCACACAGCTCCTTCCCCACTCGCTGTGGTTCCATGTCCTTGCTCCCACCAAAAAAACCTTTTCAGAATTTAGGGGTGGGAATGATGGCATTATTGAATGGTTCTAATTTATATTAAAAAATTAGACTATAGCCTTAAAACTTTTAAATATTATTACTATCCAATGCTTATTATAGACTTTAATAATCATTTCCAAAGTGGAAAGTCACTGGGATCTGGGAAGAAAGTATGATCTGTCTTTATATTTTTGACTATTTCTCTAATGTCTGTTTTTTATTTTCTAATACACATATTAGCACAGGAGCACATATATATAACTTATACAGATTCATATTGGGGTTGTATACATAATTTTTTTTTTAAAGATAGGATGCAAAAGCAATTATATTTGGACAACAGTGGTTGAAAAAAGGCTGTTTCCCAATCCTAGCAAACTAAGGGATGAATCCTCTCTCCTTTCGTTCAGTAACTTTTGAAGTCTGAGAGCCAATCTGCTTGTGCTGTTTGCTTCAGGTAAAATAAACTCACTGGTGCTTGTTTCTTGCTCTATTCCATCCTTGCAAGGGAGGCCCTGTTGGGGCTTCTAAGTATCTTGCTAACAATCCAGATGTGACCATTCTACTTAAACTGATTCAAGTGGCTTCTCTGGGCTCCAGGAGGCAGTTAACCACTAACTGAAAAAATATCTTACAAGTTTGGAAAAAACTGTAACAGATAAGTAAATACAGTAGTTACTCAGAATAAGGTTTAGAATTCCAAAACTCCAACAATTATAATAGAGATTTATTTAAAGTAATACATTTACAGCCCAGATAGTTCTACATTGGACATTTCAGGTTTAACCAACTTCATAAAAATACTTCAGGATAGCTGCATCCAGATTTAGACTACATGATTATTTCTTTGCCCATTCTTCTCTCTCTTTTCTTTCCCGAATAACCTCTTTCAGATATGGTTCAAGGTAGAATTTATCCTAAAGAATGAATAAAAGAAAAATATTATATGCTACCATTACATACTGATATACCCCCAATACTCAATAGGTCTTAAACAACAAAAGAAATCTATCAAAATTAATTTCCAACTTAAGAAAATGTATTCTCAAGCAGACTAAAAACTGCCTGCTTTTCTAAACTGTAAAAACCCATAAAGAGACTGTAATAAGCTACTCTGATAAGTTATTAGAGAGAAGACTGTCAGAAAAGAAAAAGGAATGAGTCTATAAGCTTTGGCCTAGCTTCAATGCAGTTCAGGGGGTGAGGGTTTGCTTCACAGCGTCCTTCCCAGGAGCCAGAAGGCCACTCAATGGGCCGATCACATGAACACCACCATTTTTTCATCCGAGCAGAAAGCAGAGTGTAGAGGGAGAACAATGGCCTGGGAGGCAGAAGACCTGGATTCTAGTCCTGGATCTCTATATCAGCGGCCTGCTTAATGATTCTGGAAGTCACTTCATCTCTAAGTCGCAATGTGTTTACCTCTAAAATGGAACTAACACTTGCTCTACTAACCTCACCAGACTGTCATAAGGATTTTGATTTGACACAACTTTAAGAACTCTAAAGCACTATACAAACGAATGTGTTCTCTGTTTCTAATACTCAATTCTTCATGGCTAACATTATCAGATACAAAAGAGCTGTTCTACCTCCTCATATTTTGTCCACTGCTCTTTAGGCAAGATCTGCTGGCTCATGGTCAGGTCCAGTGCTCTCTTAATGCGAAACACCCTGTCATTATAAACGTTCTCAGGAAGCCTTTTTATGGCTTCTTTTACATCGTCATTCTCATATATTGTATCATCTCGCATTAAGCCTATGATAAAAAACAAGAGAGTAAGATTGAATATGCATCTCAAAAATAAGGAATTTCTAAAAAATGAGTAAAATTATGACTTGTAACCTAAGTCATTAACTTAACCTGGGTGGTAATATGAAGAGTTAGGTATCATGGAAACTCAATTCATGTCACACACAATAATGGGTTATTTAATGGATTATTTCTTAAATGGTACTGTGGAAACAATATGAGTCTTTTAAAATCTACTGCCACAAAATTCACATTTTATCTATAGCAATTTTAAAATCATTTAAAATGTCTAGTTTGTTTTTAAACACATATCAATAGACTATATCTCTACTTTCTTATACTTTAATTCTGAGATCAAGGTATTAAAGAAGCTTAAAATGATAGTGTACTAAGGAAGCAGTAACATTTAATGATGCTTCCCTCACGCTTCAATTACAAAAGATGAAGTTCATGGCAAAGTAAAAAGTTCTAAAAAATAGTTCAGGCATCAAATAACTGTAAAGATGTCAGACAATTTTAACATTTGAAAAACCTCTACTTTCAAAGTTCATACAACTTAAATTTTAAAATGATAAGCGGAGGAGTTGAGAGAGGGAACATATAATGAGGAAAATGTTCTGCTACCATATTTCAAGAACATAAATCATTTCCAGCTCATACATTTGAGACAATTCCATCCCTCTCTTCTCATAATAATAAAAAGGAAATGGATTTAACAATAAAATGTGACCTAATTTTAAGATTTCTGGTGCACACAGGTGCAATTAGTTAACGTATTTTGGGGATCCATAACTCTTGCAAAAGCACTACTCTCAGAAAAAGAAAAAAAAAAAAACAGAAGCACAAATACTCACCCAGTTTATTGAACCCGGCAGCATTGTAATACCATTTTCGAAGACCCTCCAGCCATCTGCTTGATGCTGCAACTGATATTGTCACACTGTTAACTGCTAACAGTTCACTTATATAGTACCTAAGCAACCAGGTAAAAAATGCCAACACAGGAAGGAAGTTCTTTTCAAAGCATATACCCTATGTATTGCAGATAAAAATAGCTTATTCCATCTATGAGCAAAAGTATTGCAGGCCAAAAAATTGGGCAGTTAAGTCATGGGGGAAAAAGGATAAACTCAAACACTTAACGTACTGAAGATCTGTAGGTACAATAAGTCCCTCGATATCCTCAGGGGATTGATTCCAGGACCCCCCTCAGATATCAAAATCCGAGAGGCTCAAGTCCCCTATATAAAATGGTGTAGTGTTTGCATATAACCTAAGCACATCTTCCTGTATACTTTAAATAATCTCTGGATTACTTATAATACAATGTAAATGCTATGTGAATAGTTGTAAATCCGAAATAAATGCTATGTAAATAGTTGCCTGAGAGCAACAAATTCAAGTTTTGCTTTTTTAAACTTTGTGGAACTTTTCCCCCAAATATCTTCCATCAGGAGGTTGGCTGGATCCTTGAATGTGGAACCTGTGGATACGGAGGGCCACTCCAGCTTCTCAAAGTCAAGCATCCCATTCCTTTTTGTCCCCCTGCTACCATCAGAATTGAGGGGTGGGGGATGAAAAAGAAACTGGGAACTTCTCCATCATTTGTAGTTTCAGAAATAGGTTACAGGAAATAACTGTAAACTTTTCAAGGGAGTTGGAGTTGTATGAAAAGATGAGACTTCAGCATACATTGGCAAATCTAAATGACCCCCATCCTCCAAAATTTTTATTCTACATTATCTTTATTTCACTTGGCTACTCTCTTTAAAAATATATGTATTTCTAGGAGGGTTTTGATACCATTAGTCAGTCATTTAATATTAATATGGACTAGTAAAAGAAGTACATTCTCCTACTCCCAAGCCACTAACTTTCCACCGAGGGAATGCATATTTGAAAATGGATGAGGAAAAACAGGTAATGTTAAAACTCTCTGGGGAACAGGACTGAGCAGGATGGGTTACCCAGTAGGACCTAAGGGCAACATGATAGGGCCTGATGTTTACAGGAGACACGTGGTACAGAAGGGGAGGTATGGCAAGTTTAAATTTTCTTTTAAAGTTTTGTCTTAGGGTTAGCCCCTTACCAAAGAAGGAAAACAAACTCTCCTTTTACTTCAACCCCTCCTTAGTACATCACAGCTTTGGTAAATCTCCTTGGAAATGAAGCACCATGTATATCGTTATTTCTGGAAAGACAACTACCAAAGAGTCAACAATATACAAACATACTTATAGGACATAAATTATTTGTAAACATATTTACCAGTGATGGTAATAATGATTACTATTCATTGAACACTCACTGTGTGCTAGGCACTATTCTATCTGCTTTACCACCATTAGCTAGAGTTATTTACAACACGCCTATCCTTGCAGAAGAGGAATAAGGCTTACATAAATTATCCCATCCAAGATCAAAGGCAGCTAGTAATAGGGCTGAGGCCAGGTCTATCTAGTTTCCAAACACAGGTCAGAAGCAGAACGCCTACAGTATTTGTCAAGTTAATGAAATAATGAATTCTTAAATTTCTCCCCCACTCCCCAAAAGCTCAATGTCATTTAGGTTAACGAATTTTTCTGGCAATCTGATGTTTCCTAATAGCTTCACAATTGCTGGGGGCAGGGAAGGAACCAACGTTTTTTTTAAAGCTATTCCAATTTATACCGCCAGAGGGCAGGGATTGGCAAAAAAAAAAAACCAAAAACAACCCACACACAGGGAAAACTGTACTTTTTTCACGTTCTATTTTAAGTATTCCGGTAATTTCTGCATCCTATTCCATAATAAATACATTTGTCCCCGTGCCTGGAATAAATACAAATTTCTCCAAATCCACAGATCAAGTTGACGTTCCAGATAAGCCAAGGTTAAACTGAAGTTTCGCTGTAACCCTTGCTCAGCTGCCTCTAATTCCCAGTTTGAGAAGCGCGAGAGGTGGAACGAGATTGAGATTTCCAATCCTACTTCCTCCGGTCACTTCGCCTCGGTTATCTCACCAGCCGAAAAGGGAAACTAGCACCATCTTCCTCGCACTGGCAGGAGAGTTTATCGAGCTAAGAACGCACATGACAGCGCTTGGCTCACAGTAAGCACTCAGTTCACTTGGGTTGAAAGTCAGCCACTAATTATCTCCCCTGAACTCTTCTAAGGCCGACGGGAAGGGCTGCTGAGCTCTAGCAGGCCGGAACGCCAGTGCTGTGGGAGACACCGCGGGCACCTTCACCAACAGCGGGTCCCATCCCCAAACGAGCCGGGCCTGGAGACAGCAGGGGGGTGAGGCCAAGGCCTCCTTCAGGCGGCCTGGAGCCACCGCCTTCCCTTTTGCCGCAAACCTGGCCATTTAGAAAGAGCAGAGGAAGAAGAGCAAATTGCTGCGAGAATAGAAGTTTGAGCACGGCGATGCCCGCCAAGCAGGACACCGCTCACTTACCGGCTGGCCTACTCGCCATTTTAACCCGAGACAGAAGCGTTGCTTGCTGGGTAAGTCCTAGAGGTCGCGCAAGGCCCAGTACGCAGGCGTGTTACGTCAACGTCGCGAGGAGGGGCGGGGGTGGGAGAGCGAGAGGGTGCACGCGCAGGCGCAGTTCTGGCGGCCGGCGTTGGCACCTGCCCCGCGCCCGTCTTCGCAAGAATTACAGCAATCCCATAGGCTTGGACCCGCCCCCGGTTCCAAGAGGCATTCCATGTGACCAGATGGAAAAAGCACTAGGCAAGGAATTAGGACACCCGGTCTTCAGCCTGGTTCTGTTGCTGACGAGCTCGAAGAGCTTGGGCAGCATAAATTGAGCCCTTTGTGACAAGCAACACGCTAAGCGTTTTATGGACATATTTTCATTTAATTCCAAACCTATATGATAAATACTATGATTGTACCCATTGTAGAGAAGAGGAAACTGAGGCTCAGAAAGGTTGCATAAATTGTCCAAGAGCACACAAGCTAGGAAGAATCCGGATTCATCTTCCAGAATCTGAGAATCCAGATAAAACTTCGGCACTCCTTAATTCTACGGCTATATGCTACACCACTAATCCAGGAGACACTAACCCTCTCTCACCTTGTTTCTCCAGGTGAAGTTCTACCTCAAGCCATTATAGTGGAAGGTCAGTTGAAAAAAAATTTTAATATTAAATCTGAGATGTATAGCAGAATTCAAATGCAATTTTAAGATCAAAGTACATTTTTAAGGTCTCAGTCCCAACATGTTAAGTCTAAGCTATAAAAACCTAGGGACAGCAATATCACAAACTGTTGAGGGAGGAGAATTTTACTAAAGGATGCAGAACAAAATTATTGGTTAGTGGGTGAGGCAGGGAGAGGGGACAAGCCAGACTCCCTCTTTACACCTTGCATCAAAATAAACTCCAGGTGTATTAAAGAGATTTAAAAGTTGGAAAAAAAAAACACTCTAGGGACAGAAAACAATCCAAGTTAGGATGACTGATGCTTATGCAGTTACTGATGAACTTCTGCAACCACTACTGTCTGGGTCAGCTCAGTCTATGGTAACAAAATACTGTAGACTGAGTAGCTTAAAAAACAAATTTATTTTCTCACAGTTCTGGAGGTTAGAAGCATAAGATCAAGATGCCAGCATGGTCAGTTTTAGTTGAGAACTCTTTCCCTGTGGCTTGTAGAGGGCTGCCTTCTTACTGTGTCCTCCCATGGTAGAGAGCCAGCAAGCTCTTTTGTGTCCCTTACAAGGACACTAATACCATCACGAAAGCCCCACCTTTATGACTTTATCTAAACCTGTATTATCTCTCAAAGGCCCCATCCAAATGCCATTACATTGAGGGTTAGAGCTTCATTACATGAATTTGGGGGTTGGGGGGGGTCACAATTCAGTCCAGAGCAACTACCCACCAATATCTACTTCTGTTTTCTTCCATCCTAAGCTGAGACCTGGGACAGTATAGAATGGCTAATTGTAAATCTAATTGTAAATCCAAAAGGTTTAATGGTCTTAGTCACATTCCAATTCTAAAATTCTGTTGCCTTCTGCCTTTTTCTTTTTCTCTCTGCCACCACAAATTCTCAATATTACTCAGCGTTATATGCAGTACTAAAAAGTGATGAATGGCTGCTCCCAGACTACACTAGACAAAGTGAAGTTGGAAGATATGAAGAAATGCAGTACATTTGTAAGTTGGCACATCACCTTACAAGAATTACTCAGTAGGGACTTCCCTGGTGGCGCAGTGGTGAAGAATCCGCCTGCCAGTGCAGGGGACATGGGTTCGAGCCCTGGTCTGGGGACATCCCACATGCCGCAGAGCAGCTAAGCCCGTGCACAACTACTGAGCCTGCACTCTAAAGCCTGTGAGCCACAACTTCTGAGCTCGAGTGCCACAACTACTGAAGCTCACGCGCCTAGAGCCCGTGCTCTACAACAAGCCACCACAATGAGAAGCCTGTGCAGTGCAACAAAGAGTAGCCCCCGCTCGCCGCAACTAGAGAAAGCCTGCACGCAGCAATGAAGACCCAACGCAGCCAAAATAAATAAATTTTAAAGAAATTATTAAATTAAATAAAAAAGTACTCAGTAAACTCTTCTCCCTCCCTCCTTACCCTTCAAGTTTCAGTTTTCTGGTTACAGGGTGAAGGTGGCAAGAAAAGGAAGACCTTGTCAAGGGATTATACCCAGGACTGTCACAAAATCCAGCTCCTACAGGCATTAAGCCTAGAGAGCCTGGATGTTTGCTGGTAGCCATTAGTGTTGATTCAAAAATTATTTTTGGTTTTCCTTCTGGCATATGGCAGGATTGCACTTCTCTGCCCCCTTAAAGCTAGGCATGGCCATGTGATGCTTTGGCCAAGAAAAATGTGAGACTTTTTTTTTTTTTTTTTTTTTTTTTTTGCGGTACGCGGGCCTTTCACTGCTGTGGCCTCTCCCGTTGCGGAGCACAGGCTCCGGACGCGCAGGCTCAGCGGCCATGGCTCACGGGCCCAGCCGCTCCACGGCATGTGGGATCTTCCCGGACCGGGGCACGAACCTGCGTCCCCTGCATCGGCAGGCGGACTCTCAACCACTGCGCCACCAGGGAAGCCCCTGTGAGATGTTTTTAAGAGCAGTTTTTCACATTCCTTTCCCCTTCCATAGACTGGCTACATTTCAGACATGGTGGAAGCGCCATCAACCTCTGCCACTCAGATGACGTGGAGCAGAAATTTTTTGGCCCCAAGTTGGACATGTATGAAATAAAAACTTCTGGGGTTTTAGGGCTGTTCATTACAGCAGCACAGCTAGCCTGTTCTGAGTGGGTTGTTAATAAAGGCAAAATGAGGTTCTGAGCCATAGGAAGACTAGGCAGGATGGTTCCATGCTTTGCCTCCTGGTTGAACCTTCTTCCTTGTTCCCTGTGTATTGATCTCATCCATTAGAGAACTCCATGAAGGCACACATCCATGCCACACTCAACACTGTATTCTAGGAACTCAAATGTCTGTTGAGCGAATGAACAAAATACGCCAACAGGAAGGCCCTGACCAATTATGAATTTAGTTTCTCACAAGGTTTCAGGATATCTAGGCACACAAAACCCCAATGCACACAAACTTCCCCCAAAGTTAGTGGTTTAAAACTTTGTTTCTCCAAGTTGTGAATTCGGCCGGGTAGCTCTGCTCCGTGTGGTATCTTCTGAGGCTGGAATATCCAAGAGGGCCTCTTCACTCCCTTACCTGGTGCCCAGGTGGCAGAGCCGGAATAGCTGAGGTTTGGTCAGGAGTCTTGTTCCACCTCATTTCTCCAAGAGTCACCAGACCTCTTTCCATCCTGGCTCAGGGTTCCAAGAGGACAAGCACAGATGCACAAGTGTCCCATGAAGCAGAGCACTCAGCATGGGAGGGGGCTACAGTGCGAGCGCAGATACCAGGTGTGGCTCCTTGGAGGCCACCAGTGTTAACAGTCTACTCAATCTCGTGATCCTAAGGCAGATAAGTGAAGCCAGGATGCCTCACCTTACAAATAAAGAATCAGACGCACGGGTTAAATCATTTGCCCAGGATTACATGTCTAAATGGTAAATGGAAAATACAAAAAAGCGTTCATGCTTCAAATCTTCACACACTGGCAAAAAGTCAAAGGCTTGTTATGGCCTTTTACTATGTCTCACTGCTCACCTTCAAACAACTTTCCTCCCTATCCCTTTTCCTTTCCTGATTCTCAGTAGCCAGCTGTGGGCAACTTTGACTATCTTTGCTCAGAAACATAACAGTGTAGATAATCCCAAATCGAATGTGTTCTGTAGCATAATCTAAGTGAGTAGTAGATATTAGATGGATAATATAGCCTGCCCCAGAAACTCCTAACACTTCAAAGAAAATAGAGCTGTCTTGTGATGAAACCCCTTTAAAAGACTTTGAAAATAAAAAGGAAAATCTTCTACTGTTCTCATCTTCACCAGAAGGACAACACACCAGCCTAGTAAACTGACTCTCTTTCGCTAAGCTTGCTATATTTTAATTCTCTCCTTCCCAAGAAGGAACTGATTGAGTCAAAGATGAATTAACTTACCAGGAACTTGTAAGAAACACCTACCAAAAGTGTTCCCAAATTTATAATATTAAGAAATTGTTTCCGACATCAGTTGAGGTTTGAGGTATTTAAAATATATTTATTCATATGTACATTCACTTTACATTATTACATTTTAACATCTATCAAAAACTAAAGAGTTTTTAAGAATTTTTCAAAGTCCTGTACTGAGGCCTTGGCCATCTCTTCACAAAATATTTCATCAGGCACAGATACCAATTTGTCCAAAGAGATGTAGTTAGGTTTTCCTGGATCATACTGTGCTCTTCCTAAATAGGCAAGAAACAAATGTCTTTCTTTGACTTTAAACAACCTTGAATTAAATACCTAGAAAAGAAAAAGAAAGTTTTTAAAAAACACCGTGCACTGAAAGATGAACTATAAAAATGTTTATCTGACTAAGAATTTTAATAAGCTAACAAATATAAAGAATTGAGGGGGCGGAGTCAAGATGGCGCACTGGGAGGATGTGGAATTCGCATCTCCTCACAACGAGGTCACCTAGCAGGCACCGGTGGGGGACCACGGACACCTAAGGGGACGGGAGGAAAACCCAGCGACCGGGTAGGACGTGGGGCGTGGGGGGAGTGAAGGGGGAGGAGAAGTGGAGGCAGGACGGGACTGGTACCCCTGAGGGGCACCTGGGGGAGGGGAAGGGATCCCACGACGGAAGGGGGAAATTGGGGAACCACTGGGAGGGCAGAGGATCAAAACGGAGAATGGCCAGGTTTCCCCTGCCCACTTGGGCCCCCAGAAACCTGCTGAGATCCCGGGCCTGATCCTCTGCCCACCAAGGAGGTCCAGCCGCGCGGGTCCTGAGGGAGTGGGAGGGAGGGAAGGGGGAGCAAAAGTAAAGGCTGGACCTCTGGGACCGGCAATCCCTGAGGGGTGGCTGGGGGAGGGGAGGAGTTCCTATACCCAGCGGGACCCACCCACGGTTAGGGGTCCAGCGGCGACGGGGGAGACCCTGGGGTAGATGATGGGGGAGGTGCGTGAAGGAACGTAAGGGAAGAGGCCAGTGCCTTCCTTGTCCACTTAGGCACCGGGAAGCCTTGTTGGGCTCCCAGGACTAACCCTCTGCCCTCAGAGCCTCCCTCTTAGAGCGCAAAGTCCAAGCCCCGCCCCTACACCCCACACAGGGCCCCACCTCTACACTGGGAGACCCCCTCCAATGAGTTGGGCCTAAACCGAACCCACACACCCTCACCCAGGGCCCTTCCTCCTAACTCCAGAAGCCCACACTCCACAGCCCTCCTTCCCACGTGCTGCCTCCCCCTTCTGCACAGGTCCTAAGCAGAGGCCCTGTCCCACACTCAAATGTCACACCCCCACCCGCCTGGGTCCTGCCCCCCAAACCCCACCCATGCCTAAGTTCCACCCCCCACCTAAACTCCACCCCCATAACCAAGGTTTTCTTTTTTTTTTTTTTCCTTTTTTCTTTTATTTTTTCCTCTTTTAAACTGAGGTTCTGTTTTAACTTGCTGATTCATTGTTGTTGATTCTTTTATATTTTTATTTTCCTAATAAATCTTTTATTTTTCTAATTTCATTTTATTCTTTATGGTTTGTTAGTGATCTCTCCTTTTGGCTTGCTGCCCTCCCCCACACCTTTTTTTTCTTTTTCCTGCTGTGGTTTTATTTTACCTTGTTGCAGTAGTTTCAATTATAGTTTTATTTTTCCTAATATATTTTTTATCTTTCTAATTTTATTTTGTTTTTTTGTGGTACGCGGGCCTCTCACAGCTGTGCCCTCTCCCGTTGCGGTACACAGGCTCCGGATGCGCAGGCTCAGTGGCCATGGCTCACGGGCCCAGCCGCTCCACAGCATGTGGGATCTTCCCGGACTGGGGCACAAACCCGTGTCCCATGCATCGGCAGGTGGACTCTCAACCACTGCGCCACCAGGGAAGCCCTTTATTTTGTTTTTTATTCTTTGATATTGTACTGCTCCTTTTTTTCTTTCATTCTTCCTTCTTTTTTTCTGCACCACGAAGCTTGTGGGATCTTGGTTTCCAGGTCGGAGCTCCTGTGGTGGGAGCTCCAAGTCCAAACCACTGGACTACCAGAGAACCTCAGACCCCAGAGAATATCCATCAGAGTGAGGCGTCCCAGAGGTCCTCATCTCAGTACCAAGACCCAGCTCTATCCAACTGCCTGCAAACGACAGTGCTGGATGTCTCAGGCCAAACAACCAGTAAGAAAGGAATACAGCACCACCCATCAAAAAAATAAAAGAACAAAAAAATATGTTACAGACGAAGGAGCAAGGTAAAAACCTACAAGACCAAATAGATGAAGAAGAAATAGGCAACCTACCTAAAGAAGAATTCAGAGTAATGATAGTAAAGATGATCCCAAACCTTGGAAACAGAAAGGAGAAAACACAAGAAACATTTAACAAGGATCTAGAAGAACTAAAGATCAAACAAACAGTGATGAACAACACAATTACTGAAATTAAAAATACTCTAGAAGGAGTCAATAACAGAATAACTGAGGCAGAAGAACGGATAAATGAGCAGAAAGATAAAATGGTGGAAATAACTGCCAGGGAGCAGAATAAAGAAAAAAGAATGAAAAGAATTGAGGACAGTCTCAGAGACCTCTGGGACAACATTAAATGCACCAACATTGGAATTATACAGGTCCCAGAAGAAGAAGAGAAAAAGAAACGGTCTGAGAAAATATTTGAACACATTATAGTCAAAAACTTCTCTAACGTGGGAAAGGAAATAGTCAAGTCCAGGAAGCCCAGAGAGTACCATACCAGATAAACCCAAAGAGAAACATGCTGAGACACATAATAATCAAACTATCAAAAATTAAATAAAAGAAAAAGTATTAAAAGCAGCAAGGGAAAAACAACAAATTTCATACAAGGGAATCACCATAAAGTTAACAGCTGATTTTTCAGCAGAAACTCTGCAGGCCAGAAGGGAGTGAGAGGACATATTTAAAGTGATGAAAGGGAAAAACCTACAACCAAGATTACTCTAACCAGCAAGGATCTCATGCATATTTGACAGAGAAATTAAACCCTTTACAGATAATCAAAAGTTAAGAGAATTCAGCACCACCAAACCAATTTTACAACAAATGCTAAAGGAACTTCTCTAGGCAGGAAACACAAGAGGAGGAAAAGACCTACAAAAACAAACCCAAGACAATTAAGAAAATGGTAATAGGAACATACATACTGATAACTACCTTAAATGTAAATGGATTAAATGCTCCAACCAAAAGACACAGACTGGCTAAATGGATACAAAAACAAGACCCATACATCTGCTGTCTAGAAGAGACCCACGTCAGACCTAGGGACACATACAGACTGAAAGTGGGGGGATGGAAAAAGATATTCCATGCAAATGGAAATCAAAAGAAAGCTGGAGGAGCAATTCTCATATCACACAAAATAGACTTTAAAATGAACACTATTACAAGAGACAAAGAAGGACACTACATAACGATCAAGGGATCAATCCAAGAAGAAGATATAACAATTGTAAATATTTATGCACCCAACACAGGAGCACCTCAGTACATAAGGCAAATGCTAACAGCCATAAAAGGGGAAATTGACAGTAACACAAAAATAGTAGGGGACTTTTAACATGCCACTTTCACCAATGGACAGATCATCCAAAATGAAAATAAATAAGGAAACACAAGTTTTAATGACACATTAAACAAGATGGACTTAATTGATATTTATAGGACATTCCATCCAAAAATGACAGAATACACTTTCTTCTCAAGTGCTCATGGAACATTCTCCAGGATAGATCATATCTTGGGTCACAAATCAAGCCTTGGTAAATTTAAGAAAATTGAAATTGTATCAAGTATCTTTTCCTACCACAACGCTATGAGACTAGCTATCGATTACAGGAAAAAAAATCTGTAAAAAATAAAAACACATGGAGGCTAAACAATACACTACTAAATAACCAAGAGATCACTGAAGAAATCAAAGAGGAAATCAAAATATACCTAGATATAAATGACAATGAAAACACGATGACCCAAAACCTATGGGATGTAGCAAAAGCAGTTCTAAGAGGGAAGTTTATGGCAATACAATCCTCCCTCAAGAAACAAGAAAAATCTCAAATAAACAACCTAACCTTACACCTAAAGCAAATAGAGAAAGAAGAGCAAAAAAACCCCCAAAGTTAGCAGAAGGAGAGAAATCATAAAGATCAGATCAGAAATAAATGCAAAAGAAATGAAGGAAACGATAGCAAAGATCAATAAAACTAAAAGCTGGTTCTTTGAGAAGATAAACGAAATTGATAAACCCTTAGCCAGACTCAACCATAAAAAACGGGAGAAGACTAAAGTCAATAGAATTAGAAATGAAAAAGGAGAAGTAGCAACTGACACTGCAGAAATACAAAAGATCATGAGGGATTACTACAAACAACAGTATGCCAATAACATGGACAACCTGGAAGAAATGGACAAATTCTTAGAAAACCACAACCTTCCAAGACTGAACCAGGAAGAAATAGAAAATATATACAGACCAATCACAAGCACTGAAATTAAGACTGTGATTAAAAATCTTCCAGCAAACAAAAGGCCAGGACCAGATGGCTTCACAGGTGAATTCAATCAAACATTTAAAGAAGAGCTAACGCCTAGCCTTCTCAAACTCTTCCAAAATATAGCAAAGGGAGGAACACTCCCAAACTCATTCTACGAGGCCACCATCACCCTGATACCAAAACCAGACAAAGATGTCACAAAAAAAGAAAACTATAGGCCAATATCTCTGATGAATATAGATGCAAAAATCCTCAACAAAATACTAGCAAACAGAATCCAACAGCACATTAAAAGGATCGTACACCATGATCAAGTGGGGTTTATCCCAGGAATGCAAGGATTCTTCGATATACGCAAATCAATCAATGCGATACACCATATTAACAAATTGAAGGAGAAAAACCATATGACCATCTCAATAGATGCAGAAAAAGCTTTTGACAAAATTCAACACCCATTTAGGATAAAAACCCTCCAGAAAGTAGGCATAGAGGGAACTTACCTCAATATAATAGAGGCCATATATGAGAAACCCACAGCCAACATCATTCTCAATGGTGAAAACTGAAAACATTTCCTCTAAGATCAGGAACAAGACAAGGTTGTCCACTCTCATCACTATTATTCAACATAGTTTTGGAAGTTTTAGCCACAGCAATCAGAGAAGAAAAACAAATAAATGTAATCCAAATTGGAAAAGAAGAAGTAAAGCTGTCACTGTTTGCAGATGATGTGACACTATACATAGAGAATCCTAAAGATGCTATGAGAAAACTGTTAGAGCTAATCAATGAATTTGGTAGAGCAGCAGTATACAAAATTAATGCACAGAAATCTCTTGCACTCCTATACACTAATGATGAAAAATCTGAAAGAGAAATTAAGGAAACACTCCCATTTACCATTGCAACAAAAAGAATAAAATACCTAGGAAGAAACCTACCTAAGGAGACAAAAGACCTGTTTGCAGAAAACTGTAAGACACTGATGAAAGAAATTAAAAACGATACAAACGGATGGAGAGAATCAACATCTTGTTCTTGGACTGGAAGAATCAACATTGTGAAGATGACTATACTACCCAAAGCAATCTACAGATTCAATGCAATCCCTATCAAACTACCAATGTCATTTTTCACAGAACTGGAACAAAAAATTGCACAATTTGTATGGAAACAGAAAAGACCCCAAATAGCCAAAACAATCTTGACAAAGAAAAACGGAGCTGGAGGAATCAGGCTCCCTGACTTCAGACTATACTACAAAGCTACAGCAATCAAGACAGTATGGTACTGGCACAAAAAAACAGAAATATAGATCAACAGAAAAGAGGATAGAAAGCTCAGAGATAAACCCAAACACATATGGTCATTTTATCTTTAATAAAGGCGGCAATGGGGCTTCCCTGGTGGCGCAGTGGTTGAGAGTCCGCCTGCCGATGCAGGGGACACAGGTTCGTGCCCCGGCCCGGGAAGATCCCACATGCCGCAGAGCGGCTGGGCCCGTGAGCCATGGCCGCTGAGCCTGCGCGTCCGGAGCCTGTGCTCCACAACGGGAGAGTCTACAACAGTGAGAGGCCCACGTACTGCAAAGTAAATAAATAAATAAATAAATAAATAAATAAATAAAATAAAGGCGGCAAGATTATGCAGTGGAGAAAAGATAGCCTCTTCAATAAGTGGTGCTGGGAAAACTGGACAGCTACATGTAAAAGAATGAAATTAGAACACTCCCTAAAAGTATACACAAAAATAAACTCAAAACGGATTAAAGACCTAAATGTAAGGCCGGACACTATCAAACTCTTAGAGGAAAATATAGGCAGAACACTCTATGACATAAATCACAGCAAGATCCATTTTGATCCACCTCCTAGAGAAATGGAAATAAAAACAAAAATAAACAAATGGGACCTAGTGAAACTTAAAAGCTTTTGCACAGCAAAGGAAACCATAAACAAGATGAAAAGGCAGCACTCAGAATGGGAGAAAATATTTGCAAATGAAGCAACTGACAAAGCATTAATCTCTCAAGTATATAAGCAAATCATGCAGCTGAATATCAAAAAACAAACAACCCAATCCACATATGGGCAGAAGACCTAAATAGACATTTCTCCAAAGAAGATATACAGATTGCCAACAAACACATGAAAAGATACTCAACATCACTAATCATTAGAGAAATGCAAATCAAAACTACAATGAGGTATCACCTCACACCGTTCAGAATGGCCATCATCAAAAAATCCACAAACAATAAATGCTGGAGGGTGTGGAGAAAAGGGAACCCTCTTGCACTGTTGGTGGGAATGTAAACTGATACAGCCACTATGGAGAACATTATGGAGGTTCCTTAAAAAACTAAAAATAAAACTACCATATGACCCAGCAATCCACTACTGGGCATATACCCTGAGAAAACCGTAATTCAAAGAGTCATGTACCACAGCGTTCACTGCAGCACTATTTACAATAGCCAGGACATGGAAGCAACCTAAGTGTCCATCGACAGATGAATGGATAAAGAGGATGTGGCACATATATACAATGGAATATTACTCACCCATAAAAAGAAACGAAATTGAGTTATTTGTAGTGAGGTGGATGGACCTAGAGTCTGTCCTACAGAGTGAAATAAGTCAGAAAGAGAAAGACAAATACTGTATGCTAACACATATATATGGAATCGAAGAAAAAAAAATGTCATGAAGAACCTAGGGGCAAGATGGGAATAAAGACACAGACCTACTAGAGAATGGACTTGAGGATATGGGGAGGGGGAAGGGTCAGCTGTGACAAAGTGACAGAGTGGCATGGACATATATACACTACCAAACGTAAAACAGATAGCTAGTGGGAAGCAGCCGCATAGCACAGGGAGATCAGCTTGGTGCTTTGTGACCACCTAGAGGGGTGGGATAGGGAGGGTGGGAGGGAGGGAGACGCGAGAGGGAAGAGATATGGGAACATATGTATATGTATAACTGATTCACTTTGTTATAAAGCAGAAACTAACACACCATTGTAAAGCAATTATACTCCAATAAAGATGTTAAAAAGAAAAAAATAAACCAAAAATTATTATAAATGCTAGAGGGTTTAAATCCTTTGCCTTCTGCTAAGAAATTATGATTTAAAAGGGACTCAAAACTAACAAGCAGAACAATTGTAAAATAATAAAGGGCTACCTTGTAGGCAAAGACCAGACTAATCCAGGGAGACGAGAGGAGCTGTTAAAAAAGCAAATCCTCAGGCTCCAGCCCGAAGCTACCAAATCAGACACTTTGAGAGTGGGACCCACAAGTCCTCCAAGGGATTCTGATGCCTGCCAAGTTGGAGAACCAAGGTCAGAGATCAAAGTTTATGGCATCAAAAACTGTGTAAGATTTCATAATCCGTGAATCTTCCCTATTTTCCTTTGTTTCTTTCTTCCTTTCTTTCTTTCTTAATTCCCGTTGCTCCCTCTGACTAGTATCAAAATGAAATGAAGCTGGACTTCATGCGTTCAAAGGAACCTGCCTTGGGATTAAACTCTTGAGGAATAGAGTGAATACAGTAACTTTAAAAGGGAGTCAGAAGCAGGCTAAGTCCCTAAAGCCAGCTGCAAGGAAGAAGGGAGAATTGCGAGATCTGGCCAGACTTGAAATAGAGCCCTAAGCTGAAGAGACATCTGTGAGGCTCCCTGGCAAGGCCCAATGAACCCACATTCAGTATTAGGTCTCAGGTCCGTCTCTTCACTGTATTATCAAGATACACTGGGGACACTCCACATGGCACATAACCTCCAGGAGTCTTTCTTTATATTCGAGTGGAGACAAAATAAATAACAGATCACTTGGAAAGGACATTATGAAAAACAATTGTTGAAAACTAAAGTAATTTGAGAACAGTGACCAAAAAAATATAGTATGCTAACTCAACGTGGGATTGGCTTGCTTTTGGAACAAAACATCTTTTACTCCCTCTGCAGAAACAAATTATGTGCTGCTCTGCCTTCACTTTGGTAACTAAATTCCCATTACCGCATTATTACTGGTCAAAAGATGTAAGAAGCTTTTAGATGTATTTCTTTAGAAGTATGACGCTTCCAGTGACTCTCGGCTTACAAAATTATCATACAACATACGGACAAGGCCACAAATGATTCTGAAGCTCCCAAACTATATTTCCTAAATATAGTAACACTTTGAAGCACTTATACAGCTATGACCAGATATTTCTTTCCCAGTGGTTCAAAGTGACTTTAGTATCACAGATTTTATGTGATCTTTCAAGTCCAAAAGTCATGGCTCAGATTGAGTTTCTCCCTCTTTTTTTGTTGTTGTTGACCACCAGGGGCCACTTTGCAATGTCAGAAAAGTTTCATCCTATCAATGATCCGTTAAGTTCTCAAGGATTAAAACAAACAAAAAACACCAAAAAAACCCTAACTTAAGAATTACTGATCGCCTCCTGTCCTAACATAGACTCCAGCTCTGCCTTCACAGAAACCCACAGGGAAAGAGGAGAAACAAGGTTTCAGGGGATCCTGAATATAACCTCTTTCCTGAACTAGTGGTTTCCTCATGTTCATTACCCTCACTGCTTTTGTTATCCTTTGCCTACCATGGTCACTGCTTTGAAACAACTAACCATAGTTTTAAAGTTATAATTGTTTCCCAATTTTTAATTAATCATAAAATTATGTACCAACCAGAACTGTTACCTGCATGAGAAAACTGTTTCACAGCACTAAGTTTTTAAAGCTCCAGCCAAAACTTTTAAGTCTACATCCATTCCCTCACTGTCAGTTAATGTATTTTTCCATTAATGAGGTTTTTTGTTGCTGTTTTCGTTCTTTTCTTTTTGGCTGTGCCACACAGCTGGTGGGATCTTAGTTCCCGGACCAGGGATCGAACCCAGGCCCCCAGCAGTGAAAGCACTGGGTCCTAACCACTGGATTGCCAGGGAATTCCCAATGAGGTTTTTTTTTTTGTTTTTTTTAAAAGCAATCCTACCCAGACCCCTAAGAATCTGAGAATCCTCCCAATATGGAAGCCACAGGTCTATAACCAGGCTTCCCAGAAGCTAGGATGTGGGGAGCCTAAAATCTGTGTTTTTAAACAACTGATTTTGATGCATCTAGTCAAGTTTATAATTTTCTCTACTTGGAAAGTTTCTGTCCACTGTTAAACCCAGTTCATTCAACTGACAACTCAAATGTCACTTCTTAGAGTGGCAGTATATCTTTGGTAAGAGCATGGGTTTTCAAAATGACTGCCACAGTTCTAATCCTGGCTCTGGCCCCTGGACAAGTTACTGAATCTTTTTATGCTTAATTTCTTCATTTGGAAAATAGGGACAATAACAGTACCTACCTCATATGGTTGTTGTGAAGATTAAATGAATCAATATAAGTAAAGCAGTAAAGACAGAGCTGGCACACAGTAAATGAACAATCAATAACTTATTATTTCTACGATTTTTCTACCTCTCCTAAATTAAATCAATAGCTGTATACAATATCTGTTAAGACTCTAACATTATGTAAAGCAATTACATTTAAAAAACTTGTCTTCCACACTAGATTATGAGTTCCACAAGAATACAGACCATGACTCATTGATTTTTCTATCCTCAAGTCATGTTCTCTTATCATGCCCTACTGTCACTGAATTATCTATCAACCCAGTGGAAAACTAATTGTCATTGCTTTTTAGTTGAAGATTACTTACTTTACAATGTTTCTATAAGCCAGATTTTCACCACTGCAGGCTTCTAACACTTTTTATAATGAATACACATGCATTTGATGAAATAGAAAAATGCTCTATTAAGGGCCCATTCAGAGTGCAGTATGATAGGTAAATAAACACTACTATTTGTGAGGGAACTGCACCAAATGCAGTCTAGCTCTGACAGTTATATTAAAGTCATAGTTCTTTGCCCACCTTTACATCAAGAACACATTTGGCAAGTGGAGTAGAGGAATCACTTTAATGAAATTCAATCTTTCATTTATCCAATGAATACTCACTGAGTGTCTATTCACATGCCAAATAGGAAAGAAGGATGACTTTTATGAGATTCAATCAATCATGTGTTCAACAAATTTCTATCCAGTGCCTACTAATTGGCCCATTATAGTTCCAGGCTCTGGGAATTCAGCAGTGTATAAATCAGACACGATCTGCTTTCAAAAAGTTAACATTCTTGTGAACAAGCAGATAATGTCATTCACCAAGTAAAGAACAGGAAAAAGTCTAATTAGCTTAGAAAATATAATTATGGCTTTCGCATGATAGCTAACTGGAAGTGTTTTATGCTTTGGTAGGAGATCATTATAACATGGCTTGTTAACTAATGGATTTAGATAGACTGAATGGAAAAGTACATTTAGAATTGAAAGGACCTTTAAGGGAAGTGATCTATTTCAAATTTAAAGGGAGAAAAGCACAAGAGAGTATGTTAGATTCCAACAGGCAGAACGAGGACTAGGTTACAAACTACAGGGAAATAGATTCATCACTCATTTCTCCTCTGGAGATGTACATGAATGCCCTAGAAGATGTAAACTTTTCACAAGTAATCCATCTACTGCATTTGCTAGATGTGGTCTTGCTAAAAAGATGCGCAAAAAGAAATGTGACCTTAATACCACTCTCAGAACTCTACTGCATTTGGTCTGATTCCTTCCCAAACAGCAAGGGGTTTTCACACGCGGACTGTGCACATGGAGAGCAGCTCCGGATGAACGGCGATGACGGCTCTTACAGAACAGCGAGCTATGCGCTCCTCACCTGTGGGAACTTGACAATGATGTGGTGCGGAATGCACATCACGTTGTGCACGTAGTCGAAAGTCTCGGTAACTTTCCTTTTACTTGCGGTTAACATCTTTGGGATTTTGGTGATCATATGTTGAATTTCATTATGTTTAAAACCTAGTTCAAGCCGGTAAACCTAAGAGAAAGATAGAAATAGTTATTTTGGTAATATGCCAGGGGACACATTGATTCTTTCAAAATTTAAAATAAGGACATTAAAATCTGGAGATGGGGCTTCCCTGGTGGCGCAGTGGTTGAGAGTCCGCCTGCCGATGCACGGGACACGGGTTCGTGCCCCGGTCCAGGAAGATCCCACATGCCGCGGAGCGGCTGGGCCCGTGAGCCATGGCCGCTGAGCCTGCGCGTCTGGAGCCTGTGCTCTACAGCGGGAGAGGCCACCACAGTGAGAGGCCCGCGTACCGCAAAAAAGAAAAAAAAAAAAAAAAAATCTGGAGATGGCTATTCCAATGATCTTACGAGTTCATAGTTTCCTGCTTCTGGGGTAACCTGAATTTTAAACCCCTCTCCTGAGGATGAGCTAATCACAGCCTGATGACCACCATGAAGATCACCAAAAGGAGCTAGCGTAATTACGAAATAAGAGTTAACGGTGCTCACAGGAGGCCTGCGCAGGTTACCTGTATGGGCCCCACACCACACAGACCAACAGCAAGATTCTCAAAGTGCTTTCTGAGCCTCTGCTCCCAAGCGTACTCCTATGCATGTCCTCTGGAAGAACTACATGTCAAAATTCTAAACAGAGATGATAAAAAAAACACTCCAATGTAGGTTAGGTCCTCTGTGTGCATTCATAGTATCCCATCCTCCCTGACCAATCCGTTGCTCTCATCGCTCTGCGGGAGATTCCCCCCACTGGACCGTAAGCTCCACAACGGCAGCGACTATCTCCCCAGCACAGCGCATGGGCAGGCGCTCAATAAAAATTTCTTCAACGGCCGAGTATGAAACACTTTAGGCACCTCAGAAAATAGGCTTAATATAATAATTTCAAATACTCCGACAGCTTTGTATACTAACAAGTCAGCTGCCCCTGGTTCTATCCTATTCCCTTGGAGGGAGCACAGTAAGGAGTGTCTGGCATGTTCTCTGATAGATCTAGAGCTGGTAATTGGCACACGTTCTAGGAGAGCAATATGCTGGCTACTGCTCTCTTCAAAGAAGCCTTCTGGCTCCAGCCTCCACAGCTCGTCTCCCGCCTAGGTGACGAAGACACAGACCCTCACCCTGGGCAAAGGAAGCAGCTTCCAGGTCCCATCCAGATACCTAACCTGCTCCACTAGGATTATGGGTATCAATGTCTGCAAGGAGACTAACTCATGTAACACCTGGTTGACATGTGAAAAAATTATAAACTAAGGTAAACTGCTTGCTAGATATTTATTATATCATTTCCTCTATCTTTTCAGAAATAACTTCTTTTACAATCTAGTTTTCTTTAAGATGATGGGAGCAAATCTATCCTCTTCAGAGGACTTAACCACTTAAAGAAGCTGATTTCTCAAAAACTAACAGTCATCCTACCTTCATGTTTTCCTTCACAGGCTCCAGACTTCCAGTTAGTAGCCTTGGGAGACGAATTACCAGATCTCTAGTCTACAGTTATAAAACAATCTATTATTAATATGTATGCATATTCAACTAGGTTGGAGAAAACAAGGCATTACTAGGAGTACAAAACTAAAATTTAAAATATGACCCAGTAGAGAAATGCTAAGGAACCCAAAAATACATAAACTTAATATTGTTTGAGGAAAAAAACCAGTGCTCAGAATAAAACTTAAGAAACTAACTTGATGGAATTATTACAAAATGATATAGCTATATGATTAACCTAGCAAGGTAATTCATTCTTGTACAGAAAATATCAGGCATTTATAGAATTCATACAGGCCAAGTATCTGTTAGAAACATGAGATTTAACAGTTACTAAATGTAGCTGACATGGAAACACACAAATTCTCTCCTTCTCTTTACCTTCTTCACACTAAGTTCCAGTTCTTTCTGAAAAAATCCCAATCTGTTATCCAGTCTTTCCACTGAAAAACTCAGCAAAAATGGTGCATTTCTGACCATCTGTGCAATATCCACTTTACTGAAATTTTTTGACAGTAGATAAGCCACCCTAGAGAAACAAACAAAATACATGCACATATGATAAATATTTACTAGTGTCATATTCCCACACCAAAAAAAAGTTTAAGTAAAAACATTCTATAATGGCCCCAAATATGGTTAAAACAAAGCAAGCATCCATCCAACTCTAGAATGGTTTCCATTTATAACTGGAAACAGAAAATATTTCTGAAATCCGCTAACAGACAGATTCCCTTTTCAGTTAATCTGACTTACTTTATTAGTTGGTAGAAAAAAATGAAATAGCTTCTATTTAAGTTTTTTGTTTTTTTTGTTTTTTTTTGATAAGAATAGAAAACACACAAATTAAGAAAAGATGGGATTCAGAACTCTTTTTACAAAGAAAGACCATCAAGCATGGCTAAGACTGAAAAGAGGAAATGTTTTTTTTGGCTGCGCTGTGCAGCTTGCACGATCCTAGTTCCCCGAGCAGGGATCAAACCCAGGCCCCCAGCAGTGGAAGTGTGGAGTCCTAACCACTGGACTGCCAGGGAATTCCTGGAATTTTTAATTTTAGTACATTTACTGAGAATGTATTTTCTTTTTTTTTTCTCTCTTTTTTTTTTTTTTGCGGTACGCGGGCCTCTCACCGCTGTGGCCTCTCCCGTTGCGGAGCACAGGCTCCGGACGCGCAGGCCCAGCGGCCATGGCTCACGGGCCCAGCCTCTCCGCGACATGTGGGATCCTCCCGGACCGGGGCACGAACCCGTGTCCCCTTCATCGGCAGGCGGACTCTCAACCACTACGCCACCAGGGAAGCCCCGAGAATGTATTTTCATAAATAATTTTTACTGCGGTCCTTCAATATGTATTTTGTTAACAACTGAGAAGTTTCCTGCTAAATTTCTGGGAAACAAAGTAAGGTAGCAAAATACAGGAAGTTTGACTATAAAATAACATTATTGATTTTTTTAAATCTATAAACATAGTAAAAGGCAGTTTAATTAAATGCCTGAAATATCCCTGGACATTATCTTGTTTAATTCTCATCAGAAAAACAAAAACAAAACAAAACAACCCCCTGTGGGCCAGGTAAATTTCCCACATTGCATTTGAAAAAACACACTCAGAGGAGTTAAATAACTTGTCTTAGACCACCAGCTAATTAATGACAGAGCTGAAACTTGAACTCAGGTATGCCTACTTCTAATGACTACGATACTTTTATACCATATATTGGAACTTATTATATTTTATACTCAGTGACTATTACCCCTTTAAACCAGTCCCTTAGAGGCAATGAGAGAAAAAAAACTGATAAATTTAACTACATACAAAATTTAAATGCAAGGCAAAAAAGAAATCATCAACCAAGTCAGACAAGTGACAGTCTGGGAAAATATTTACAACATGTCACAGAGAAGGAACTAATTTTGTTAATATATAAAAAAATGCTTACCAAAAAAAGAAAAAGGCCCAATTAAGAATAGCAAAGGACACTTCTAATTTATAGAAAAGGAAATGTAAACAGAAGTTCGACATAGGAAAAGATCCTCAAAAAAAGAAAAGATCCTCCAAACATCTGATGCTCCAAACATCATTTCCAAAACAGTGAGGTAATGTTTTCATCTATGAAATGAACTGAAATCATCAAGTTTTATGACACTGTATTAGTGTGGAAAACAGGGAAACTGGCACTTCTGTACACTGTTGGTGGGAGTGTAAGCTGGAAAACCTGTATGAAGGACAATTTGTCAATATCTATTAAAATTATAAATGCATATATCCTTTGACCTAGAACTTCTACGTCTAGAAATGTATCCTACAGATATACACCAATATGTGACATGATGTATATATAAGAGGAGTCACTGCAGCTTCTTTGTGATAGTAAAGCCAGAAACAACCACCATGTTTACCAAAAGGGGACTAGACACATCCACAGTATAAACTATAAAAGGGTTAAAATAGGCAGAGCCAATAAAAACTATCTCCAACATAGAGTTAAGGTAAGAATGTGAGGTGCAGAATGGTATGCATAAATGCTACATACTGTATGTACATGTGTTCTTGTGTATGTGCATACATAGATACACATACATGCTTGTATATGATAGAACATTCTTAGCTAGTTGAACAAAAAACTTGATAATAGTAGCTGCCTCCATAGATGGGTCTTGCAAGGCTGATAAGGGATAGGAATATGTAGGTTGGGAAGGAGAATTACCATTTTTTTCCTTTGTTTTGGACACAGGAAAGATCAATATCTGATAAAAATATTATTGAAACTGTTATCTACTGTGATAACTTTTCCAATAAAAAATTAAGATATAAGGCCCAGCCGAAAGAAAATTTCTAATAACTTAAATGCAGATTATTCATTTGAAAATTCTTAAAAAGAATCAACCAACTTTTTAATACATTTCAAATTCTCTTCATTGAAAAGAAAACAAGTATATGCGATCAGTGCTATTATAGAAATTCTAGAAAATAAGACTGCTGTACATACCAGAGCCAGAAGGTAAGTTCAAAAAAGATTATCATACCTTTGCCTCTTCCAGGAGAAGCTTACTTTTCACTGTATACCCTTTTGAGTACATGTGGTAAATTACCTATTAAAAACTTCCAAGTAACTTTTAAAAATGCTCCAGTTTACTTTGGCAGTCAGCCAGGTTTAGGAAACATTAGACTATACTATTACATGAGAGTATTCTTTAATTGTTAGGAGCATGTGTGATCTTGAGCAAATTAACTTAAGCTGCTTTTAAGCTTATGTTTCCTTCATAGATTTAAAAGTAGGGAGACAGTACAGTGTAGTAGCCAGGACTCTGGAGTTAGACTAAGTGGATTTGAATCCCACTGCCACTTACACTAGCTGGGTAATCTTGGGCAAATTATTTAACCTCTCTGTGCCTCTCCTGTAAAATGGAGATATTAATAATAATGGTGCAGTAGGCAGCCTCTGAAACAGTTCCCAATGATCTCCACCTCCTGGTATGTACTCTTTCTTGAACTAAATCTTGAGCAAAAGGGCAAGTTGGTTTTGAAATGGGGAGAGAATGAGTGTTCCAGACAGTCAGGAGGAGCAGAGCTAGACATGTCAGACTGAGCCTCCTAGAATCATTCTTTCCCTCCCCTGTATTGTAATAGCCTGTCTATATTACACCAGACTGTAAGTCACATGAAGGGGGAGAGTGTGTCTATCTAAGTGCCTTGCATATATAATAAGGGTTCAAACTATTCAATATAAGAAATGTAGGGTTTTTTTGTTCTGTTTTTTTCCTAGTTCAGAGACTAGACTCTGATAGTTCAAGGAACTGCAAAGCTCTCTGAAACCGGTGTGAGAATAGTCTAGGGGGAGAAGATTAGAGGCAGATTAGTTAGGAGACAGTTGCGGTATTCTTCACGTGAAATGATGGGGACCTGAGGTAAAGTATTCAAAGTGAAGATTCAGAGAAATGCATTGACTGATTTGAGAGCAATAAAAATAGAACCAACAGGCCTTGGCAGTTTATTAGATGTGGATGATAAAAGAAGAGAAGCCAAAGTTAACACCAGTATTTCCGATCTGGGCAGCGGGGTGAACAGTGTTCTCATTCAGGCAATCTGGGAAGACCTAATTTACGTGAGAGGTGGGGGTGATGATAAATCCAAGATGTGAACTTATGAGACACAGACTCTGTCTCACTCTCTGGTGTGCCCAATGCCCAGCAGGATTCGTACCTCACAGATCGATACTATCTCTTTGAATGTTGAATGAAGTACAAAGATGTTTATAAGAGTGCTATTTAAAGAAGAAAAAAAGGAAAAACCAAAATAGACAGAAATGATTAAGCAAATTATACAATATTTGCCAAAACAAGGTCAAATGTCTACCATCAAAAATTGTCCAGAAAGAACAACAGAAAAGATCAGCCTTTCATAATTTTAAGTGTACTATCAGATAATTTAGCCATTGTTAATGGATTTTTAAAAAAACTTATCCCAGTTTCCAAAGGATTGACTTAGCATTAAGTTGAAATCATAAAAATAATGATGGGTAGTTGAACAAAAGAAATGATTTAGATACTTAATTTTGATCAAAGAAGGTCCATAACAAAAAAAATGACATTCACATTCATTAATTACCTCAGTAGATTCTTGTGCTGCTGAGACTTAAAAAAATAACTTACACATATATTTCTTCATAGCCACTTCTAGGATTATGTGAAAATCATTCTAAAAGCCCTACCTGGTCTTAAGATTTTCAAGGTCTTCAGAGAAAATAGCATAGTTTTTCGTCAGGAATGTTCCCAGTTGGTTATCCTCTATGCCCAAATCTTTAAGAAACAGGAGTATTTGCTTAATGTCTTTTTCAAAATCCAGTCGCAGAAGGAGGTTGGCTGCATCTGGATGTTTTTCTATCTTGGATAAATCCACTCCTGTAATAAATTACGAACACCATTTGAAGATAACTGCTTGGCTGAGTCATTAAACTTTATGCACAGAAACACAAGAAATTACTGATGGAGATCAACAACCCATCCCAAGGAGACCTGAGACAGGCCAATAGAAACTTCTAAATATTTTTAAACTAATTTGGTTGCAGAAATAAAAATAAATTTTTTAAAAATGTAGTACTTATTTCAAAGCCATGTATAAAGGAAAACAGTGCATTTGGGGCTAAATTTCCACCCAAAACAAATTCACTACGTCATATTGACCTAGGATCATCATTTTCACCGATGGTTTCTTGAATATTGTTTGCAGGATGCTTATGAGCCCCTAATGATCTCCACAGTAACTGCTTAACTGGTAATTTCTGCAGGGTAACAAACCCTATGAATTGTTACTTTCTTTGAAGTTTATCATTTCTTTAATTATAAGCATTATTTTAAAAATTTGTTTCTGATCCCCTCCACAGAAGGAATAAAAGTTACCCTGTGTCTTACTCATTGTATTCTCCAGGGCTTTATTAACATAAAGACAAGTAGCTTGAAGGAGCTCAAGACATGTCTGCAGGAAGCAGATGAACGTACACAGCCCTCAAGTACAAAATGAAGCAGAAAGTATACCACCTTCAACCTTCACATATCCTTAGAATCTTAGGTAATCTAAGTAAATGAGACAAGGGACAGGAGAGATTAAGAAGGGGGAGAAAGCAAGTTGTTATTTTACTTTGGTTATGGATATAATTCGATGTTCACGTTAATTAGGCAGGGAATCAAAGTAACCCTTGATTCAAAACTCTCATTAACACTAAGCATTTTATTCTCTCGCTTTTTTCCTTTTACCTGATTTTTAAAAATTAAACACGAATAGGAAAGGCCTATTCCTTATCTTTAAAATAAACATTTGAAAATAATGTAAAACTTTAGTTTAGACTTAAATTTTATATTGCTAAAAATATTGCTTCAGGTTAAAATGTAACTCTCAAACCGATTTCTAGATGAAACTTTACAGTCTTAAATATAAAAACAATGAAATAAAAGCACTGTTTTTTAATGGTGTCTACAACCAGAAAAATAAATTATAATTCCATGTATTATTAGATCCAAATATAATTCCAAACCCAAATTTCTTGATATTAAAACAGGTATTGATATAAGATGATCATGAACAGAAAAACAGATTACACATACACACAGAATGAAGACACAGAATGAAGACCAAAAACGGATCCGGGAGGAACTACAAATCTCGTATACAATAAGGACATTTCAAATCAATGAGGGAAAAGATAGACTATTCATTAAAATATAATGGGACCTCTAGCTATATATTTGAAAAATAATAATTCCTTCTATGTCTGATACAAAAATTAATTTCAGATAGATTAAGAATCTACATATGTACTACCACTCTAAAGCTACTAGAAGAAGACACAGAATTTTAAAAATAATATTAAGTATGACTACACAAGCCATTGTATGGCTTTCTGTAATACATGTATTTGCATAGAAAAAGGTGGGGTAATGTATGTATTTGGGTAGAAAATTTGTACTCAACAAATTGGTGACAGTAGTTACCTTTGGAAAGTGGAACTAGAAATGTAGAGATGGGAAGAGTTCTTTCTCCTGTAACAGTCTGCACTTTTAACAACTAGATGTAATTCTTTTATAATTTAAAAATAATACTAATAGAAAAATAAATTAAATTATTCAATGGATGGATAAATAAGATAGAAACTAGTTCCAAAACTCTGTGATAAATGTGGCAAGGGATGCTTTGAAAATAACATAAAGGGTTCGGACTCCAAACTTAACTCAATATTACAGATGACATGCGCTGAAGTGCCTCACTCAGCATGAGCCGTCACACCCTGACTGTGCTGAAATCGAATTCCTGAAAAGCTGCTTCTTAACAGCAACAAGAGAGCAGAATCTCACCAGGAGAGCACACTGCTGTCAGCACAAATACTTGGGCTTACTCACGATTTCATTAACTTGAAAAAATAGTCACTGAATGCCTCTCATGGGACCAGGCACTTATGCGGATATAAAAAATGAATAATACATGATTCTAACTTATAGGTGACCACAGCCTAAGTTGGCTTTACCCCATCAGTTCAGTAACTATAATTACCACTGTATTCAGTTATGGTCACACATACTTAGTGCATCAATCAGGGACTGGCAGGCAACAGCAGTTGTCCTAGAAAGTTCAAATGAAAAACACTTTAATGAAGGGACTCTGTACAGTGGTGTGAGCAGAGTCAAGGGAACAAACAAGGGCATCCCTAGCGCTAAAGGGACAGGGAGGAAAGAGTGTTATGAGAACCCAGAGGGAGCCGGAAGCTATAAAGAAAGGGCTGCTCAGTAGGAGCTGTTGCCATGGAACAAGGCAGTTCCATGACCCAAGGCTGGGAGCGAAAAGGGAAAACAACTCCCACCTGCCCTCCCTCTTCTCCTACAAGTGCCCCCCACTGCTGAAGCTGCCCAGAAGCCAGCTGGCAAAGGAGGCCGAGTGCAGAGGTTAGCCTCCTGGGATAAAGAACAAGCAGAGAAAGGGAGAAAACAGATCTGAGAAGCAGAGAAGAACCAGGACACTTGAGTCCTCAAAAATACTGTTTAACAATGCAATCATGGTTCCTCTAGGGTACTGTTATTTAAGTTACTGCCAAGACGTGCTGTTGAAGTATCAGCATACAGATGAAGGAGTGGCTGAAACATATTTCAAAGCTCTAGGTATACTGTGAATTATTTAAATGTAGGGACCACATGGGTCTTATGTTTATCTGGCATTACCCGTAGCACCTCTCACAAGGGCTGGGAAAGCCCTGAGCTTTCATGCCTGCAGCAGATGTCATCTTTCTCTCTCCTTCGAACCCACAGAACACTTTATGTGTATCTCTGTGTGGAATTTATCACTTCACCTTGCATTTTTGGATTTGTTATTCTTTTTTTTTTTTTTTTTTTTGTGGTACGCGGGCCTCTCACTGCCATGGCCTCTCCCGTTGCGGAGCACAGGCTCCGGACGCGCAGGCTCAGTGGCTATGACTCACGGGCCCAGCCGCTCCGCGGCATGTGGGATCTTCCCGGACCAGGGCACGAACCCGTGTCCCCTGCATCGGCAGGCGGACTCTCAACCACTGCGCCACCAGGGAAGCCCCTGTTATTCTTATGTATGTGTATCTAGATGCTCCTGAAGACCTGAAGCTTCTTGAGAACGAAGGCCATTCCCTATACATTTGAGTAACTTGCACAAGGACAGATCAGTAAACAATTATAATAGTGTTATTATTGCCAGGACTGAGGTAGGCAGGGGGTGATGCAAAGAGCCCAGAGGAGGGTCACTCTATCTGGAGGGTCAGAGAAGACATTTGGGAAGTTACTCGAACCTGAGTTAAGTTCTCCAGTTGTCAGACCTGGCCAACAAAAAGGAGGGAAGTGGCAAGCAAGTGAAGCTGAAAGGCTAAGCAAGGGCCAGACCAGGAAGAGCTTAGAAGGATTTCACGTAGGTCACTGACATAGGCAGATTCGCATTTTAGAAAGAGCACTAATGTTAGAGAGATTACCAGGGCAGTACTGCTGAAAGGAAGACTATCAAGCCAGGAAGCTCCTAACTTTTCACTGAAAACTAAGGCAGTGATTAAGCAATGAGAGAAGCAGTGGATCTGAGATAATTCCTTGCCCATCCTGTTCCTCTCAATCCCCCAAAGGAGGTTTCTCATCTGGGAAAATCAAATAAGAGAAGTGCCAGGTCCAGAAATAATGGGAAAAGCAGAAAGTAGCAATAAGGTGCTAGACTGAAAATATTGATAAGAGGACGAACCTAAGTTTGCAGGCAGATCTCCTGGCTGCCTTCAACCATCCAGACCTAGGAGCATCCTACCAGTCGACAAGCTAAGATAGTTATGGAGCAGGCCTAGAGAGAAACCGTCCACATCAGGAGGACAGCGGGCTCCAGAAGGAAGGTCAGGGTAGTAGGGAAATGGAAGTAATATATCATCCGATAGGGGTGACTGTAGGAAAAACTGTCCTGAGAGGCCATTGGAAGTTGTAGGAAAATTTAAAGAAAACTAATCAAATGAAAAACAAAGCAATTGTTAACTCCAAGAAAATGAAAGGTTGAAAAGGAAGGAAAACGATCATAGCACACTTCCTAGACAGCAGTCGAGCAATATTTAGAATTATAATGAAATCAGTGACTAATGATTAACCTCAACATTGTTAATACAGCCTATTGGGAGAATTGAAGAGAATGAAAGGGAAAAGTATGTGTACATGTAAGAGATTAACTGATGTCTAAAACTGATGAACCAAGCAACAGTACCATAAGCAATTACACGCACATTTAGAGGTTAAACACAAACAGAAAGAGCTAGGAAAGTAGACACTCTAGGGAATGGGCTGCGAAGTCAGGAAGGATGAAGCTGGGAGTGCGGTTTTTCACTAGAAGCCTTTTCCCACTATTTGACTTCTATGCATGTGTATGTACTTTGATAAAGATTAAAAATGCTAATTTTAAAAGTAAGGCAATAGGGCTTCCCTGGTGGCGCAGTAGTTGAGAGTCCGCCTGCCGATGCAGGAACACGGGTTCATGCCCCGGTCCGGGAAGATCCCGCATGCCATGCCGCGGAGCGGCTGGGCCCGTGAGCCATGGCCGCTGAGACTGCGCGTCCGGAGCCTGTGCTCCGCAACGGGAGAGGGCACAACAGTGAGAGGCCCGTGTACCGCAAAAAAAAAAAAAAGTAAGGCAATAAAATAAGTGTTGGTTACTCAGACTTACCTAGAAGCACTAACTTCTTCAGAGTCTCAGAATGATCCACATAGTCTCGAAGTGTGAATGAAGATGGGGGCAGTGCAGGGTCCGCAATAATCTGAACAGCCTCCTCCTCGGAAATTGGCTGCAATGGAGACAATGGAGGCAAATCGTCCAGTCCTTTGCAGCCAGGATATGGAAAAGGAGAAGAGAGTTAGCTCTCCAATCTGTACACTTGAAGCTCTTTCTACAAAGACAGCCTCTTGCCTAGTTTGCTTCTTTTTGAATCTTGGCATCATTTCTGAATTAAACATCTCAAAATTCCATATATTTTCTACCTTCTAAGAGGTAAGGTTAAGACTCTAATTTAGAGGTATCAACTACTATTCCTCGAAGATAAGAAATCTGTTGGTGAAATCCTGTACAAAATTCCTTTCCTTCACTTGTAATCAACAGGTATGAATGCTAAAGACCAACCGACCTTCAAGTACATTTTGAGAAAGAGATCGAGTTTACCACAGCTTGTTAAGTTGGCCAAAAGTACAACATACCAGCCTGAATTGTATGGGTTCAAGTCATCGCATCCTGAAGTGTCTTCACTTTGATCCAACCCCTTCTCCTCCAAGTTATTCTCAAATATGTCTGTAAGAGGACTTCTATGATTCTGTTTCTATCACCTACAATCCTTTGCCAAGGACGTGACCTCTCTAGTACAGCCTTGAGTCTGAGGTTTGGTTTGTCTTAAGTCAAACGCTTAAGTATAGAAGATGCTGGTAACTGTAACCTACCTTAGGCTAAGGAATCAGGGCTGTGACTTTTTATTCTATTTTTGGTCTCTAATCACTACCCTTTCTCATTTCTCATAGCCAGCCTCCCCTCCCTGCCCTTACCCCCAGCTTGCTTGCTTTCGTCTTCTACTTAACCTAATATTATCTCATTTACGGTGAAATATTCCTTGCATAGAAATGTGCCTAGAACAAGAAGCACAGGAGGGAGAAGACTGACTAAAAAAAACGACATGAGGGCGCTTTTTGGGGTGTGCTATTTGTTGTTCTTTTTGTTCTATATGTTGTTTGTGATGGCTGTTACACAACTAAAAGCATTATGTCAAAATTCGTAAGACCGTATACCCAAAAAGGAGGACTGTTACTTGGGTAAAATTATACCCTAACTAGGTATATAGAATAGGGTAAATTAAATCCTAATAAACCTAATTACCACCAGAAAAAAATTTATTTAAAGAATCTAAATAACGAACTTAGAAAGTGTTATTCATAGCTATAAAACATTCTTATACATATTAATCTCTCAACTTTTTCCTTAGTCAGTAAAATAGAGGCATAATAGAAGCAAATGAATAGAAGCGGCATTGTTCTTTTTCTCTCCTGGCACAAAGTATGACTTGAAATGGGCCAACAAAATGTAAACAGGTAGTCGTTCAATCTACCGAAGTGGGGCAAAGGGGAATTTTCTGAAACTTGAAAATTACCTTCTAGAGACAGTTCAGAATCAAAGCTGGGTATCTTTTGTGACGGCTCATTCACAGAAGGAAGCAGAGTGTTTTGGGCGCACTTAATCTCTTGACTACTTGAGTTGGTAGACTGGGAACTATTCCACACAGAGGAAGTCCAATAAGTCTTAAACCCCGACCGGAGAAAGCAATCGTCAGAGGACAGCTGAGGCTGAGCAAAAAAGCCAGGCAACAATGTTTTTCCTGCTCTGGGAAAACATTTTCTGAGTTGCATAGCAGTAAGGAAGCTACTCAACTTAATTGAGTTGAGCCATCTGGGTATCTGTTGGGCTAGCAGGGCCATTTTTCTTAAAGTCCTACAAAAGAAATACATAACTATCAAAAAAGAGAAACGTACTTTACTTAAATGTTTAAAACAGTATTCAAACAACAAAAAGATAAACTGGAAATTATTTTTTTCTAATTAAAAGGAGTTTAATAAATTTAGATCCCTAAAGCAGTCAGATGTTTTTAAGCTCAGGAAAAGCCCAAAACAAGGCAGTTTCAGTTACAAACCAAAAGACAGAAACTTCTGAACTGGAAAAATAAAGATACACTTTGCAATTTAAAAACAAAAAGCAAAATCAGTGGCGTAAGAAAAACAATTAAAACAAAAATCTGTAAATGTTCAAATTACAGCTGAACCTGTTAATATTTAAAGAAAACAGGTGATGCAATTAAGTGCTCTTGAAATTTGGTTTGAAGGACGTTTAAGAAGATTGCTGATCAAAATAACACTGAGGGCTTCCCTGGTGGCGCGGTGGTTGAGAGTCCTCCTGCTCATGCAGGGGACAGGGACACGGGTTCTTGCACCGGTCTGGGAAGATCCCACATGCCGCGGAGTGGCTGGGCCCGTGAGCCATGGCCACTGAGCCTGCGCATCCGGAGCCTGTGCTCCGCAACGGGAGAGGCCCCAACACTGAGAGGCCCAAGTACCGCAAAAAAAAAAAATAACACTGAATTATTCAGATGCATTTTATGTATGTACATTAATCACAAAATAAAAACAGGAAGAATTCTACTTAGTCTTAAATGAATCATAAAATATTATCATTGCTATCTAGAAGGTTGTTTCTTGCTTCATTCTCAGGGTTGAGCACTATTATTACACAGGTAAAGCTGCTCCTCAAAAGACAATTGAACAAAACCAGTTTTGCCAAATTCTGTTTGTAGGAAAAAGAAAAAGGCTTTTAAAAAAAGGGGTCAAAACTAATAAGCAAAATGAACAGACAGAAATAATAAGCAACCAGCAATGAATATACGTGTATTTTGACCGAAAAAGCAGTTGTTTTTAAAAGAGACTTTTATCAGGAAAGAACTTTTATATTTAGCCAGCTTAATTAAAGGATAAATTTGGTGCATATTATTTTATATTAAGTAAGACAATCCATATAAAATACAGCATAGAGTCCAGCATATGCAAAATGCCCAACAAATGTTAGCCATCATCAATATTATTATTGATTACACAACCAAACATAAATGAATTCTGAATTAACTGTTGCATACAACTTTTTGATTTCTCTCTATACTGAAATTCAGCTTGTTTTATGCTCTGAATTAGACCAGATAAATGCTTGAGGGTCTAACCTCCCCTTAGAGATTTGTGGTTTAGGGAAGTCTCCTGAAAGGAATTTATAAAAGTGAAATGTCTCACTGTCATTCTGAAATGATCTTAGAAAGGAAAAAAGTATTTACAATAAATAGCCTTGTGGGATAGGTGACTTTTGTTAAACTTTGGTGGGAAATGAGTCTCCAAATCTGCCGTGTTTCCCTTCAATCCTACAATATTCATTCTCTGCACAGCAATGTCATAAGGGCATTGAGCTGGAAGCCAGAAGACCTGTTATGCTGCATTAAGACTAAGTTTCTCACCGTGATCCAGCACAATGACTGGCCCGTGATGGGGGGTTCAATAACCATTCTTTAAATGACAACTTTTTAAAAAGGTTACGGGTACAATGAGGTGATTCTTAAGCCCCAAAGTGTTCTGACTTCTCAGTTTGCCTAAGCGATGTCCTACTTTAAAGCAAACTCCTGAAATCCCAAACCCACTCTGAAGCCTCTAGAGTAAGGCTCAAATTAAAACTCCTCTCACATTAGAACGATTTGCTTTTGAATTCTATCCATATTCATGAAAAGATCTTTATGCAAACAACTCATGTTTATCCTTCTGTTTTTATTTACAAGCACACTATCTTCACTACATCATCATTTCATTGTTGTGTATACCTCTTAACAGTTGATTAATTGTTCGTTCACGAGCGCAGGGCTGGGTCTCATCTCTGGATCCACCCTCCCAGTGACTATTCCCTCTAGCCCGGAGCCTTGCACTGCTCCAATGTTTTATGGATGGAAATGGATCAGTTGCAACTACGGTTAGCTCATCTGCTTACACAGTATTTAAACCCGGTAAAGCATCTGCGCATGTGTATAAAAGCCCTACCCCCGTGATCAGCTCTCTAACACGACCCTTTTCATCAGGAAGGTTAAAGTTAAAGAAAAAAAACCTGTAATAATTCTGAAGTCCATTAAAATATGTCATATACTAGTTCTCAACTGCGTGCCTTAGTATCTCGTTAGGAATAGGAATTGGCACTTAAATATTCTTTGGCGAGGGTTCAAGATTTCGACCTGTGTAAGGCTAATAAATGAAATCAGGAGATGAAAGGTGGGTGGGAGGATGGCTTCGTAATAAGGGGCCTCTCATCTACTGATTGACGTCCTCCCTAGGCCATTTTAGTTCCCCAACCGAACTTCCGGAGGAAGGCCGTTGACATGCTGGCCCTCCTTCCGCGTCCTCCGCAAAGCGCGCGAATAAACAACATGATTGCGTTTTCGTTTCATCTGCCAAGAAAACAAAACGAAATTATTCACCCTTAATTGAAGACCTAAAGGCCAAGAGGTCCCCGGGCGGGGCCTACAGCAGGATAGGGCCGGACCCGAACCCCAGCAGGGCGCACGCCCCTCGCGCTCCGGCGGCTTCCGCTTTACCTGTGGCGAGGCCTATGCCTCGTGGTCTTTCTCGCAGGGACCACCAGACTGGCCGGGCCGCGCGAACCGCCCCGCAGAACAGATAGCCCACTTGTCTGCCCGCCCGCCGGTTGCTCCTAGCTCCCTAGCCCACGTGGGCTGAGGCCGGAGTGGGCCAGACCATCTGCGAGGCTGCGCGGGGGGAGAGCGGGCGGCCTGCGGGGGACAGAGCCGGCCAAGGGCCACAGTTTCCCTTTTCCTGCGCGTCGCCTCCCTCCAGAATCTTCCACTTAGAATCTAAAGCCACCGCGAGTCCCTAGAGATGCCCGTCCTCCAACGCCAGCCGGGGCCGGGCGAGCGGCGTCCCCCGCCCGAGGCTGCGTTGGCGGCGCCGCGACCCCGCCCTCCCGCGCCTGTCCTTCCCTCTGCTCCGTTCCTTTGCTTCTCGCCAGACCCGGCCCCGGCGTCCAGCCGCCTTCTCGCTGCGGCTCGTCACCTCCGGGGTCCCAGCCTCCACGGGCCGGGGCCGCCGCCGCCGCCGCAGGACGGGGAGGCGGGCCATGGCGTCCTGCGTGGGGAGCCGGACCCTGAGCAAAGATGATGTGAACTACAAGATGCATTTCCGGATGATCAACGAGCAGCAAGTGGAGGACATCACCATCGACTTCTTCTACCGGCCGCACACCATCACTCTGCTCAGCTTCACCATCGTCAGCCTCATGTACTTTGCCTTCACCAGGTGAGGCGGGCCGGGCTGCGCTGGGGGCGCGCCTTTGGGCGAAGGGAAGGGGCGGATGGAGGCCGTGGCGGGGAGCATGGCCGGGTGAGGAAGTGGGCTGATTGCTCCACGCACACGTTTTTCCACCGGCGGGTATGTCACTTAGCGCACCCAGCTTCCTTCCCGACAGCTCCTCTGGACCGGCGTTCGTCCCTATCCTCCAACCCAGCCCCATCCCCACTCCCATCGCCACCGCCACCCGTCTCCATACCACCTTTCCCCATACAGCGCCTCGGGCCACATCAGGAACACTCGTGGGTCACCTAGCACGATCTCCTCCCCCGCCCTTCTCCCGCGGCTCTCAGCGTCGCTCCCCACACACATCACGACACGGGCCCCCTCCTCTCCGGCCTCCGTCCCTGCCTAGCACACCGCGTGAATCATCGGGTATGCACCACTTTCAGCACATACCTCTTCACACTGAAAACACCCCTGCCTTCCACGCACCATACACAGGCCCAGGACACAACTCAGACCCCTTCCCGCGGAACTCCTCCAGTGTTCGGCACTACCCGCGTGCACAAAATGCACACGTGCGGTGCACTCCAGTCTGTATGCATGGCACGCAAATCATCTCGCGGAACCCTTCCCCCAGCCTCAAACACCTCTGTCTATACCACAACAGAAACTGCGGCGTGGACACACACATAACAGCGGACATTCCAGCACTGCCACACAGACACGAACCCACCACACATCACACAGCGCACGCTCTGTTCTGTTCATCACCTAACATACATGCTGAAATGAGACATTGTCAGGCCATTGTAGCAGTGCCTGGTGCATCATAAATGCTATGGAAAGTATTAAATAAAACGCACAAACCTCACACACTGTAGCAGAACTCTCATATCCCCCTGAAAACACACACACACTCAAAGCACTTCTAATATATACCTGTGCATAGGAGTTAACCCTGCCCAACTTTTGTCAGCCCAGAGCTTATAACTCTACCTCACTGAACATGTGGCCCTTCAACCCCAAGCCAGGGAACTGATTCATGCCTAAATGACAGGCACACCTTGGGTCCTACTTATAAGGATTTATGTTTTCTGAATGAACCTCTTTAAAGAAAGAAAAGGTGTGCCTATACCATGCTTAAAAGACCAACCCAGAGAACTGGAGTTTGGGAGCCTCACTGTTGGTCTCAAGAGTATTCGCGTGACCTTGGTTAAGTTATTTAACCTTTCTCTGAGACTCAGGATCACTTCTAAAATGGGGATAAAATATGTACTTACCTCATATGGAGTTATAAGGATTAAATGAATATGTGTGAATGCACTTAGCAGAGTACTTGGCACGTGATGAATAATTAATGTCAGTTACTTCTCTCCTAGTATATTTATCCAACAATCAATGGTTCTCAGCCCAGATCCGCAGAAACTGTGCAGGGTTATATTCGGTGGCCACAAGCATTGAGGGAACTTCTGGTATTTAGTGGGTGGGGGTTATAAATGTTTATAACGCAAGGGACAGCATTGTACGACAAAGAGTTGTCCCTTACACACAGGCACACATAGGCACCTACACACTTGTATACACACAAGTGCCAATGGTGTCTCCCTTGAGAACCAATGCACTTTTTCAGATTTTCATAAAACTGATAATGTCCTCCTACATCACACTTGTTCCTTATCTCCACAATGCATTTGACTCTTATTTTGTCAGTGTTTATCTATTTGCATGACTCTTATCTAAAGCCATAAAGCATATAAACAGTTACTCTTAATAATTGAGGGAAACAGCTACAATTGTAAAATATTCTGCTAACGCTCTACAGCGGGGTAAGACCAGATCTTTCCACAGTATCCAACCAAGAACAAATTTCTAGCTTTGCAGAGAAATCAGTCTTGTCCCTATTTATGGTTGCCCTCAAATACTCATCATGTCATCTGATTTTACCAGCTAGTGGCTGTGTGGCCGCTTAGTTTTGCTAAACCTCAGTTTCCTTATCTGTATGTAAAGTGAAAATATCTAGTAATACCTGATAGGATTTTGTTATAAGGGCTCAATTCATTTTTTTAGATAATGTGTATTTAGCTCAATGCATGACAAATAGTAGGTGCTCAGTAAACCTCAGCTATTGTTATTATTACATCATTTCATTGTATGCTAATGCCTTCTAAATAATGTTTGTCATTGAGTGAGAGTGTGGTGTGCTCTATAATTAAGAAAAAGGATAAAGACTTTGGGAAAATGGACAGTGCTTTGCTTGGATAACATGCATCCCTGTTTCATATTAACTTCAGTTTCACTTCATCTCATGTGGGCTGGCAAGAGATGGAATTAGTGCAGGAGTTTCTTTGGAACTTAGAAAAGTAATTATGGTATTTTATTTTAAATAATGAGAAGCAAGAATGAGCAGTTTGTTTCAAACTTTTATCTTTAATATTACTCTAGGCCCTTTCAGAACAGACCTCTCTTCCTCTTTTCTAATACAGAAAGTCACATCCTTCTGGAATTTCCCTTTTACTGCATATTATGCCAAAGCATTCAATAAATTACAGCAGTGAAACTATAAGGAATGAATATGAATTTTAACAGCTTGTCAAACGTAATAGAAAAGGCATAATCTGAACCTCAGTCTATGGCCTTTTCCAAAAATGATAATAATTTTACTTCTTCCACTAATTTCAAACAGACAGAAGTCACATATTAAAGAACTACTTAATAACAAGTTTCATGTTATAGGAAATCATAAGCACCATTAGTACAATTAGTACTTACTGTGTCTTCCTCATTTTTTGTAATGATTTGTGACCCTTTAAACTGAGACATTACAGTGATAGCTCTGTCTTCTTCCGTAAAGACTGAAAGTAATTACTTCTTAAAGTTTGTTTTTCAAAGACTAGTAGTTGAAGAGAGTCAGCGATAGAGTACTTTCGGGGTGTCAGGTTACCCGTATGTGTGAAACAGTACCTGGGTCATGTCACATGCTGCAGAGACACAGCAAGAATTTAGGATTGGCAAGGATTAGATGCCTCTCACAGAAGTCTGAGACAAGTTTGGACTTATCAAGCAGTTCTTTTGTTAAAGAACAACTAGGCCAACTCACTGTTAAATCATAGTGTTTAAACCTACAGTCCCCATCACTAACAATAAAGCCAGATGTTACTGAATCATTCCCCCTAAGATTGGAAAAGCTCACTTTACCACATTTTAGGATAAGTATTTTTAGAAATTAAATGCTTTGGCCTATGCCTTATAAGTTTGTTCGGCCAAAGTAGGGCAAGGAGAGCCTTTCCCTCAGGCTCAGAGTGCCTCATATTTACGCTGCTTTCGTAGGTTGGTAAACTTGGAAATGTTGAACGGCCTTACTTTCAAAAACTCAGGCTTTAGATTTGAAAACACCAAAATTTACGAGATCACATTCGTTGCAGCTCACTGTCTCCTTAAGAGGCACCTGGCAGTAAAACAGTGGTGTCAGTCTCTCTGGTGACACTTGTCCAGCAAAAGTCATCACTTACCCAGAAGAGATTGCCTTCCTGCAGCTTCCTGCACCTAAGGGATCATCTGCTTACGTATGGTTTCTCCTTGATATGGGACTGAGGAAGTGGATGAGGGCAGGGAAATGGACAGACTTTTGATTGATTGATTTTTATTTGTTTGTGATACTGGTTTTTTACTTCATTTCCTTTAGTGGCTTTGGAGCTCCAGCTCTTCATCTTATCACGGAGCCATAGTTCCACCTTCTGTGTGTCTTCCCTCCTGGATGGCTGCCAGCCTTCCTGTTCTTTCCCTCTAGACCATATCAATTCCCATTAGAAAATAACTCCTGACCCTGCTGATTCAGTTGTCTTGAGCCTGTTTCCTTTATGTACATCATGTTCTTTCTCTCCCAATAACAGAAGGCCTGGCTGTCCTTGTTCCAGGACACCAGCAATGTTAAATGATCCTCCATTTCGGCTGTGTACTGGGGCTACACCAGCCTTGGAGGTGAAGCAGCTCACTGTGTTAGGTGGTGCCATCTAAAGAGGTTCCAGTTAACAGCCATCATAACATTTGTCTTCCTCACTTCCTATTTGAATCATATTTTTTACTGGATTTAAATAAGCACCTTCTAGGGATTCCCAGGCAGTCCAGTGGTTAAGACTCCGCGCTTCCACTGCAGGGGGCGCGGGTTCGATCCCTGGCCGGAGAATTAAGATCCCGCCTGCCCCGTGGTGCGGCCATAAATAAACAAGCACTTTTTAATTATCCTCTCTTATCCTTATTTCTGCTGTTTTATGTCCTTAATAAGATTATACGTTTATTGAAGGAGAAAATGTGTCATATTTCTTTGGGGTCTTCTGTAGTAAATAAGCATCTGAGTGACTCAAACATTTATTTGGTTTAGATGATGCTTACCTCAGAGAATTTACATGCCTAGTATTGCTGCCTAGTGTTTAGCATTTTAGGTATAATTCTATTACCAAGTGTAATATAGTTTATCTTGTGATATAATCCCTCTAGCCCCAGATTTCTATAGGGGAGTTATCAGCGTTTTAGTCTCAACAAATCTGGAAGCCAGGGACTCGTCCTGGCAGCTAGGACTGCTTTCCTGAGCCCTAGGTCCTGGCATCACATTTAATTTAGTTCAACAGTCTGCACTCCGCCCATCCCAGGTCTCCGCCATCCTGGAGTTCATCTAGTTTATCTTCACCAGGTCCAGTTGGGCCTTAGTAGCTTTCAGAGCTGTCCTCCTCTGCCCATGCCCAGGCTTTGGCTCAGCAAACCCTCTGCTCTCTGGGATAGACACTCTCAGGCCTTGACTCCATTTCCCTCCAGTCCATCCTCCACACTGCTTTCCTCATGACCTTTTGAAATCGAGATCGTGATCTCATCCATCCCTTGCTTACACTCTTTCCCTGGATCCCCATCACCTATAGCACGTTGCTGGACCGTAATGCCAGGATGGCACCTCTCTCTGACTGGAGAACACCTCCTGCCTACCCGTGAGCCCATGGCATTCCTGGCAATGCACCTGGATGGTCCCCCTCCAGACACCTTTCTTGATTGGTCCAGGAAGCTCAGAGGCAGAAATGTTTATATACTTCTAAACATTTTTTTTATTATTGTATCTCTCCTGTTTTAGTATTTGTTTCTGTATCAATTTCTTGAGGCCAGATATCTCAATCATCACAGAATACACACCCAGTAAATGCTAAATGAATCAAATATAAAAAAATCATTTATACAATATGAACTTTCAAAAACTATCACTCTTCTCTTTTAGTTGACATGTCAGCTATAATTCTTAAAAAGAATCCTAACTTTTTATAAAATGAAACGAATGTAGTCTTCAAAGATAATACCAAAGCTAGTTAACATCGGTCCACCTTGTAACCTGGGGCTGAGTTTTCCATTGGGAGAGAGGATCCTTAACAGTGACTAGCCTCATAAACACGAGCCTACCGGTGTGTCTCAGTTTCAAGGATTGCTGTTAAAGAGATGGAAAGGAGAAGATAGGAGGGGGAGAGGGGACAATCAACTTTGCAGCCTTAGGAGTCAGGATAGAGTTCTTACCTTCCTGGCCCCAGGGAGACAGCCTTGTCTAAAAATTGTCTGTGAGTGGATGGAGTTTGTTTTCCCGGTCTCCTTGCCCACTGCCTGTAGCCTGTTGTTCAAGTTTAAGAATCTGAGTCCAAAGCTCCTTGAGTTCAAACCTTTGTTAAAAAAAACTCAGGGCTTTCCTTATACTTGTCCTGCTTTTAGGGTTCTCTCCTGGGTAGTTACCTATACTCAAACAGGGGTGACAGAAGGAGTTGAGATGTTTGAGTACTTGATTGGTCAGCACTGGGGCAGGAAGGTGCAGTGGAGCCTGTGGACCCAGGCCGTGACTCCCCCTCACATTACCTGGGTCTCGGGCCCGCTCAGCCCCCGTCTCTTGCTCTTTCTGGCACCCACCACATTGAGAAGGCCTGCTCCGTGCCAAGCATTGTGCTGGGCACTCTGGGTGATACAGTGGGTGAATGAGATGGGGCCTGAAATTACAATTTTATTCTAATCCATTCAGTATTTTCACCGAGTATGGTCAGGGCTACCCCAGCGTGCTTCTGGAGCTCCTCCTAAGTTTAGCAGAACTTCGGGGAAAAGGACTCTGCCTCCCTAAGCTTGTCGGTATCATACCGGTAAGGGTAGCAGTCTTGACCTAGAGCCAGCATTCCAGAAGCCCTGGCACCTGCTTCACTCTGCCTCTATTTGTTGTAACTGTGGACAAGACAAAGCAAGAGCTTTATTTTCTTCATCCTTCCAGTGGAGATAATACTCCCCCACAGAACTGTGGAGCAGTTCAGTCAAATGCCAGAAAGGCCTTTGGAAAGTTCAGAGCCCCAGAGACCGAGGCGCTTGTTATTAGAGCCTCAGAGGACCTAGGAAAGAGGTCAGGGCGCTGCCACGGCATCACAGTTGAAAGCTTGAAGTCCTTTTCTTTTTTGTTGCTGTAAAGTAAAATGTCTTATTTGAGCAAGAATCCTGACGCCAGGAAAAGTCAGGATGGGGGACTGGCAGCCCTGACTGCAGGTTCTGAGCTCCCCTGGGAAGTGAGAACTACATTGTCCCCTCAGAGCCTGAGGAGATGGTAACAGCCCCACGAACAGGGGCCAGTCTTGTGTGAACAATCGAGGTGGTTTTTTGGGTTTGGGGGTGTCTTATCAGGTTAATCAGAGACAGTGCCAGCGAATTGAAAACTTTTCTCTGAGGCCAAAGCTATACTAAGATAATAATTTGATTTTTATGTCTTATTGTGCTTTTCATCATGATTCTCTCAAGAATCAGGACCAAGTTTGTTCATCTTTGTCCCCAGCGATAGGTGTCAGCTAGCTGAGGGAATGGGTGGACAGACATTGTAAACTAATAACTGACAGGCCCTCTGTGCCAGGCACTGTTCTAAGTCCATCGCACGTGTTGAGTTATTTTATCCTCACAACAACCCTGTGAGGTAGAACTATTATTACCCTTTGATATACTGAGGAGGAAACCAAGGCACAGAGAGGTTGAGTAATCTACCCAAGGTCACACAGGCTGATAAGTGTGAAGTCAGAATTCTGGTCCACGCCGTCTGGCCACAAGCCTGTCTTCCTTGTCACTGCACCAGACAGCCTCCTAAAGGGGGAAAAACTTAGACTTTGGAGTCAGTAAAATGCAGATTATGATCATTTCCCCCCTTTGAGGATGTTAGGAAGATTAAGAGAGCTAACATGCAAAGCAGCTAGCTAGCTTTCTGAGTGCGGCACAGATCTAGTGGATGTCCAGAGATAAACCCTTCTTGTCCTCTAATTGAGGGTCTCTGGAGTCAGTAGTGTGGTCTTTGGGGCCTTTGCAGCCAAGTTGCTTTTCATGGTTAACTATGGAAAATGTCTGTGTCCCTCGGCATATGGTTAAGTCTCCGGATTACTGGGAGCTGAGAAAGAAGAGGCCACACCAGAGCTTACGGAACGGCCCTGTGTGGTCAGCTTGTCAGGAGGCCGGTGACGTGGGCAGCCTCCTCAGTCATGCATTCCATTCTTTCTGCGCGCCCACTTCTTGTAGGGACTGTGCTGGATGCCGAGGGTACACCCTCTCTACTCTCAGGAAAGCCAGAGGGTGTATCTGGGGCTGCTAGTCTGATAGGACTCAAGATTTCTTCTTTAGCTCACCTGCCTAGCCTTCAATCTTTGATCACAGGAGTTTGATCTTCCTGTACTGTATATTTTCAGTTTTGCCAAAGATCTTGCCGTCCATCTTCGATACTTTTTGTTTTTCTAATTAAGCAAATATAAAACGGCCAACTTTTCAGACTCGCTGCTGTTCTATTCAGGTTTAATTGGCCTTTTTTTTTACTTCTGAAACTAGGCCATTCTTTTGATCCTGTCTTTCTAATAAATGGCTCAAAATTTACAAAATTGCAGTTTCATTGTTTTATCACTGATCTCAAGTTCTTACAAATTTAATGTTGATGTATAATTGACTTTTTTGAAACGTAACATACCTACATTGCTTAAAATCCAAGGTACCCCAAAGGGTATGTAGTGAAAAGTCTCGCCCCACTCTTCTTTTATCCTCTTTGGAGAAAACCAGTGTCACCATACCTTGGATGGATTTCCAGAGACATGCTATGCAGCCATGAGCAGAAGTTACAAGTTATATATACATATACACGCTCTCTTTTTTGCATAGAAAGTTGCTTACTATACTCACTGTTCTGCAAATTGCTTTGTTTACTTCATGATCTCTTAATTTATTCTGTATCAGTTAATTAATTAAAAGCTTCATTCTTTTTACAGCTGCCTAGTACTCCATTTTGAGACGGAACCATAATTTATTTAATCAGTCCCTTTTCGGTAGACATTTAGTTGTTTCCAAGTTTTGCTAATACATATAATGCCACAGTGAACAACCTTGTACATATGTCATTTTTGCATAAACGAAGGTATATCTGTGAGATACATTGTCATACATGGAATTGCTGGGTCACAGGGTATATGCATTTATAAATTAGTAATGTTGCCAAATGGCACTCCATAAAGGTGGTATGTGAGAATGCCTGTTTATCTATTTCTGCATAGCCTCACCGGCTCAGTCATTAAATTTTTACCTTTCCATAAGGTAGATAAAAATGGTCTCTTTGTGTTGTTTCCATTTCCCCATCTCTTACCATGAACAAGGTTGAGCATCTTTTTTCTTCACTTGCCTGAGAGCCAATGGATTTTTCTGCTCTGTGAACTGTCCCTTCATATCTTTTGTCCATTTTTCTATTTGCTTTTCTTTGTCCATTTGTTCTTTCTGTTAATTGATTTGGGGGGAGAGCTTTGTAATTAGGGGAATTAACCCTTTGCCTTCACATGAGTTGCAGATATTTTTTCCAAGTTTATGATTTTGTTACTGATTTCCTTGCCATGCAGATTTGTCAGCCTTCTCCTTTATGACTTCGGAGGTTTGTATCGTACTTTCGAAAGGCCTTCCCCACTCTGAGATTGTTGTGTTTTGTTTGGGGGTTTTGGGTTTTTTTTTTTTTAATTCTCCCATCATTTCTTCTAGAATTTTGTTTTGGTTTTACTTTTAGTTTCTTGAATCATCCAGAACATATTTTGGTATAAGTTGTGAGTTATGGGACTCCATCTTCTTTTCCTAGGCCACGTTTATTCATTTTAGCCTTGCTTTTATTTTGTAACTTACGAATTGCACGCCCTGTGAAGCCCTCTTACGCCATCCCTGTGCATCTACCATGAGTCAGGCTGATTTAGGATGACAGATAAGTTTTCATGTGGCAGTTTGGCAAAGAGGAAAGTTCATCATCTTCAGAGTCTAGCAGGCCTGGTTTTGAATGCTGGCTCTGTAACTTCTTACCTCCACAATCTTGGGCAAGTTACTAAACCTATCTGAGCCTTGGTTACCTCAGATGGTTGATAAGAGCCCAGTGGGTTGTGACAATTAGAGATAATGTCTAGAAACTGCCTGTTCAGTGCCTGGCACACAGTAGACACTTGATAAACAGGAGCTATTATCGTTGCTGTCATTATTAGCAATATCAGTAGTGTGATTTGGTCTGAATGAGGACATTGTGTTCCTACCCTCACTGTGTGCAGCCATCCTTCAGTAAAAGTTCCTGAAAGTTGGATATGGGGCTTCTCTGCATAAGCCGGAGGGCATGGCAAGTGCCCTGGTAATGGTCGGGCTGGCATTTTAGGTTGCATTCATGACGTCTGGGCAGGTGTTTAATTATTAGTTAATTATTAGTAATTATTAGTATGTCCATTAAAATAAGATTGTACTTTTTAATGCACTTCCTTCCTGCAGAAGGAAGTCTGTCTGATTCTGTAGTTTGGTTTTGTAATCAGATCTCTGAAGTTAACAGCCAAGCATTATTTGTCCAGCATTAGTTTAGGGTTACTTGGCCATAGGATGATCTAGGAAACGTTTAAGATCTGTATGATCTCTTATTTCAGAACCTTACGTTCAATCCTGTCATAAGTCTGGAAATCATTTCATTGGGTGCAGAAACTGGCATCTAAGTTAACTTCTGCTTTTAAACCAACACCCCAGGACCCAGTCCTTAACTAGGTAATTCATTATTGTTTCATTCCATACCTTTTCATGTGTGTATTCTGACGCTCTAGAACTTCTTTCTACGCAAAATCGGTTTTCTTCTAAGATTTTTTTTCACCTGTCTCTTTTCCTTTAGTAATATTTAATCTTAATTTAATATTTGTCTTTTGAAAACTGTTTCACTACAGTCCTTCTGTAGATAAACCCAGCTTCTTTTATAATTTTAAGATTTATTGCTACCAGTCTCATCATCTCTAAACTATCTGCTTCCATTCTGTTTCATCTCATATCTTCTGTCTACTCATCCTGCGTCTTTCGAAACTGAAACACTGAACTTCCCTCTCCCAAGCTTCTCAATAGTTATTAATACTTCAGAAAATTTTACTGTCATGTATTTCCATTTTCCCACTTTTGTTTGCTTCTCTGAGCCCCAGATATGTTACTAGAATCTTCTTTTTTGTTGCAAACTGTCAAAACCTAAATTCTTCACCATCAATGTTAAGAAAATTTCCATTTGGGAAATTTTACTTCATTTTAAAACAGTAAATTTTCTTCCATAATCAATAATCAGTCCAGAAATATATTGAGGGCCTATTAATGAATAATTCCCTGCCATTAGGAGTTTACTTTCTACAGAGGAGATAGACAACATATAAACCAACAAATGTAATCATTTCAGTTACTGGGGTTATAGAGGAGTTAAACACAGTAATACATTAGAAATGACCAGGCAGGAGAGCGGGGAAGCTTATCTCCTATTCACAGTTCTTTTGCTTCTGCTCTGAGTTTAAATCTTGTATTTTGTTTTCTCTTAATTTTTCTTTCTTTTTTTTTATTAATTTTTATTGGAATATAGTTGCTTTACAATGTTGTGTTAGTTTCTTGCCATACAGCAAAGTGAACCAGTCGTATTCATACTCTCTTAATTTTTCTTTTAACATTTTTTACTGCTGCTTTCTGATTATGTCACGCTGCCCCATTTTTATTCATCCCTTAGATAGCCAACTGCCCATATTTGACAAGTGACTGCATAATCTCATTGCATTATACCCTTATTCCTTATAATCTTATGCTTCCTTTCTGATTCCTGAACAGTTTTTCTGCCACAGTCTGTGTAGTAAAGGTCATCTTTAGTTAGTCTTAAAACCAAAAGGTATTTCTCCAAAATAAACCTTACCTTTTGACAGCCTGGGTATTTTTAATTTTTTTTAGAGAACTGTGACTCTCAAATGCTTGTCTGAGCAGAATGTGTGTTGGGATGTGAGGTTGCCAGTTGCCTTCCTCGCCAGAACTGGACTTGACTATGACACTATTATTTTAGGAAATGATAGTGAGTAGTAAATAGTGTGTGTAATGACTTAGCTCAGCAAAGTAAAGTTAGCAATCCCCCAGTTTTTAGAACATGGAACTCTTATTCCTTCTAGGCTGACTATTTAGATCCAAAAATGAATACTCAATGTTCCTTTTCTATTTTCAGGGATGACTCTGTCCCAGAAGACAACATCTGGAGGGGTATCCTCTCCGTAATTTTCTTCTTTCTTATCATCAGTGTACTAGCTTTCCCCAATGGTAAGTGATGTAACGTTTTATCGCATTTCTCCTGTGCATTGTGCCCTTGTTGGTATTTTTGAGATGCATGTCATCTGGAAGATGAAACTAGAGGGTGGAATAAAAAAAGACTCTTGAGTGTTGTGTGGTGGTTAAGGGCACAGGCTCTGGAGACAGACTGCTCTTTCTGCCACTTCCGAGCTCTGTTCCTCTTTAAGCCATTTCTCTCTGAAATGGAGAGAAGTACAGTGGTAAGGGTTAACTGAATTAAAACAAGTAAAATACTCTGAACAGTGACTGACAAACTGTAAGCTCTCAATGAATGTCAACTATTGTTCTTGTTGCTGTGTTTGTTATTATCAGCCGAGTCATAAAATACTCGATTACTGTTCAGTTACTCCTTTTTTGCTAAGGACAGAGTCAGTGCTCTAAAGAGTATTACTTAAATCATTGTTGTCTTAACTGTAAACTTTGTTGGGATAAGAATTTTCATTATCAGGTTAAAAAAATTTTTACCGTGAAATTTTCCCCCATCATGATTATAGAGTGAGGCAAAAGCCTGGGTTTAAAAACTAATTTGGTATCTTGCCATACTTAAGATTCATACCTTTCCTCTGAATTGTCCCTTACGAGTTGCTTTATTTTTTCTTGTTCCCCTTTAGTACTTTCTCCCTGGAATATTCTCTATTCTCTACGAGTGATTTCTAAACGCTCACTTTTTATATCCTGTTTCTTTTATTTTTTTAAGTTTTTTTGTTGTTGTTTGTTTTTTTGATGTAGACCATTTTATAAAGTCTTTATTGAATTTGTTACAATATTGCTTCTTTCTGTCTTATGTTTTGGTTTTTTGGCTGTGAGGCATGCTCCCCAACCAGGGATCGAACCCACACTCCCTGCATTGGAAGGCGAAGTCTTAACCACTGGACCACCAGGGAAGTCCCTCCTGTTTCTTTTACACTTAGGATATTTTGTAACTGTTTCAGTCTTTTTTTATGAGTTACGCCCCATGGGCCCTGCTCAGGTTTTAAATATGATGATTTAAGATGTGCTTCTTCTCCATCCTCCCATCGTAGAATATAATGTGTAATATTATGAGCTCATTATGAACGTTACTGATTGTTGTCTGAAACTGTACTGTGGTGATAGGATTCTAATACCAATTCCAGTGTGTGTGGCGGTGGGTTGGTGTCCCTGCACCAACAAGCAAGTTGAACACCAGCTGGGTGTCCTACAGTGCTACTCGATTCTGACACTGTCTACCTGGAGATAGCATCAGATTCCACAGGTTAAGTCCCACAAGGCTGCTGCTGCCCCCGCTGCAGATGCCAATCCCAAGTCCAGGGTGTCACCTGTGCTTCTGACCGACCGGCTATAAATCCTCCTTGGGTTTCATTAATTTGTTAGAACAGCTCACAGGACTCAGGAAACCAGTTTGCTCACTAGATGACTGAGAATATTAATCAAAAGCCAGATGAAGAGATGCGTAGGGTAAAGTCTGTGGGAAGGGGCGAGCAGCGTCCATGCCCTCTCCAGGCACGTCACTCTCCCCAGATCTCCACGCGCTCACCAACACAGAAGCTTTCTAAACCCTATCCTTTCAGTTTCCTATGGAAGTTTCATTACGTTGGTATGATTGATTAAATCTTTGGCCATTGATTCAACCGCCAGCCCCTCCAGGCTCCCCAGAGCTCAGGGGGTGTGGGACTGAGGCTTCCTACCCTCTAATCCCATTGTTGGCTTCACTGACCCCCATCCTGAGCGGCTTCCCAAAAGTCACCTCATTAACATAAAAAAGACACTTCTCACTGTCATCACTTAGGAACTTCCAAGGAGTTTAGGATTCTGTTCCAGAAAGGGAACAAAGACCAAGTACTTACTTCTTATAAATCACAGTATCACACACGGCAAGTCCTTTAGGCCTTCCAAAACGTTGGCAATGGAATTTCATTCTGTATTTTTGTGGGTTCTGCTGGTAGCATAATGATCCAACCAGTAAAACCATGATTCTGAATCCTTCAGGGAATGGATTGTTCTAGATAGCCAAGTTATTTGGCAGCTGAATTTAGCTCTCTAACCACTCAAGCTTTTAGATGAAATTTCACCTTTATTTTATTTTTGTTATTATTATTATTTTTCTTTAGTGAAAACCTTTCAAGACATGAAAACCTCTGTCTTAGTATAGGCCTCTATAATAGGATACCGTAGACTGAGCGGCTTAAAACAGCAGAAGGTTCATTCTGTGGCAGAATTCTTCCCCAGCTGTGAACCTGTGAAATCAAGCAAGTTCCGTGCTTACAGAACACAGTCGTGGGCCAGGCACAGAGTAGGCATTCCCATTCCCAAAGGAAGAAACAGGAAAGAAGGAAGTGGTGACAAGCCCCAGGCAAGTCCAAAACGTAGGAAGGCAAACTCTAGGAGATCTCTCTCTAGGAGATCTCTCGAGAGTAATCCTCTTCGGCTTGATGCTCTGCCTTCCAGACCCACTGGAGCAGTAGTCTGCCTCCACAGCTTTCCCAGTGGGGGTCGAATCCCCAGGGCTCCGGTCCCCTGGCCCAACAGAGCCGGGTGTTGGTCTTGCCCTTTGAAACCAAGGTGGAGGCAGTCCTCCTCCCCTCCCCCCATGGCCCTGTGGTGGAAATGACAGCCCGGATGACCTCTGAGCCACCTTGGAGTCCTTCTTCCTATGTCTTAAAGGATAGCAAATGTTCACAGTCAGGTAGCTCTATGGTTTGGCCCTGTAGGGTCCAGGAGGTCCAACAGTCTTCAGCTTCAGGGTTAGAATTTCAACATACGAATTTTGGGGGGGACGCAGACCTTCAGTGCCCAGCACCTGCATACCTTATGCAGGTATGACCAACAGAGTTTGGCCTTGCCACAATGATGAAAGTTCTGATAATGAAAGTTCTGATTGGAGTATGAAGATAAAATATTCAAAATATAGACAGGTCATGGAATGAAGGGGGATTGGTCGCTATGGCATTCTCTTTCTAGGAAAAGTCCCCAGTGTTGAAAAGCTTTTCTAGCTATTTGCCAACTTTCTTTTTCCTACCACTTCCTTCACATAAAATCTCAGGGTTTTAGGTTTAGGGAGAGCTTAGACCTTATGGAGCCCATCCTTTCTTTCAAGGGTGCTGTGCTGTAGTGCAACTTAAGTGGCCACTTGGGGCATCAAGCCTCACACACACTGAGAATACCAGAGGCTATGGGTGGTCCCCCTGAGCTCTAGAACCTGGCCTTACAAAGATGGAGTAAGAATACAGCCCAGAAAAAGGAGATGGTGAGCTGCATCTCAGATTTGATACCAACACAAGGTCTATGGCCACCAGAGTCCCCAGGGAAGGTGAGTAGGTGACAGTTCAGGTAGTGGTCACCGTCTCCCCCCTCAGCCTTCTACCTTCCGTATCCTGTGAAGTTCTGCTGCTTACTTCCCGGCCATCACTTGATGCCATGAACATTATTTTTCTGTGCCCTCTATTCCTATTTCTCATCTTGTCTGTGCCCTACCATCCTTTTTTAAATTTTTGGTTTTAAATCAGTCAGTCAGAACATAGTACGTGTGCAGGAAACTGATCAATCCAAAGGTGTGTGTGTTCTTCAAGCCTCCAGCTTTCCTTGGCTGTGTGTTAACTGTTTCCTAGTTCTTCACAGCTTCAAAGGTTTCTTTTCTGCTTTTTGAAAAATTTAAACTTGCTATTTCTGAGAGCCATTTTGGAAGTTTGAGGATTCTCAGAGATCAGTCTCTCCATAGCCATGATTTTTTACAGATATCCCTTCTGTGGATCTTTGGCAGGAGCTGGGCTTTGGGGCTTCATTAGCAGCTATTTTTCTTAAGGTTCCAAAAGCCCTGAAGGTTGGGGGATTAAATCTGTTGGACATGACATTTTGCATGATTTCTGCTGATTTGTCCTCTTCTTCCTTCATGAAGACATCTAATCTTCAATATCCACTTACCTGGCTGAGTCTCTCATGATGGGACTGGGCTTTTGTTTTCCTCGTGGAAAGATAAAAGTTGTTTGTTTTATGCTTTTCTTATCCTGGCTGCCCGGACCTTGTGATACACACAAAGTGGGGAGGACCCACAGGGCTCATGTAGTTCAGTCTGCTCCGTTTATGGCCCAGGAAGCTGAACCCAAGGCCATCAGTCACCGCTGAGCTGCCACCCGGCCTCTGATGCCGGCCTGATGTTACGGCTCTGGCTCCCACACATTGCTGTACTCGGTGGAGTCCTGGCCTTTTCTCATATGAGGCCCATCATGAGGTGTTTCGTCTCTGTCTTCTACATGTTTCTATCTCCCTGTGCTGCTTCTTCTCTCTGTCAGTCTCTGGCTTTTCTTTTTCCCAGGAGCGCAGTCTTAGGGCCTGAGTTGGCCCGTGCCTAGTGTGCTTTGGACCTCACGCCCAGCGGCGGTGGTTGTGCCTTTGCTCCTCTGGAGCCCAAATGTCAGCCCACAGATTGAGCTGAACCTTCCGCCACCAAAATCAAGGGCTCAGATTTAGAAAAGGACAAAGTCCATTCAGCATTCTGTGCAGGAAGGATAAGGACGTTAGGGAAGCAGTGCTTGGAGGGACTGTCTTGCAGCCACGTGTACAAGGCAAACACAGTGTCAGCCTTGTTCTCTAAGGAGCCATTTGCTCACACTTTACATCAGATTAGTAAAACTGTAAGTTTTCCACATTAAAGAATGCTGTTATTGAATATTTTTTAAATTGGGGGTGGCCTTGGAGGGCACCGTAGATTTGATGGGGGAGCTGGCAGGCACTGGGAAAGGGTACTCCTGGGCATGTGGATGCCCCCCCCCCCCGCCCCAGCTGGCATTCAGACTACAGCCTTTTCAGGAGCCATGATGCTAGGTGGATGCTTCACCGAGTGGAACGGACACGACTCTTCTTGTTCCGATCTCGTCACCTTCTCTTCCTCTCTCCCCACCCTTGGCACAAATTCTCAAATTAAGTAATGGAATGAATGGGAGCAATGGAGCCCAGCATTTGCCTTGTCCTTGAAAGGCAGTTTTGGGGAAGTGCCCGCAGTGGATGGCATTCCCAGAATGGCTCTGTTTTGGCACCTTCAAACGCATTTATCCTTGACCTAGTAAAGGCTGCCCTGAATGTTTAAGTATAGGCCTAAGTTTGGTTGTGTCCATATGTCTCGTATGTCTGTGAGTTTACATACGCTCTCTGTGTGCTAGAATCGATCAATTCGTACAGGAGGGGCCCTCTGGTTCTTTTTGTACAGAGTCTAGATAGCAAAGAAGGCCCTTGACTTTCTCTATGAGGTTTATAACAGGATGCTTTTGGCCACAAGTAATAGGAAACCCCTTTCAAAATTGCTTAAAGGATAAATAAAATGTTTGCTTTCTTACATTACAAGAAGTTCTGAGATAGAGTGGTTCAGGGTTGACTAATTCAGCAGCTCAGTGACGCGTGAAGACCCAGGTTCTTCACCTGTTTCTGCTCCACCGTCTTCAGCAAGATGCCTGTGCTTTGCTGCCCTCGTGGTCTTGGGACAGCTGCTGCACTGCTGAAGTGTAGTCACAGACAGTGTCCAACAGAAGAGGAGGTCACGTCTTCCCATGCATCTTTTTAAGAGTGAAGAGGCCTTTTCTAGAAAGCCCCCAGCACACTTGCCCTCACTCCTCTTTGATGAGGCTTAGGCTACATGCCTCTGCTCCAAGCAGACCTGAGGACAGGCGTTTACAGTGGCTGGAGGACATCAGAGGCACATCATAGATCTCTAGTAGATCTTCACTGACTGAAAGAATAAAAGAGAAACAGGATAACCTCCATTGGCTTAGAATTTACCCCTGAGTTACATGGGGGAGGAGTGGAGACTCAGAATTTCATTTGACAGTCAACAGAGTGAGTGGCGGGGTGAGGTCTAGAGTTCCTTCCTTCCTTCAGTCCTACAAACAGACATGGAGAGGGACCCTGAGGGGAGACCTCGGAGGGAGAGGGTCAGTTACCTACGCCCACTTCTTTCCTGCTGTCTTCTCTCCCATTCTCTCTCTCTTGGTTCCCTTGAAAAAAATATTTTAAGTGCCACGTCTACCTCCTTATAGCAACTGACACTCAAGTGTAAGTGTAATTTTAACTATGCCACTGTGTCATTGGAGTGTAATTACAATTGCATCACTCTGTCACTGGAGTGAAATTTAGAATCCTGTTGCATCTCCAGCTGGCTGTGAGATTTCTTTCAACAGGTGACTTCTGTGTGCTTTTCCAGCTCCTGAGGGCCTCCATGGACTCTTCCTGCCCTTCCCCCCACACACACCCCGACCCAAACCACCACAGCCTTACCCTGTACCCCCAGTGCCCGGCCCAGAGTGGCCTCTCAATCAATATATGTTGAATTAAGAATGAATCTGCCAGGAGAAAAGTTCACAGATTAGCCCTCTCTTTTCCTTTCCTCATCTGCAAGAGTAGCACCATTCAGCACTTCTTCAAGGTATTTTGAAGAGAGTGAGATAACTAATATTTCTTGGTTTTCCTGCGTTTATCCTTCCCTTTCTCCTTCGGCCTCTTCTGATTTCTCTGAGCTGAGATAGAGCGAATCACATCTCCTTGAGGCATGAAGGTGATAAAAATGAGGGAAAAAAAGGTACTATGTCCCCCCATTCTCTGTCTCCCACTCCACTACTTTGTCTTGTAGAAAAATTCTTTCTTAGGTTTGAAATTTGCTTAGAGATAATTTTATTCACCTTTTCTAGGTTTTTCCTAGAGGAATTTAAACTTTCAAATCATACAAATCAAATATCTCATGATTTTATTTGTCAGTTATATCACATAAAGCTGAAAAAGAGTTAATAAAGAGAAGAGGCAGACTGAGAGGACCCAAAGGCACAGACGTGCAGCTGCGAAGATGCAGCTTCTGACTTTGGTTAAAAGGATCCTGCCTCCCAAGGGTTGATCCCTTATTGAACTCCTTATTCGTGGATATGACAATAGGTTGCTGGCTAGTCAAGCTGTGATCTTATGTTTTGACTTCAGAGGAAGTGTTTTAAATGCTTGCTTTCTCAAGGCAAAGTCGTTTGGTTTCTATTTTCTTTTGAAATAAAACTTGCTCTTAATATCTGATTGGAAATGATGTATTCTAGACATAGGGACTGATGAGAAAGTAAAACATGTAATTTTTCAATGTGCCTTGTAAGAAAACCACCTTTGTAAATAAAACCAGCACTTGTTTCTCCATCACCACCCTGAGACACCTCCCCCATCTCTCCTGCATAACTGAACTGAAGACCCAGACTCTTCCAGGCAGCTTTTACCAAATAAGAAATAAAGTATAGACAAGAAGCCCACCGTCAGATGGGTCACTCCTACTGATGTCCTGGCCATAACACTGGTCAGAGGAAGACCACCGAGAAAATAGTTTGCTGGGGAATAAGACCTGTGGGAAGGTACCGGGATGAGGTAAATGTTCCAGGAAGGCTATACTCACCTGGGCAGGTGGATGCTGTAGGAGGCTTTCAGGGTGACTTGACCAGAGTAATCAAGTGTGGGTGACCTGGTGAGCATAAGTATCAAGGCTTCTCATACAGGAAAACGCCAGCCTCATCCTTGATATTTTAAAAAGCAAAATAGTATTTTCAGCAATATTATTGTCTTTGATGGTGAAGAGGCTACTCTTTGTGAGTAAAGCTACAGGCATGTACTTCTGGAAATACTACATGAAAGCATTCAGAATTTCTTCTCAGAAAGAAGAGGACAGATTGGATGACTGAAGTAAGGCCTGGATTGGGTTTTAAAGTTAGCAACTCTAAGGTCACCTAACATTCCAGGGCCTTATCTTGCCTTTTGTAGGCAAAAGGGCCCATTGGTCTGTTCTCACCCCCTGGTTCAGGACAGAGCTCCTTGGTGCTCTGCTGTCTGTCCTGAAACCCACCACCGCATCAGATTTCTGAAGCCTTCCTCAGATCAAATGCAAGGCAGAAAGGACTTTTTTTTAAATTGTATTTTATGCGAAACATTTATGAAGTAAACACTGATGATGTATAAATGGGATATTAGAGAAGAGAGGGAACAATTCAATAGCAGCAAGTCAAGATGAGCCTTTAAAAAGCCAAACTGCAGTGCAGTAAGATGAAAATTCTCTTTCCAGGCCCAGGAACGTGTGTCTGTCTCTGGAATCACAGCCCGACAGAGAGGAATACCTTGGGCTGAAGTAGTTACCTGTTAGGTTAAGGAGAGCTTAAGGCCCCATCAACCCCAAATTCCTCAACCACTCTATCCTCTTATTTACTCTGGAGCACACTGCTTAGGGTTAGATATAAGAAAGGGCCGAGGGCTTCCCTGGTGGCGCAGTGGTTGAGAGTCCGCCTGCCGATGCAGGGGACACGGGTTTGTGCCCCGGTCCGGGAAGATCCCACATGCCGCGGAGCGGCTGGGCCCGTGAGCCGTGGCCGCTGAGCCTGCGCGTCCACAACGGGAGAGGCCACAGCAGTGAGAGGCCCGCGTACGGCAAAAAAAAAAAAAAGAAAGGGCCAAGTTCTGTTTTCCAAAGACTGCTCTTAAAGTAATCAAAGGCCGACGAAGACTTTGGAGGCCTTTCTACTGGTGGACTGTGATGCGCGGGAACGCGTATCAGTTCCCTGCCTTCTCCCTCACCTTGCTTATCAAGTCCACGTCGCGGCAGCGCTAAACACCACTCACTAGCTTGCCTCTTTCTTGCCCCTCTCCTGGCCCAGAGACAGTCCTGGCTCAGCCCGTCAACTCCTCCCCTCCCCCCTCCCCCTCCCAAGCTGGCCCCGTTCTGACAGTTGATGGGAAGGTGCACACGGGCTCTCAGACCTGGAGTCCTGTGAGCCGTGTGGCCCTGGGTGAGTTCCTTACGCCCCAGTGTCTTTATCTATAAAATGGGAATGATGGTGGTCCTCTCACCACCCCACTGCCAAGTACCGATTGGGCATGGAATTCTGTTGCAAGCCAAATAATCATAAAATTTCAGAGTTTCACCTTGTAAGAAGAAGTCATAGAGAAAGCTGGGGTCCCACGTTATGTCTGAGGGGTTAATTCAATGGTTTGGATGGTCATACAGAGTGAAGTAAGTCAGAAAGAGAAAAACAAATACCGTATGCTAACACATATATATGGAATCTAAAAAAAAAAAAGGTTCTGAAGAACCTAGGGGCAGGATGGGAATAAAGACGCAGATGTAGAGAATGGACTTGAGGACACGGGGAGGGGGAAGGGTAAGCTGGGACGCAGTGAGAGAGTGGCATGGACATATATACACTACCAACTGTAAAATAGACAGCTAGTGGGAAGCAGCATAGCACAGGGAGATCAGCTCAGTGCTTTGTGACCACCTAGAGGGGTGGGATAGGGAGGGTGGGAGGGAGATGCAAGAGGGAGGAGATAATGAGGATATATGGACATGTATAGCTGATTCACTTTGTTAAAGAGCAGAAACTAACACACCATTGCAAAGCAATTATACTCCAATAAAGATGTTAAAAAAAAAAAGTAGTTTGGATGAAGTAATCCTTGCAAACCAAACTGCTACCATAAGACAAGTCATTCCTGGTGACAAGTCAAGCTATTAAAATTACTTAAAAGAAGACAAATGTAGCCATCAGTTTTCCAATAACTTGTGAAGAAATTTAACCAGGTTATGTTACCTGGGAGGGGATTCTGGTTTCTATGCTTTGCTGTGCCTTTTTTGAGAAAACAGCTGATTAAAAAGAATACAGGTATCCCGTGCTGTCTGAGCCTTTGCTGTCAGACCTCAGAAATCGAACAGACACAGATAAACTTTCAGAAAAATCCCTCACTTATCTGAGCTCTCTCAACTTGCCATCCAAAACTCAGACACCATATTATTTTGGATAAAGTATAGTCCCTCAAACTTAACTCATCTTCTGATCTCTCCTCATTTAAACTCAGAAACTGAATCGATTTGGAGGGTGGAGGTACTTGTAACTGATATTACTAAAATGAACTTGATTCATCCAAAGAAAGCAGTTAGAATGTTTCAGTGTGCTTTTTTTTTTGCGGTACGCGGGCCTCTCACTGTTGTGGCCTCTCCCGCTGCGGAGCACAGGCTCTGGACGCGCAGGCTCAGTGGCCATGGCTCACAGGCCCAGCCGCTCCGCGGCATGTGGGATCTTCCCGGACCGGGGCACGAACACGTGTCCCCTGCATCGGCAGGCGGACTCTCAACCACTGCGCCACCAGGGAAGCCCTCAGTGTGGTCTTTTTAAGAAGAGATGGGCCCTTCAGAATGAGTCCCAGGATAAAATTTACAATGTAATGTTTGCTGCAGAGAGGATTCCTGGTCATAAGCAACAGAAGCTGTGATGGACTGACTGGCTGGAGGAATCCTAGGAGGGCTAGGAAACCAGGCCCGAGGCTAAGCTTCTAGGAGCTGGCGGCACATCACCCAGGCCTGGTCTAATGAGTGAGCCTTGGCTACAGTCTGTCCCACCATCACGTGTACAGAGAACTCTAAATGGAACTGCCTCTGCCACAGTTGCCAGTGCCACCTTCATCAGTGTGAGGAGTGCCACCTCACACTAGTGTCCCTGCTGGCCTGGGCCAAGGGGAGGGGAGAGCTCTGCACACTTACCTCCACTGTCACCCGCTCCTGATGCTGTCTGGCGTGGGTGCGACGAAAGGACCAGGACCCGCTTATAAGGAAGCTGTGCAGCAAGCTCTGACATCTCTTCTGGAGATATGGGATCACAATGCTAGAAATCCTCCAAGTGCAGGAAGGCGTGGGCAGCCCCAAATAGGTCAGGTGCCCTCTAGGACAATGGTCAATATTTGCGAGCTGTAACCCTGCAGTTGGTGGTAAATCAGTTTAACAGATCAAGGCCCAGCTTACTTGCGTTCATCTTCTATTATTTTTTTTTAATGAAATAAAATAGAAGACAGAGTATTGTTGTATCACTTGTAGTAAGAGTAAATTTCATCCCGTGAAACTTTGGTTTCCCTCCCGTGGAATCTGCATCTGTGTATCTGAGCTAGTCAAAGGTATTTTGTTACCACAGGACATGATCAAAAGCTCCTGCATCAGCGTGTTCCACTGCTCCAAGGGTTTGCTTTCAGTGTCACTCCCCATTGCACTTGTTTTCCAGGCACCGTATTTCTCTCTTTTACTGTCAGAGCCCCTCAGTGTCTGCCCTCTTTCTCTCTCTCTCTCTCTCTCTCTCTCTCTCTCTCTCTCTCTCTCTCACACACACACACACACACACACACACACACACACTCTCTCTCTCTCTCACACACACACACACACACACACACACACACACGATGTCCAGTAGCTCCTGGGGGACTGTGAGGTTTCTTGTTAATGTCCAGTAAGTATTACATACAGTTAAAGGCTGGCCTGGTGACCTACTCGCTGTTGTAACATTGTGTCCACAGGAAATTATGATCTGAGTTAAGCTTAAAAAAAAAAAAAAAAAGGCTCTGTTGAGATTGATGCCTGTTACAATTGTGGGGAATGGTTGTTACGATGCGGATGAACATTTCAACTTAGACTTTGACCCCAGAGTATTTATGTAGAAAAAAAAAATTAACAGTGGAGAGCTTTTTTTAACCCTTTATCTCTGTGGAGATCAGCATCACTGTCTTTATTTTAGTCTTGGTTTGAAAGCAGTCTGTCTGACCTTGTAATGTTATCTCTGCAGGTCCGTTTACTCGACCTCATCCGGCCTTGTGGCGAATGGTTTTCGGTGAGTTACCCATTAGTCGGTTTAAAAATCCATTCGACTTGAAGCAAATCTTTTTCTGTATATTATAGCAGTTTTCCTTACCACCCTACTGTAAAACTTAATAACTTTTTACTTTTTGGTGTTCCTGATATCAATTTTTTATTAAAATGCTCTGCCACAAAAAAGTGCTGGTGACAGCTGAAATTCTCATACATGTGAACTGTTTCAAGCCCCCACCCCTACCCCTGTCACCACCCCGCCCCCACGCTGTTGTCTGTTAATGCACGGGATTTGACACGAGGGAATGTGGCTTGTTCTTCCTGACGTTGCTATTCGCTGGTGCAAGCTCACGTGCATCGTATGAGCACGTTTGTCTCATCAGCATCCAGGAGGGACTGAAACCCCAGCAAACTCCCCAGTGTCGTGAATGGGAAAGAGCTTAGAAAAAGAGAAGTCTTAGCAAAGAGCCCTGATTTGAACTAAGGTTTAGTGATAAGCATCTCATATAAATGTTGGATCTCTTATGGTTACTTGATTTCTAGTCCAAAGAGTAAAACCACCTGAGTGGATTTAAAGCATATCTTCAGAACTTCAGATATTGGCTTCATCTTACCTAAATAATCATCAAATAAGTTATACAAGGTTCAGAAAAGTTAATCTTATGCAAAAGGACCGAAAAATGGACATTTGGCTCAAGTTTGTTTATTTTTCACCCTTCAGAGATTATAGGCAAATCTCTTTGAATTTAGTAATGAATCTTGGTCGTTCGCTCAGCAGGCGTTCACCAAGTCCTTCTGCGTGGGTGGCTGCTCTGGCCCGGAGGCTGCAGGTGGAGGGGCCCCCGGCAGGGAGGGCAGCTATAGCAAACACACTGTGAAACAAATCAAAAAATAGCTGATGTCACGAAGCGCTAGGAAGTTTATTAAAACCACAAGAGGCAATAGTGACTAAGTAGCTGCTTTCACTTTCAGGTGAGGGGTGGCTTGAAGAAAGTGTGCTTAAGCAGAAACCCGCCTGGAAAGAAGGATCCAGGCAAAGATGCGGGGAGGAAGGCCAGGCTAAGGCAAGACTGCCAAAGTGGTCCCCAGCTAGAAGAGGCTTGGTGTGTCCCCAGTCAGTGTGGCCGGAGGGTAGCAGGCCTGGGAGTAGTGAGAGAGGCAGAGTTGGGCACAGATGGGACCCCACACAGCTTGTGAAGGGCAGGAGGAAGTCATGGGAGGATTTTTTTTTTTTTTTTTTTTTTTGCAGAGAAGTGCATGATTCATTTACATTTCTTAAAAGGTAGTCCTGGGTGCGTTATACTTATAGCTCATGGACTTAATATTGCTGCTTGAAGTTATGTCCTTTTTAGCTAGTTGGCTACACCTAAGTTTTTCAGATTTCAAATGGTCCATCATAAGTAATGAGCAGTTTTATTTCTTCCCTGGGATCATGGAACACTTGGATAACCTGATGAGAACTATAGACCCTTTCGCAGTACACACGTGCTCACACACACACACACACACACACACACACACACACACACACACAGAGAGTTCTGTGTATTATATCCGGGGCTTCAGCGATGTTGAAGACCAACTGTGAACTCTAGGTTAACAGCCTTCTGCTCCACAAACACCTTTCTGTCTTAAAATAATTATTTCAGAAGGATGTAGTGGGGGGTGTTTGAAGTGAAAATCTGTAAAAGTAGCTGGTACATAATATATAAGAAGGTAATCATATAAGCTTGCCTAAAAACACAAGAGCGCTGGGCCCCGGGATGCATGACTGAGTCAGTCGTGCTACTCTCAGGCCCCCCGAGCTCCCCGAGGACCGGGAGAGGCCCCTTCTGAAGGCCTGTGCTACAGCCGCTATGGAGAATTTCAGCCACAGACATTCTCTCCTCTAGAGCAGCTCCCTGGGAACTGGTGCCAGCCCGCTTTGGAGGGGGTACTGAGGTCCAAGGTCATTTGTATCACAGCATCTAGATGTCCTACATACGCATTTTCATTCTAGCAGGAAAAGGAGTGACAAAGCCACTGGTGGCTGGTTCTCAAGTCTTTATAAAATGTCTTTACAGGCTTTTGCCTTCTTAAATTAGATTATTAACTGTCTTTTCTAAATGATATGGGGTGATTATTAGGGTACCAATTACGACATGATGTGACAGTGATGTGATGCCCCCAGGGACTGAGGTGGGGTGTAAGATGGGGATGAGTGACCCTGGGCCACCTCTTGCCTCCACACCTGTCTGTCCCTACCCCAAACTGGCCTGTCTGCCTGGCTTGGCCCATCTCCGGTCTACTCGCCACCCAGTGACCAGAGTCCACTTCCTGAAATGTTACCTACATCATCTTATTTCCCCATTTGAAATCTGTCAGGTGCTCCTTCTTTCCTTTTTGTTTTTGCAGTACGCGGGCCTCTCACCGTTGTGGCCTCTCCCATTGAGGAGCACAGGCTCCGGACGCACAGGCTCAGCAGCCATGGCTCACGGGCCCAGCCGCTCCGCGGCATGTGGGATCTTCCCGGACTGGGGCACGAACCCGTGTCCCCTGCATCGGCAGGCGGACTCTCACCCACTGCGCCACCAGGGAAGCCCAGGTGCTCCTTCTTTGACTTAAGATCAAGCCTGCAGTCTTCGCCGTGGCCCCGAGCCCTGACCGTCGCTTCATAGCCGCCTTGCTCCGTGCCCCTCTTTGCCAGCACCCAGCCATGTGCTGGCTCCTAGACCTCATTGCAGGGACCTGTCTGCTCGCCTCTGCCTGCCTGAAGGCCACGTCTACTCCTCCACGCTCTCGCCCATGGTCTGAGAGCATCGGCATCCTCTTCTCAGAAAGGGTTACTGACGACTCCTCCCAGTCTGAACTAGGACCATATGTCAGACTCTCATCAAAGGAAAGACCAGGGCTTCCCTTGGTGGCGCAGTGGTTGAGAGTCCGCCTGCCGGTGCAGGGGATGCGGGTTCGTGCCCTGGTCCGGGAAGATCCCACATGCCATGGAGCGGCTGGGCCCGTGAGCCATGGCTGCTGAGCCTGTGCGTCGGGAGCCTGTGCTCCGCAACGGGAGAGGCCACAGCAGTGAGAGGCCCGCGTACCGCAAAAAAAAAGGAAAGACCAGCAGCTTGTCACGGGGGTCTCCACAGCCCATGTTACAGCACCAGTGTATGCTTTGGGCCATGAGCAATTTGAGCCCGGTGTGTGTTATGCGTCTGACACTGGCTCTCTCCCCGACTTGAGGATGTTTCTGTTTCCCTCAGGGCTCAGCGTGCTCTACTTCCTGTTCCTGGTGTTCCTGCTCTTCCTGAACTTTGAGCAGGTTAAATCCCTGATGTACTGGCTAGATCCGAACCTTCGATACGCCACAAGGGAAGCAGATATCATGGTACGTACTTGTCTGCTGTGTCTTAGAGAAACTGGTTGACTCTTGGGTATAGCAGGTAATTGACTTCACATTTTAAATTGGTCCTTCTCCATATTTCCTACGTAGGTATCTAAACACCAGGACTCTGGGCAGGTTGGTGCCGTGCGTGGTTCCATGAATGGTACAGTCCAGGGAAATGAATCCTCTCTTGGCCCAAAGGGGGTGGTAGGAATATGTGAATATTATCAGCCGGCAGCCGTGGGTGGGAATTGAGCCTCTGACACTTGTAAGCTGTAGGACCTTGGGCTACGAACTTATAGCCTATTCCCTCTTTTGTAAAGTGAAATAATATTTAATTTCAATATTAAATTATTAAATTTATTAAATATTAAATTAATTAAATATAATATTTAAATATTATAATAAATTTAAATATAAATTAAATTATATATAATAAATTTAAATATAAATTAATTAATTTAAATATAAATTAAATTAAATATAATATTTAAATATTAAAATAAATTTAAATTAAATTAATTAAATATTAATAAAAATATTTATTAATAAAATTAAATATTAAATTTATTATTAAATTAAATAATATTTAATTTAATAATAAAGTGAAAAACTTATCTTGGAAGTTTATTGTGAGCTAAACGAAGGCCTAACGTGATGCCTCGCACACACCAGGTCCTCTGATGGCAGCTGCACTGCTGTGTCCGTGTCACCCTTGACCCCTCTGCTCCCTGACCCCAGCCCTGATGCTGTGACTCTTCCCACCTGCTTGCCATGAAGGTGCCTGCCATTCGTAATGATGGAGGCCATTTCATTCATTGTTTTTATTAAATGACAATAAATACTTTTTCTCTTGGCTAAAACTACTCTGTACTTTGACTTTTAGTGAAGAGACTATTTTATACTGTAATACAGTTCCTTTCCTTTTTTACTTTTTAAAGTGCCTAACATTTAGTACAGATTGAAGAAATACCTAGTGATGATCAGAAAAGGAGAACAGGCATTTGGACTGTAGGTGGGTCCTTGTTTAACAAACAAAAAAGCAATACAGAGGGACTTGATAAACAGTCCAAGAAGTGATCATTCCAGCATAGTTGAGGTTGGTCAGACCCTTCTTGGAATGGTGTGTCCGGATTTTATCTTTATCTTTTGTAAAGGACAAACTAAAGACAAAAACAGGAATGCCAAACATCATTTAAAAGTGTCAAGGAGAAAAGTCTGTCTTGGACTTTCTTCCTCTGAGAAGGAGAATGGTACAGGGTGATGTACAGCCTCTAATGATGCTACAGTTACAGTGAGGCTGACAGCAGTCGCTGATGGTGGGTTGTCTGCTCTGCCAGGTAGTGTGCTGGGTGCTTTATATACGGTCTACATGTTAATGCCTCCATTTTACCAAGGAGGAAATAGAAGCTTAATATAAGATCCCTCTGGGTCCCAAACCTACATTTCCCCTCAGGCCGGTGCCTCAAGCATATGGTTATTACAATAACAAGTGTTTGATACTCCCAGGCATCTTACAATATGGAGATTGGGAGAAGGATATCCCAGATTATGTTTCTCCCTGCAAGTTTCCTGGGTTTTTAAGCAAAATTGGACATATTATGAAGTAAACTAACTTCAGGTGGATTTGCTGTTGTGTCTCTCAGTCTTGTTCTCACAGTCAGTGGGGGGAAGTTGAATCTAATAATACTTTGACATCTACCTTCCTTAGGAATTTGACATCACAGGGACATCCGATTGTCACGATCACAGCCCCCAAAGAGCTGAAACCGGCATTTAAAACTAGTTTTCAGGGATTGGCTAATTCTTTCTTGCCAAACAAAACCCGAAGCTGTTTTCAACTTCTGCAGTTCCAGGTGGTGGTAGACCAGCCTCAGTCTTCATCTCCAATCCCTTATCACTTTTTACTTCCTTAAAGGAATCTTTTACAGTTCTAAGGATCTGTTCATTGATGGCTCTAGAGAAACGCATTCCCTTGTTAGAACCTGTGGTAAGGAGGGCGCCTTTATGCAAGACAGAAGCCTTTAGTTGCCTGGCTCCAGGAACCCTCTGCCTTCCCCATTCCTTCAGCTTCCACCTATTTCTAATCCTGATACCAGGCTCTAGTCCGTGCTTGGTATCGCACATTGAAATTCAGACTCCCTTTTCCCTTAAAATTAACATTATAACTTGGAGTTGGGGAGGGCAGTCATTGAAATCCTGTTAGAGGCAGTCTTTTGTATAATTGGAAACTTTGCTATGTTCCTAAATATTTATTCTATTCAAAAATATGGGCTTCCCTGGTGGCGCAGTGGTTGAGAGTCCACCTGCCGATGCAGGGGACACAGGTTCGTGCCCCGGTCCGGGAAGATCCCACATGCCGCGGAGCGACTGGGCCTGTGAGCCATGGCCGCTGAGCCTGCGCATCCGGAGCCCGTGCTCCGCAACGAGAGAGGCCACAACAGTGAGAGGGCCCGCGTACTGCAAAAAAAAAAAAAAATGTGTTCTAAGCTTCAGACAAGCTTTGTGAGCACATCTGAATTGGCGATTGGGTGGTCTGGAGCAGCAGTCTTCCGTTTAGTAAATACTCACTGAGCTTTTCCTACATGCTAGACACTGTGCTGGTGGTAGTGGGGAGGAGGGTAGGCCCAATCGCTCCCTCTCCCCTTGGAGTTTAGACTCTACAAGAAGGCAAATTAAACAAATTATCATTGGCTCTTTTTCTAAGAGAGTTGTCTAAGACAACTCCAATAATTTTTTAAAATTTTATCAACACAGGCCCAATCTTCTTTCATTCCACCCTCCCCCTGCCTCCAACACACACATATCTTGCATTGTTATCAGACATTATATCCAAATATATGGATTTTTTTTTTTTTTTTTGCGATACGCGGGCATCTCACTGCTATGGCCTCTCCCGTTACGGAGCACAGGCTCCGGACACACAGGCTCAGCAGCCATGGCTCACGGGCCCAGCCCCTCCATGGCATGTGGGATCTTCCCGGACCGGGGCACGAACCCGTGTTCCCTGCATCGGCAGGCGGACTCTCAACCACTGCGCCACCAGGGAAGCCCCTATATGGATTTTTTAAAACATAACCACAATGCTGTTTTCAGTTGCTTAAAGGTAACAGTATGCAGTGTTCACATTTCCCCAGTCACCTGGTAAAGTTTTTTTTTACAGTTGATTTGTACAAATTAGGATCCAGGCAAGGTCCCCGTATTGCCTTTGTTGCAGCTCTTAATCTGCAGTCCTCCATACCGTTTTTCAACCTCGAGGTTTGTTTGTCAAAGAAGCCACATTGTTTATTTTATGGAGCGTCTCGAGTCTGGATTTTGTAGCTTGCATTTCCAGGGTGTCATTAACGTATCTCTCTGTCCCCCTATATTTTCTATAAACGGAAGTTAGATGTAGAGGCTGGATGGGGTCCAGATTCCAGTCCAGTTTCCGTGGCAGGGCTGCTCACATATGGTGCTGTGTATCACACTAAGAGCCACACGGTATCTAGGTGTCTCTCTTTTATAACATTAAGCTTGATCGTAGGGTCAGGAGGTCAGCATCAATTGTAAGATGCACCATCAATTACAAGTATGACTTTGGGAAGGGGTAAAGGGAAACCTTATATTATATGTGCACCAAACATTGTAATATGTTGAAATATCCACCCAGTTCTCAAAATGCTAAATGTGAAAAAGATGTGTCCTAGAATCAAGAAAGCACAATGTGGGGGAGGGGAGGGGTTCCCACGCTCGGAAGGGCCCACTCACGGTGAGGGAATCAGCGCCGACAGGGAGAGACCTTCGGGGGGTTGGGGGATTGGAGGAGAACGCAGCCAGCGGCTCCCCCGCCTGCTTGGCCCCAGGCCTGAAACTCTGCCCTCCAGGGTCGCCTCTGGTCGCAGAGGTCCTGAGCCTAAGCCCTGCCGCCCAGAGCCTCCTCTGGCCTTTTTTTTTTTTTCTGTTGTGGTCCTGTTTTGTTCTTGTTTCATTCTTATTTTTATTTTTTCTAATATATGTTTTATTTTTGTAACTTTATTTTATTTTTTATTCTTTGTTATTGTTCTGCTCCTTTTTGTTTGTTGCCCATTTCTTGTTTCTTTTGTGGCACTGTGCGGCTTGCGGGGGGTCTTGGTTCCCAGGCGGGGCATCAGGCCTGAGCTCCTCTGGGAGGAGCACTGAGTCCAAACCCCTGGACTAACAGAGAACTTCAGGCCCAGAGAATATTACTCGGTATGAGCTCTCCTAGAGGTCCTCATCGCGGCACCAAAACCCGGCTCCACCCAACTGCCTGCAAACTCCAGTGCTGGATGCCTCAGGCCAAACAACCAGCAAAACAGGATGCAGCCCCACCCATCAAAAAAAATGAGACAACAAAAATATATGTTACAGAAGAAGGAGCAAGGTAAAAACCTACAAGACCAAATAAATGAAGAGGAAATAGGCAATCTACCTGAAAAAGAATTCAGAGTAATGATAGTAAAGATGATCCCAAATCTCAGAAATAGAATGGAGGCACAGATCAAGAAAATACAAGAAATGTTTAACAAGGACCTAGAAGAACTAAAGAACAAACAAAAAGTGATGAACAACACAATAACTGAAATGAAAAATACACTAGAAGGAATCAATAGCAGAATAACTGAGGCAGAAAATATAGCAAATCTGGAGCAAATAAGTAAGCCTGAAGATAGAATGGTGGAAATAACTGTGGAGGAGCAGAAGAAAGAAAAAAGAATGAAATGAGGACAATCTCAGAGATATCTGGAACAATGTTAAATGCACCAACATTTGAATTACAGGGACCCCAGAAGAAGAAAAGAAAGAGAAAGGGTTTGAGAAAATATTTGAAGAGATTATAATCGAAAACTTCCCTGACATGGGGAAGGAAATAGCCACCCAAGTCTAGGAAGCACAGAGAGTCCCATATAGGATAAACCCAAGGAGAAACATGGCTGAGACACATATTAATCAAACTAACAAAATTTAAATTCAAAGAAAAAATACTAAAAACAGCAAGGGAAATCAACAAATAACATACAAGGAAATTGCCATAAGATTATCAGCTGACTTTTCAGCAGAAATTCTGCAGGCCAGAGGGAGTGGCAGGATATACTTAAAGTGATGAAAGGAAAAAACCTACAACCAAGATTACTCTACTCAGCAAGGATCTCATTCAGATTCAACAGAGAAATCAAAAGCTTTACAGACAAGCAAAAGCTAAGAGAATTCAGCATCACCAAACCAGCTCTACAGCAAACGCTAAAGGAACTTCTCTAAGTGGGAAACACAAGAGAAGAAAAGGACCTACAAAAACAAACCCAAAACAATTAAGAAAATGGTCACAGGAACGTACATATCGATAATTACCTTAAATATGAATGGATTAAATGCTGCAACCAAAAGACACAGGCTTGCTGAGTGGATACAAAAACAAGACCCGTACATATGCTGTCTACAAGAGACCCACTTCAGACCTAGGGACACATACAGACTGAAAGTGAGGGGATGGAAAAAGATATTCCATGCAAATGGAAATCAAAAGAAAGCTAGAATAACAATAATCATATCAGATAAAATAGACTTTAAAATAAAGAATGTTACAAGAGACAAGGAAGGCCACTACATAATGATCAAGGGATCAATCCAAGAAGAAGATATAACAATTATAAATATATATGCACCCAACATAGGAACACCTCAATACATAAGGCAACTGCTAACTGCTATAAAAGACGAAATCGAGAGTAACACAATAATAGTGGGGGACTTTAACACCTCACTTACACCAATGGACAGATTATCCAGACAGAAAATAAACAAGGAAATACAAGCTTTAAATTATGCAATAGACCAGATAGACTTAGTTGATATTTACAGGGCATTCCACCTGAAAGCAGCAGAATACACTTTCTTCTCAAGTGCACACGAAACATTCTCCAGGATAGATCACATCTTGGATTACAAATCAAGCCTTGGTAAGTTTAAGAAAATTGAAATTGTATCAAGCATCTTTTCCAACCATGATGCTGTGAGACTAGATATCATTTACAGCAAAAAAACTGTAAAAAAACCACAAACACATGGAGGCTAAACAATACGCTACTAAATAACCAAGAGATCACTGAAGAAATCAAAGAGGAAATTTAAAAAAATACCTAGAAACAAATGACAGTGAAAACATGATGACCCAAAACCTATGGGACACAGCAAAAGCAGTTCTAAGAGAGAAGTTTATAGCAATTTAGTCTCACCTCAAGAAACAAGAAAAACCTCAAACAATCTAACCTTACACCTGAAGCAACTAGAGAAAAAGAACAAAAAAACTCCCCAAAGTTAGTAGAAGGAAAGAAATCATAAATATCAGAGCAGAAATAAATGAGATAGAAAACAATAGCAAAGATCAATAAAACTAAAAGTTGGTTCTTTGAGAAGATAGACAAAATTGATAAAACTTTAGCCAGACTCATCAAGAAAAGAAGGGACAGGACTCAAATCAGTAAAATTAGAAATGAAAAAGAAGAAATTACAACTGACACCACAGAAATACAAAAGATCATAAGAGACTACTACAAGCAAATATATGCCAATCAAATGGACAACCTGGAAGAAATGGACAAATTCTTAGAAAGGTACAATCTTCCAAAACTGAACCAGGAAGAAATAGAAAATATAAACAGACCAATCCCAAGTAATGAACTTGAAACTATATTTAAAAATCTTCCAACAAACAAACATCCAGGGCCAGATGGCTTCACAGGCAAATTCTATCAAACATTTAGAGAAGAGCTAACACCCATCCTTCTCAAACTCTTCCAAAAAGTTGCAGAGGGCGAAGCACTCCCAAACTCATTCTACGAGGCCACCATCACCCTGATACCAAAACCAGACAAAGATGTCACAAAAAAAGAAAACTACAGGCCAATATCACTGATGAACATAGATGCAAAAATCCTGAACAAAATACTAGCAGACAGAATCCAACAACACATTAGAAAGGTCATATACCATGATCAAGTGGGATTTATCCCAGGGATGCAAGTGATACAGCCACTGTGGAGAACAGTATGGAGGCTCCTTAAAAAACTAAAAATAGAACTACCATATGACCCAGCAATCCCACTACTGGGCATATACCCTGAGAAAACCACAATTCAAAAGGACACATGTACCCCAATGTTCATTGCAGCACTATCTACAATAGCCAAGACATGGAAGCAACCTAAATGTCCAACGGCAGGGGAATGGATAAAGAAGATGTGGTACCTATATATGGAATATTACTCAGCCATAGAAAGGAATGAAATTGGGTCATTTTTAGAGATGTGATTTTTAGAGTCTGTCATACAGAGTGAAGAAAGTCAGAAAGAAAAAAACAAATATCATATATTAACGCATATATGTGGAATCTAGAAAAATGGTACAGATGACCCTATTTGCAGGGCAGGAATAGAGATGCAGATGTAGAAAATAGATGTGTGGACACAGGGGGGCTGAGGCAGTAGGTGCTGAGACGAATTGGGAGATTAGGATTGACACATACACACTACCATTTGTAAAACTGATAGCTAGTGGGAACCTGCTGTGTAGCACAGGGAGCTCAACTCTGTGCTCTGTGACGACCTGGATGGGTGGGATTGGGTTAGGAGAGTGAGGTCAAGAAGGAGGGGAGGGCTTCCCTGGTGGCGCAGTGGTTGAGAGTCCGCCTGCTGATGCAGGGGACACGGGTTCATGCCCCGGTCCGGGAAGATCCCACATGCCACGGAGCGGCTGGGCCCGTGAGCCATGGCCACTGGGCCTGCGCATCCGGAGCCTGTGCTCCACAACGGGAGAGGCCACAACAGTGAGAGGCCCGCGTACCGCAAAAAAAAAAAAAAAAAAAGAGGGGATATATGTATACATATGGCTGTACAGCAGTTTCTGTACAGCAGAAACTAACAACATCGTAAAGCAACTATTCTCCAATAAAAAAATTAAAATAAAACAGCTAAAAAAATAAGAATGAAAGCATAATGATTTCAGTATACAGTGCAGTGTGATAAAGAAAAAGATATGGGTGCTATTAAAACTTATAAAAGAACCCCAGTCTAGTCTGGGAGGTCAGGGAAAGCCTCTGTAAGAGCTGATGTCTAAGTTGCCAACTAAAACATGAGTGGGAATCAGCCAAGCAAAGTGCGAGTAGGGGGCCGAGGCCATTATTCAGGAAGAAGGAACAGCCTGCGTGGAAGCCCCAACTTGGGAGCTGGGTTCAGTCAAGAGTGAAGGAGAGTAGGAATTAGAGGCAGAGGAGGGCAGTTCCTGAGGCTGGGGAGACATTGGTGAGGAGTTAGGATTACACTGAGAATGTAATAAAAGACCCTGAAGGTTTATAAGCAGAGGAGGTACATGATCTCCACTGGTGCTTTAGCGGGTCAGTAAACATTACGCCCATCTCCAGTCCAGTGTTGAAACTGGGGAAGAAAGGTGCACAGGATCAGCTGATTTCTTCCTGGTTGAAGCTCAGTGAAGCAGATGGCTTTAGACCTGGGCCACGAGGTTGTGCTAATTCCCCCGCCCTGAATTAGGCCTCTGCTCCCCTGTCCCATTGGACAACCACGGGCTTCTTTCCACAAGGCAGAGCCTGACTCACAAAAATTCCTCCAAGGTTGAAAGAGCAGATGGGAACCTGTGCTGTCTGTGGGCAAATAATTTCCAAAGAGAGGACCCTAAAGAGGGTGGAGTACATGTGTTCTTTCTGCTTCCAAGGTCACCACCTTCCCCAGGGAGGAAGGAGCGAGAGAGCAGGGCAGGAGGCCCAGAGATCCTTCCACACTGGGAAGGCTGTCTTCCCAGACACCGCCTCCCCAAAACACACACACACCCAAAATGGTCTGATTTGTGATCTGCAAAATCATTTTGTATGTAGAGAATCGATTACAGAGAGATCAGTTAAAATCTGTAGTCTTCAGCTAGGGCTGGGGAGTTAGGTGCTTATCAGAGCATCATGTATACATTTCATAGTTTTAGAAAGCTACTGCAGGCATCTAAGCAAGAAATAACAGTGGTGGTGAGATAGACGGAGGAAAAAACACTTGGGGAGGTAAAATGAATAGGACTTGGTGTTTGGTTAAGTGTCGGGCAAGCCAGGGAGAGGGTGGAGCCACCGAGATCAGCGATCCACCAGTTGGGAGGTGGGCAGAATCTGTCCTTACCTACTGCTTGCTTCCACCTCCCCAGACTTGCCTTCCCCACCTCTGTGTCCTCATTTCATGCCTTGTCCTCCCGCTTCCAGGGGTTCGTGCCTGCGTGTGCTGCTCCCTGTCTGCATTAGACCACGGTGTCCTGCATCCCTCCCAGCACCAGGATCTCGGGATTTTCCAGATGTGATTATTGGCAGATTTGTTCATAATAATTATATGCCAGTAGACACATCTGGCTCTTTATGGGTTTCAAAGTGCCTTTACATTTGTTGAACACATAAATATTCTCTTAGAGGGCAGTAGAAAGGCCTCCAAAGTGGTCTTCAACCCATGATTCCCTTAAGAACAGATTTCTGAAAACAGAACTTAGCCCTTTCTTATCTAACCCTAGGCAGCCCACTCTGGAGTAAATAAGAGGATAGGGTGGGTGAGGAATTTGGGGTTGACTGAGCCTTAAGCTCTCCTTAACCTTTAAGCTGTCCTTAACCTAACATGTTACTGCTTTAGCACAAGGGTGTTTCTCTCTGTCCGTCTGTGATTCGTGGGACAGGCACGTGCTCCAGAGCCTGGAAAGAGAACTTTCATCTCATTGCAGTGCAGTTTGGTCTTTTTAAGGCTTATCTTGACTCACCCCTATTGATTTTTTCCCTCTTTTCTCTAGATTTCCCACTTACACATCTTAATACCACATCAGAATGTTTCTCAAAAAATACAATTTTTAAAAATGTCCTTTGAGCTTTGCAAATTAAAATGGATTAGGTCTGAGAAAGGCTTCAGAAGTCTGATGCGGTAAGTTTCAGAAGAGACAGAGGAGCGCCATGGTGCACTTTTGGCTCCCTCAGGAAGTATTGCTTCTAAAATTTGAAAATATTATACTTTATAGGAATTCCGTCAGCTGGCTGAAATCTTAACTCCTTCCTATCAGATTAATTTGGGGAAAAAAGAATGTGAAATATAGAGCTTCCTGAGAAATGTTGTCATGTGATAATTACTTCATAATAAACACAGGAGTATAAGGAAGTTGATTTAAAATTACTTTAAAATATATTAAAAATGAAAAGATTAGAAGTGGAACCTAAATTCTTCAAAGCTTTATAATGTTTTAATATTTAAATTATGTAATACTTGCTACATTTTTGGGTGGAAGAGTAATTCTGTTTTCTTCTAATTTCTGAAGTTGGATGTTTCAGCTTTCCTTCTTTCCTAATAAAAACATTTAAGGCTTTGTATTTTCCTCTAACTTCTGCTTAACTGCATCTCATCATTTTGATGTGTAATGTTTTCATTATCATTTAATACTGAATATATTTTAAATTCCTATTATGATTTCTTTTTTACTCCGTATTTAGAGATACGTTTTAAAATTTCTGAACCTATTGGGTTTCTATTTATTCTTTATTTGTTGGGATTCTATTTATGTTTTTGTTAATGGCTTTAACACAGTTGCCCTATGGGCAAGTGACATGGGCTATATGACACCACTACTTTTTAAAAAATAAATTTATTTATTTATTTATCTTTTTTTTTTTTTAACTTTTGGCTGCGTTGGGTCTTCGTTGCTGCATATGGGCTTTCTCTAGTTGCGGCAAGCGGGGGCTACTCTTCGTTGCAGTGGCTTCTCTTGTTGCGGAGCACGGGCTCTAGGCACACGGGCTCAGTAGTTGTGGCATGCAGGCTCAGTAGTTGTGGCTCGCAGGCTCAGTAGTTGTGGTGCATAGGCTTAGTTGCTCCGTGGCATGTAGGATCTCCCCGGACCAGGGCTCGAACCCGTGTCCCCTGCATTGGCAGGTGGATTCTTAACCACTGAGCCACCAGGGAAGTCCCGATACCACTTCTTTAAGATGGGTTAAGCCTTTGTAAAATGGTTTTGCTTCCCACTTTAACCAAGCTTTTGCAATTCAGAGCAAAGCAATTCTGGTGTATAAACTCTAATACTTGTCCATTTTTCCTCAAGCACCTTCAGTTACCAAAACTTTTTATTGGGTAGGACATATATTAATTATCAAGATCATATCAGTTCTTTTCATTTTATTGTCCAAATCCTGGGAGCAAGTTGATTTCTAGAGTATTACTAATTATTTCCTTATTATTTTAAACAGGAGTATGCTGTGAACTGCCATGTTATCACCTGGGAGAGGATTATCAGCCATTTTGATATATTTGCCTTTGGACATTTCTGGGGCTGGGCTATGAAGGCCTTGCTGATCCGTAGTTATGGTCTCTGCTGGACAATCAGTATTACCTGGGAGCTGACTGAGGTAAGAAGAGGGTGTGGGCTGCTATCTAGATGCTACAGTGTGGACAGTTTATATGCAGGAAGAAGGTAGTCCATCAGTTAAGAGTCAAGTAATCCATTCTGCAGCTCCTGTGGTACAAAACTGTTTAAATCCCCAAGGGATATTTTATACCTTTGTCAAACAAACAGAGAAACTCCTTGTCAACTTAAGGTCTGCTCTGTCTCACAAGTCTTAAAGAGAAACAAATGGAATCAAGCTAAAGAATGAAGTTAAAATCCTAAGCAAGATAATGCAGTGGCAATGAGGACACCTGCTAAGAAGTTAATAGGTAGTTTACCCACTAACTAGTTTCCAGTTAGATAGAATTGTGGTGTTTGGGAATGATGAGGCCATCCAGGACATTGTGTCACTTAAAAATGGATTCCCAGTGTAGCTTAAATATCACGGTCATCAAAAGTTTGTCTCATTCAATGAATGAAAGAGATATATTCTTGAAAAACTATTACCGAAATGATATTTTGGGAACTAGTTCATTTTATTGTTCAGTTATTATGTTATTCTTAAGCATTCCGGGGGGCAGAATTTGGCCGTGTGCACCATTATTTCTTCATGCCTGTCGTTGTCCTGACCCTAACCTTTAGCAAAGCATGCCAGTTAGATATTCGCTTCTATTAGTGTTCCTCTCATGGCCCCGAGGCTAGAAGCCCGAGTTCAGGGTGTGGGCAGGGTTGGTTCCTTCAGAACCTGTCCCAAGCTCTGCTCACGGTTTGCTGGTCATCTTTGGTGTTCCTTGGCTTGTAGGTCACCAGAGTTTCCGCCTCCATCTTCACGTGGCCTTCACCCTGCATGTGTTCACATGGCATTCTTTTCATAAGGACACCAGTCATGTTGGATTAGGGGCCGACCTCCTCCAGTATGACCCCTTCTCAACTATTACATCTGCAGTGACTGCATTTGCAAATAAGCTCACATTATAAGGTCCCGGAGCTTAGGACTTCCATCGTATGGATTTTTGAGGGGGAACGATTCAACCCATAACAGTGCCCAGCACTGTTCATACATCATCCTGAATCTTCACCATAACCCAGAAGGGCAGTATGTATTCCCAGTGTACCGATGGGAACCAGAGCTCAGAGCCAGGAGTGGATCCAGAGGTGCTTGACAGGGAACGTGGCCCGTATCCTGCCCTCGTACCACGGGCTCCCTCTAACTTGCAGGCATCTTCAGGACCTTACCGCCATGAAACCTGTGCAGGGCACTTGGCCTTCCTCAGCCTCCCTTTCTTCCTCCCCTGCCCGCCCCCTGCCCACTGGGCCTCTTGTGCCTCCCTTTTCCTGGTGGCTCTTTTCTCAACACCTCTCCAGTTTACCCCTCTGCTGCGCTCTCCCCTCTCATCTGAATTTCCCATCTCCTCCCTGCACACTATCTTTTGCCAAAGTGAACCTTTCACCCCTCAGCCCAATCACCTCCTTCTACTAAAAACTCCTTCCTGTTGGTCCATTGCTCTTAAGACAAAATCCAGGTGGCTTCTGAACCAGCCTCTGAGGCCTGGTGTTCGCTGGCCCAGCCCACCTCCCCAGCCTCCTTGAACCCTCTCACCTGCCCTCTGCTCCAGCCAGCTTTGCATTCTTCACTTCAAAGATGCTGTGTCCTTTCCTCCCACGGAGCCTGCCTCTGAGTTCCTCCCTCTCTGCCCTGCTCCCTGTACTGGCTGGGCTCATGTTTGTACACCTGGAAATAGAGCACCTGGCTCTTCTCCTCTGAAACACTCAGCATAGGTTAAACACTCGATAGATGTTTTCTTTTCTGCTAAACATTATGCCTCAAGAGGGCAGGGCCCATGTCTGCCTAGTCCCAGACCCCAGCGCTCTGCCTCATACATACAGGCAGACGCTCCCGAATCCCTAGGGAGTGAACAAATGTGGCTCCTTCCAGGTCCCCGACTCCTCTCTCTCTGGGCTGTCTCACCCCCGAATCCGGTACTTTCCAGAAAGGCTCCTCGGGCGGACGTATGTCCTCCACATCCCTTACCCAGTATTATTTCAGCAAGTCTGTCATTGGCTTCTGCAGAAGTTTCTCTCTGCCCCGTGTGAGTTAATGCTCCATGTCACGGCTTGGACCTGGGAATGCAGTCCCGGGTGGTACGTGGCCCTCTGGGGGCCAGCACACAGCCCCTCGCTGTCACATGTGGGAGCTGTTCAGTATCTCCTCGGAAGCAGGTACATCAGGAAGGCAAACTCCTCGTACAATATTTGTATTCTTTTACAATCTATGCGACGCTTTCATGAATAGTTTTAACTTGTAGCATTTATTATATTACCTCAGATGTTTATAATCATGGGGTTGCCTCTTTCCAGAGAACTGTCAGGTGTTGTCTTTGTAATTTCAGACCTCCTTAAAGCAGGCCTTCACACAGCACCCCATGCTGCTTGATACAGCCGACGGGTCCTTTGTTTTGGACAAAACTGTTTCCGTGAAAGACTTCTGTTCCACCCTTGATCTCACTGCGCCCTTTTTCTGGAATGTCCTCACCTTATCTCCATCTCTTGAAATCAGTCATTCCTGTCCTTAATGATCCCACTCCACCCTGTCTTCCTTCCAGAAGTCTACCGCCATTGCCGTCTATCTGAATGAATCTCTCAGTGTCCCAATTTATGTCACCATTGTAACACTTGCCACAGCATACCTGATTTTGTGTTCTGAATAAGCGTCTGGCCTCTGCCCTTAAGACCAAGAACGTTGATCCATTTTATCTCACCACCTTGTACATCGTAGGCACTTAATAAAAGGTTATCGCTGCAAATCAGTTAGTGTGGGATTTCCTATTAAGCTAATTTACCACTTACTCACTGTTTTTCCCAGATATCTATAGACCGTTTCTAAAATACACAGCTTAAATTCTCAAGCTTCTAATTTTGAGGATTCTGCCAGTGCTCTGTAGACAGTTAGGAACACTTTGCTCTCTTCCCTCTTCTGGGTCCGTGTCATGTTGTCATTAGCCAAGGTAATTTACTGGTAGTATTTTTCAAGATGGGTTATCATTTCTTTAAAGCCCTGTGTCCAAAAAAAGAGGAGCTGTTTGGATTAGCAGTATTTGCTAACCATCCACAAAATAAACAAGAACCTGATTACAGACCTTGGTTTTATTTATTTTTTTTAATACATCAGGAAAACCTAAAACATCAACAAGTTTTGCTAAGAGAATGTACTAGTAAAAGGAAAGTTATCTTTCTGCCTGGTACCCCAGGTTTGTTTTTTCACGTTTGCTTTTTCACCATCGCTTGTGTTTCTCAGCTTTTCTTCATGCATCTTCTGCCCAATTTCGCCGAGTGCTGGTGGGACCAAGTCATTCTGGACATCCTGCTGTGCAACGGTGGTGGTATCTGGCTGGGCATGGTCGTCTGCCGGTTTTTAGAGATGAGGACTTACCACTGGGCAAGCTTCAAGTGAGTCATCTTCCTCCGGGCCCTGAGTCACGGTTTCTCACAACGCAGATTTAACTGCCTCAGTAGCACGCAACATGAGTACGTTCTCTGATGATGAGGAATAAATTATGCATTAGTAACTGGAACTCAAAAATGATTATAAGCCCAGTTTCAGGCATTGATCCAGAAAATGCTAAATCATTTACGAGTTTCTCAGATCCATCCCCTCCTTTTTATCCATATGCGTCGGCCTGAATTCAGACCCCCGTGGCTGGATTCATTAGTCCCTTGTCCCCAGGTTAACCCCTCTAAGCCTTCTGCCACCATGGCTTGAATGGTCTTGGGAACATCACATCCATCATGTCATTTCCCTGCGGTGGCTTCTCACTCACCACGTTATTGTGTTTGATTAACCGGTTTTCCCCATCCCCTTCATGAATAATACTTTCTTTGGCCACTGACTCGAAAGGACACTTTTTAATATATTTCATACAGTACATACTGTAACAGAATCTGTCGCAGTGCTGGGTGTTGCTCCAAGCAAGCGTCATACGCAGTATCTCATCTGAGCCTTGCATCAATCCTAGGGATAGACACTGCCATTCTGTTCACTTTAGGGTTGAAGGTACTGAGGCTTCCGTGTAGTAATTTGCCTGAGGATACCCAGCAAGCAAGCAGTAGAGTCTGAACTTACATCAGGCTGTCTGGGTCCTTAAACACTCCATAATGCTTCCCTGTTTTCGTACATTTAGGCTTCAAATTCAACTTGAGAATCATCCTGTCAAATTCCCAAGACGTAAGCGCAACTAATGAACAAAAAAGTCCCGTTGGTCTTAAGTTACATTAAACATATGAATGTATATAGATCAGGTTGGATTAACCTTTTCACTACATTAAGTATTCCAGTTCTCCGTCACACTGTATCTCTGGTTATTCCCATCTTGCTCTACCTCTTTCCGTGAAGCTTCACCATTTTTTATATACAGGTTCTTCATCATTCTTGTTTATTTTTGGATAGTCTCTGTTTCTTTGTTGGCCTTGTGCCTCAAATCTTCTTGCTGGGAGATTTTCTCACCGCATGCTTGTTGGTGGGTGGGTGAGTGAGTGAAGGGACAAACCTGGTTTCCTTCTACTCCCCCTTCCCATCTCCCTCCTCCCTCCCCAAGAATAAAAGGCCTGGCCTGTTTATCCTTATGCCGTCAGCACTTTAAAACGGTGTCTGTGACCTAAAGGTCCTCGATATACATCTCTGTTGAATCTAAAAGATCTTTACCATTTATTAAATACTGTGACCTTGGATTTCGGCTCTCCTGGTCTAGCACGAGAGGACCAGAATCTACCCCCAACTCTGAGGTTTACAAAGTGAGCCGGAGTCAGCCATTCCCTTTCTCGGAGCCCCAATGTTGTCACTTGTGAAACGTGGGACTATTTGTTTCTATCACAGGAATATGAAATCGAGTAATTTCTAGGATTGAAACTAAGAAAGGTTAAAAATCACTGTCACGCCAAACTGTTTACTTAATTGAGGAAGCTATAGAGTGAGGAAATGCTGTGGGTCGCCTCACACATGGAGCATGTTCTCTGTGTTACCAGGGTGCCCTGGGGGTGGGGGCATGGGTGGGAGTGGTGTCCTCCCTGGCCTAGTTCCAGATGGCTGTCTTTAATGTACCTCAGCTTCTTTTGTCACCAGTTCACAAACTGTGGCCTGTGCTGGCGTGGCCAGTCCACTGATGCTCCCCACCTGGCGTGCTGCTCTCAGCGCATCACCTGTGAATAGAGGCCGCTGTTGGAGAGACGTTCAAATAGAAAGGAATCTTTCTGTTCTGAGCATTGGTTGTAAAATAGTCAATGCATTTTTTTACAGTTTTTTGGCTTTTTGTTTCTTCCCCCTCCTATCTCTCTGGATTTTCACCGGAGCTGTTTTCTTCTCACAGGGACATCCACACCACCACCGGGAAAATCAAAAGAGCCGTGCTCCAGTTCACTCCTGCTAGCTGGACCTATGTTCGGTGGTTTGACCCCAAATCTTCATTTCAGAGAGTGGCTGGAATATACCTTTTCATGATCATCTGGCAGGTATCTCTTCAAATGCTCAAAAGTAGGGGAAAACAAAATAAAAACCATCCAGGAATTTAGGGTTCATGCTAGTTGACATTACTTATCAGCTCGATGCTTTAGAAGATGTAATATTCTGCAGCTGACGTATAGAATTAAAGTGATGCTGTTATGCTTAAGGTCTTGCTTCATCGTGAAGACGCTTTAAAATATGGACCTTTGAATTACAAATTGGAAACAGATTAAAATTCCCTGTAAAAACCTTGTGCTCGGCATCTATCACCCAGTGAGTTAGGCATTGGATTACCTTCTCGAATGATCGTTTTCAGGACCACAGCAACAAACGTAAGGCTTTTTCTTACAGTCCAAATTCAGTATTTGAGTTTTAAAATTGTGCCTCAGCTGTTACCACTTTGGGTAATTTGTAGAACACTAAATACAGAAGCCCTCTGCTACCTGTGGGGACTGGAGCCCTTTGGGGACCTGGGTGCTCCAGAGTGGTGTCGGCGGTGGAGAGAGGCTCTCACTCCAAGCAGACTGAAGTGATTCAGACAGCCAGGGGTCTTGGAAAGGGACTACCCAACAACTCTGTTTTCCAGAGGCAGCCGTTTTTTTATTGTCCCTCCTGTCCCCAGGTTAATTGTTTCACAACTTTGGGAGACTAGCTGAGGGAAACCAGCTTTCACCGGAAGGGTCTTTCAGAATCATCAGACATATTTTGAACACATATGCACAAAATACTCCCAACATAAGGAGAAAATGGGCATGTGTCACTTTAAAGATAGACTGTCCTTGTCCACAGAGGGAGAATAATAATGCCCATGTCAAGAAATGGAGTTTATGGCTACAGAAGTGTTCGTGAATAGTTATATAGTCTCCATGTTTTGGGGAAGTCAGTGTGTATGTAAATGGAGTGTGATTAAGTTTTACCTTATGGGGCAATGCCAGGGAAGGTAGAGGTTTTCTTTTATTACGAGGACCTAGGAGGAATTTGGATTTGCCCAGGAGAGAGAGCGGAATGTGCTCCTAGAACGGCAGAATTCCACTGGGCCCACTTTCCCCTTGATGGTGAGCACGGTGCAGTGATCAGCTTTCCTTATGTGGTGATGAGTGAACCATTTTTATTTTATATCCTTAAACTCAGCACTGTGGGGAAAGACGCACATTTTATGTCACTGAGATGAACCTGCTGGTCCACGTGATGTGCCCTTAAAGCAGTGACCTTTCCTAATCTCTGCCCCTTGCTTAATCTGGAGGGGAAATGCAGTGGCCTCTGGGCGTTAAGCACAGATTTCCCGGTGGGCATCTCTTTTGTGCTGCCAGGACTGGTCATGGGATGAGCGGTACTGGGCGCTACCCTCAGGGAGCAGTCCCACTGCCAGGTGAAGCCTGGACCAACCCCACACCCACTTTTAAGAGCTGCCTTCGGTTGAGGATCTGCTCGGTCCCTGGCACGAGCTGACCGAGTCCACCGTCATCTCTCAGTCACGCACACACACCTCAAGCTACTTTTGGTTATTGAAGAGCCTACTTTCCTGCTGTCAGACTTTTCAACCTGGCCTAATTTCTGCCGGGCTGCGGAGGTGTTCCATGGTACAGATTCGTTGTCATCATTTCGCTCTTAAAGCATCTCTCTCCCGACTGTCCCAGCAGCTCACACACGTGAGCCAGGTGACAGTCACGTGAATCTGGAAACACAACAGATGGCTGATGCCCCCTGTGCCCCTCTCAACACCCAGCACCTCCCCTGGACCCCTGCTTGGTTGGTGCCTGTGTTGTACTGGTTGTTACCGGGCTTAAGCAGCAACCCTTAGAGACCCGGTATGTCTTCTGGAAATGCTTTGAACATACCAGTTATTTTTAGCTGTAGAATGTCCATTGAAGGAATAGATGTTCATGACTTAGCACAAAGCACCAGGTTGACTCACGCCTCCTTCTTTTGCAGCTGACTGAGTTGAATACCTTCTTCCTGAAACATATCTTTGTGTTCCAAGCCAGTCATCCGTTAAGTTGGTGTAGAATTCTCTTTATTGGTGGCATCACGGCTCCCACAGTGAGGTAATTCTGTGTTAGCATGACCGTCAATTGAGCATGATTACCTGCTTTGTATTCTCCTATGTAGCATAAAGGAAGTCACATAAGCTAGCAGATTTTCCGTGAAAATGTCATTCTGAAAAATTATACATCCAGGGGGAAAAAAAGAGACTTATACATCCAGAATATGAAGAAAACGTTTTGCTTCTCAGACCTCGGTAACATGAAGGCCAGCACCACACCGTTATTTTCAAACGCCTTTACGATCTTCACTGCTGTCCTTTTCTCCCCCGTAGCATCCTACTTAAAACAAAATAAGTAACAGAAATGCTAAGGTTTTCTTCCTGAGATTATTGAAAACTAACAAACGTTTTTATGGTGGATTGAAGTAATAAATTATGTTATTTTTAGAATGAGACTTTATTAGTTCTTTTAGAGCCAATTAAGTTAATTTCCTTTTAAAAATGTCCTTCCTGAGCTTCCCTGGTGGCGCAGTGGTTGACAGTCCACCTGCCGACGCAGGGGATACGGCTTCGTGCCCCGGTCCGGGAAGATCCCACATGCCGTGGAGCGTCTGGGCCCGTGGGCCCGTGAGCCATGGCCACTGAGTCTGCGCGTCTGGAGCCTGTGCTCCGCAACGGGAGAGGCCACAGCAGTGAGAGGCCCGCATACCGCAAAAAAAAAAAAAAGTCCTTCCTGTGGTCCTCCAGGACAACAGGGACAAGGATGGGTGTCCATGCCCTCCTTCCACTGGATTCATGACTCATGTAGGGCCTTAGAGATGAGGCGGTGTTCAGAGACTGTCCCCAACGTGGACCGATTCCAGTGGACTTCAAAGCAAAACACTTTCATTTGTTTCATTGTTCCTATTTGGAAATGGCATTGAGGTTTTGTTTTGTTTTTTTGGGTTTTTTTGGGGTTTTTTTGTTTTTTATGGTACGCAGGCCTCTCACTGTTGTGGCCTCTCCCGTTGCGGAGCACAGGCTCCGGACGCGCAGGCTCAGCGGCCATGGCTCACGGGCCCAGCCACTCCGCGGCATGTGGGATCTTCCCGGACCGGGACACGAACCCATGTCCCCTGCATCGGCAGGGGGACTCTCAACCACTGTGCCACCAGGGAAGCCCGGCATTGGGGTTCTCTATCTAGTATGGAGGACCAGCATTGATCAGTAGAAACACCCAAGATCTCTGCACAGCTGATATAAATACAAACCAAACAGATAAAAGAGTTTGCTCTTTAGAAGCTGTAGGATAACTTAATTCGTTATTTGTAATATACTTGTGAACTACACAAGTAGAAGGTCTCACTTGCCACGTAGAGTGGGTGTTTTCCTTAGTCAGACATAGCCCTCACCCCCAGCTAGCACCTTTTCTTGTCCTCATTCGTTATTACAAATATATTTATTTTATATATATATACAGGAAAGTAACAGCTGGTAAACCGCAGCCTTTTGTCACTTTATAGACCAGTGGTCCGTCGAAGTAGTTATCTCATGCATGCAATTTTCCTTTGGTGGGTTGGAGCCTCCCTGCTGTATTTAAAATTTGATTTAATTTGAGGCTGCCAGTTATTTTCAGGAAAGATTAGCAGCAGTTTCTTCATAAAATTACGAGCAATCAACAAAGTCAATAAGTGGGGAAAGAAATGTCTTATAAAACAGAACAGCAAATCACATGTGATTTATCATGAAAATTTTAACATTGTTAAACATTTCACAACAAAAACTAGAGATTAGACCAGAGACTAAAAATCCAGTGTTCAGACTTTTAGAGAGCTCCTTAAAATTTTTGCCAAACCCTATGGGTTTCCACACGATTCTTTTCTGTTTAAAACTTAGCCACTTTCTGTGCTCCTACACCACTTGAGGCTATTCATATGTAAGGAGATGGTTTGACAAGCTTCTTGGAAAGATGGAAGTACTCTGATGGGTTTTAGGTCCCAGTTAGCAAATGCCAGGCCCTAAAAGGAAGAGAAAGCTCATAGGCTTCAGTATAAATCATACATACATACCATCTCTCTGTTTTCAGATCTCCTTTTTAGACTTTCACATGACTCTACTCTGAGAAGATATTTGAGTGAACATTCTTTTAATCTAATAATACAATGTGCAGTGTAGGACATGGACACCATTAGTAAAGTAGCTGAACTGGCAAAAGCAAATTAGGTAATGAAAATGTGAAGTTAGAGGAAAACCTGAATTCTTTATAGTTACAATTCTTCACTTTGGGGTACAGAGGTGATAGTTTATGGATGAGCTTTAGGCATCCATGAACCCCCCAAAGTTTAATGCAAAATTCTGTGTGCATGTTTTATGTGCCTTTATCATAGCTTTCATCAAACCCTCAAAGGAGTCTGTGACCCACCTCCACACCTCCCCCCCAGAAGATGATGAGTTAAGTTTTAGGGGCAGTAATGAGACTCTAAGCCTCCACTGTCCCACAGGCAGCCTCTCCCATGTGTGGCTACTGGGCACTGGGAGTGTGGCCAGTCACCCTGAAATGTGCTGTACGTGTAGACCTTAAAGGCTTAGTGCAAACACAATATAAAATGCTTCTTTATAATGTTTTCAATACATTGGATTATATATAAATAAATTATTAAAATGAATTTCATCTGTTCCTTTTTACTTTTTTAACACGGTTATTAGAAAACTTTAAATTGCATTTAAGGCTCATACTGTATTTCTATTGCATGGTTGCTGCACTGAGCCTCTCACCTCCATGTCATCACCTCTTTTCTGATCATGTCAGTAACATTCAAAGTTTTTGGCCTCAGTGACAGTGAGGTGCAGCTACAGTCCCATTCCAGTTTCTGAGAGCCACAAATGTATATATTTATTGCCTGGTTACGATCAGCAACCTTTATCCTGGAAAGAGCCAGAGGAGACAGTGACCATGCAGGAGACCTTCTGGAATCACCTCCATGGAGGGAAACTGAGGCACCCACCTGGGGTGGCTTTGGCTCAAGGCTGTGGGAGTCTGTGTCTGAAGCAAGACTGCCTTTGCCAATAATCTGGCTCCAATAACCATCCCCCTCCAACCCAATCCAAATTCTTAGCCTCTTAGAGGAAGGTTTCAACAGGCGCTGGCTTCTTGTTCCCTTAAATAGAACTAGACCAGGCAGCCCAAGTATGTGGAACAAGGCAGACATTTTTTATACTCACGCTGTCAAAGTGATTTAATTCTATATTGACTTGCTGGTCTTCCAGAAGCTCTCAGTGAATTCCACCTTTGTTCTTTCAGACAGTACTATGCTTACCTCACCGACACACAGTGCAAGCGTGTGGGAACCCAGTGCTGGGTGTTTGGGTGAGTAATCTTTTATCGTGGACATATAAAACCACTTTAGCCTCTGAATTTCTTGGGTTATTTCTTAACCCTACATTAAGTGCCTCTCGGTGCAGCTTTGTTTTTGTGTGTCTTTCATTTTTAACATTCCTTTTCTGATTTAAATTTAGAGGAGTTAATTGGCAAGTTACACAAAGAGGGTGTAGAAACTGTTTTTTAAAAAAATATTAGGAAATCAAAAAATAATTCCCATGTAGAACTTGGAGACCTTGTTTCTTGAAATAAATCAGAAAATGAGTTATATGAATTCCCTGTGAAATTGATGGTGAGTTTGGGATAACATATCGTGATGGGCTTAACCACATTTTACGTTACTTTCACACCAGAAAGACCCCACAAAGCGGCTGCTTGCTGTCTACCAGGGTCTAATTTTATTGTCCCAAAGAAAGCTAACAATTGGTGACAATTTATTGTCTCATTACAGATACAAATGGTGTATCTGAATTTACAGTTATTTAAATGATTTGAAAGAAAGCAGAGGTTACCCAGTTTAACCCCCAATATTAAATGTGAGATACTCTTCAGTGTCTCAGATAAGTGCTTCTTCTGCTTCAATACCATCAACATCTCACCATGCCATTTAGCAATTGAAGTTCCAGAGACATCCAGCACACCTGTAGGTGAAGTTCAGTCCCTCAGGGAGCTTACATTCAGCACCTAACCTAGGTTCTAAATGGAGTGTGACAGCATAAAGAAAATCTGATGAAAACCCTAACAGATTTTTAAACAGAGTAACTTTTTTTCCCTGTATTACATGCGTATTGAAACATCATCCAAAGACATCAACTATTTAGAGATACTTGCTGCTTATGTTGCATTGTCATTCGTTCCAAGTGTGTGTGTGTGTGTGTGTGTGTGTGTGTGTGTGTGTCTGGAGCTCTCACTCCAGATTCTGGGGAGTTAGTGAAGTTTGATCTAGGCAAGTTTCCCACCGCCTTTCCAAAAGACAAAGGGCCGTTGTCACTGTTTCTCATAAATTCTGTGATGTAAGCTGATTTTCCTACCCAAAGTAGCTTAAAGGGTGATAGGATGGACTCAATTTCCATCCTATGGATAGGATGGATTTCCACTGATTACTGATCTGGCGGGAGAGAGAATTCACACATCTACCGGATTTCTAATATACTTCTGTCACAGGAAGGAGGAAGGTGGTCTGCCTTCCTACTGTCTTGTCCGAGGACTGGGGATCTTTCCCGCACTTCCTTCTTTCACCACATGCCTCTTCTTTCCACGGGCATTTTTCTCTTCACGTTTACAAGTCCTTGCCAGCGTCTTACTCTATGGAGAGTGGGTGTATTTTCCACAGAACTCTCTACTTACCTGTTGAGGAAAAGGAGATGGCGGATCAGAGAGAGAGGCAGTGTTACCACAAAGTTTTTTTCTGATCAGGCGGTCTGAAACTATAATCACCGTGGAGGGAGAAATGGCCGAGTGGAGCAAGGGCAGAGAATGGTGGCAAACGCCACTCCAGAAAGCTGCGCCTTGCTGAAAAGTGGTAAAAGAAAGTAAAACGCAAATGATCTGAGATGCAGAGGTCAGCTGGCTAATTTAGGATGCTTTATTATAGAGACTCAAGTCCTCCCAGAATGGTGACATCAAGGTTAGTGAACCTTGAGAACTAGTGGGCCATGCTGAAAACGAGCAAGTCCCTCTTCATAAGTGAAGCAAGGCAGACCTGCCTGGTGCGTGAACTGGGGCAGGAGCTGCCTCTGGGCGGTCAGCACGGTCAGCCTGTGACGGTGAAACAGGAGGCGCGGCCTCCAGTCTCTTCCCTTCTTCGTTACGAAGTCAACTGAGTGGGTCCTGAACAGCATTTTCTGAAAATCAAATAGAGTCGGAAGATGTCAGAGCAAGGGGCCGGTTGTTTTGTGTGACTTTTGTTTCAGTCGTGTGTGTGTGTGTGTGTGTGCGCGCGCGCGTGTGTCTGTGTACTGGGCCACAGTGAAAAATAGGCTTCCTGCCGTGGGTCTCAGATCACAGAAGTTGGAGAAACAGCTCTGGTCTGCTGGTCACCAAGCTCTTGAAAGCTGCCTCAGTCGGCTTGAATACCCAGAAACCTCTCACAGTAAGCTCTGGGTGTTCTGTCTGGTTAAGGGCAGGTAGGCACACTTCTTTCCAGGGCTTAACAGTTTCTGATGCAGTCCTGCATCCCAGCAAGACGTCCCAGCAAGAGGTTGCACATGCTCTGTGTGTCCACCGGCAGGCGCCCTTGCCCTCGCTGCTTCACTGACAGCCTCGACTTCAGTGTGACAGTCGACCTCAGCCCTGCTCTCCAACGTGCCAGCCTTTGTTGTGGCGGGGAGCTGGGGAGGAACAGGGAGTGCTCTGTAAAGATTCAGGCAACCAATCCTAACCTTGTTTCGTTGGGGCTGTGGGCCAAGACAACTCCAGATTCTTTAGAGGCGTGTCCAGGAGACTTTCTGCTTTGCACAGGTGGCTCTGACTCTGGGCATTCCGTTGTTTAGAGCCGTCCATCCACTTGACCATGGCAGTGACCTCTGTCTGCCAGTAGGGAGGGGACCGGGGGCCTTCTGGGCCTCTTCCTGCCTTTTTAGAGATTATCTGTGCAACAAGACCAGTCCCTCCAGATTCCGTCGTGATCGAGGCACACCTAAGGTGGCCTTATCTGAAATCGCTGTTCCTGGGCAGTCTTTGGGATCACGTGACCGGCTATGTTACCCTCACCTCATCCGTTCTTACCTCAAGCTCTGAACCTTAATAAAGGTCTGATTTTAATATTCATAGATGAAGTTGTATTATACAAGGTTGGCTTTTTTCTCTAATGTTTTAACTAAAGAGGAAAACATGGAAGTTATTCTTTCCAACGTTTTTGGATTTAGCAAAATTGCTTACAGATGCAGAGGATAAAGGGTTTTTATCATCAGCAGAACTGGAGCATATTAAATCTGGAAATTCTAAGATGGCTGGGAGGGAATGTGATTGCTGCCTTCAAGTTACTGAAAGACTCTCCTGGAAAGCTCACACTCCCCTATACGACTGCGGAGGGCAGAATTAGGACCAGGGGTGGAAGGAGGCAGGTACCAGCCTGAGACAAGGAACGACTTCCCAGCAGCTAAAGAAACTGGGCAGCAGAGGCAGCTGCCCACAGAGGCAGTAGGTTCCCTGGCCCTGCAAGGGCTCCAGCCAAGGGGGTGACTGTCCACCCGTTGTGATAAGCTCCGACTTAGATACCAGGCAGCCTCCAGCTATGAAGACGTACGAGTTGAGATTGCAGTCTGTGAGGAAGGAAGATGTAAAGAATATTTGATTATTTCTGGGGAGGGATAGAGGGATGAAGAGGCAGAGCACAGAGGGTTTTCAGGGCAGTGAAACCATTCGGTATGACCCTCTAATGGTGGACACATGTCATTATACATCTGTCCAAACCCATGGAATGTACATCACCAAGCGTGAACTCTGACATAACCTATGAACTTTGGGTGATGTGTCAATGCAGGTTCATCACTTGTGATACATGTTGACAGTGGGGGCAGCTGTGCATGTGTCGGGGCAGAGGGTATAGTGACTGTACCTTCCTCTCAAGTTTGCTGTGAACCTAAAACTGCTCTAAAAAAAACAGCCTGCAGAAAAGAAGAGAGGAGTAACAGTACAATAAACTTTTAATTAAATCTAAATATGTATGTATATATAATAATATATATTATTCCTGAAGAAAGCACAGTGTCATTTTGTAGGGGACCTGCTTCCAGTGTTTGGGGCAGAAATCTTATGACCACTTGAACTTTTTGATGGAATTATGCATATTTCTGGTAATGCATAATGCTCTGATAAGATGAATTCGTATCTAACCTCTTGTTCTGTCTAACAGGGTCATTGGTTTCCTGGAAGCTATTGTCTGCATAAAATTTGGACAAGATCTCTTCTCTAAGACCCAAATACTCTATGTTGTACTTTGGCTTCTTTGTGTGGTAAGTCATTACTCTTTTACCCCAAAGTGTTAGTTAAAGTCCCCATGGTGTCTTCTAAAACAAAACAAAACAAAACACTCTTGTGTACCAAGGTTCCTTAGAAATTTATAGACAGGACATTCTACTGTAGTAACGCAAGATTGGCCACTAGTCTGAAGTTGAAGAATAAAGACATAGGACCACATGGCACCTAAAATTGGTCACCTTTGCAGGTTCTGGTCAAATGCCCTCAGCAGGTGCATCGCACTCTCATTTATTTCGCTTATGAGAATTCATCGACACTTGCTGAAAGTGTCAGCCCTGCCGTGAGGGGCTAAGGATAGTTCCAGTGCCCCGTAACATATGTATTACTGTCCAAGGGTTTATGTACAAAATGACAGACTGTTGTTTATAGGCCGGGTGAGGTGTTCTTGGAGGTAATCAGACCATGCAGTTTCTTCCCCGCAGGCCGACTTTATAAGCCTGTGAAGGATGTGTTTTCCTCTCGGAAGGGAAGAGCCCTGGGGGCCTCCAGCTCCGTTGTCCTGGGACATTTCCCTCCTCTTTCAAATGAAGCAAGATCTTACCTAGCTTAAAATTCGGTGATTGCGCTTCTTAATTTGTTTTGTCACTTTGGGGAGGAGTCTTATTTTACATTTAAGATTCTTCCCTCTTACTTGGTCCAGAAAATTAACTCGGGCTTTTTTTTTTTTTTAATGATCATAGAAAATTTCAAACATATGTGGAAGTAGATAGGGGGTCGCTCACCCCTCATGCACCCATCATCCAGTTTCAGCAGTTATCAACCCATGGGCAGTCTTATGTCCTTATATTCCATACTCACTAACCCCAACCCTGGGCTACTCTGAAGCAGACCCTATTTCAGGGCGTATCTCTAAGGAAGATAAGGATGCTTTTTGGTTGGTGCAACCACCGTACCATTATCACACCTGAAAAAGAATTAATTCCTTCATACTGTCAAATAGCTAATCAACGTTCACATTTCTAATGTTTCCTTACATTTTGTATTTTTTTGCAGTTTATTTGAGTCAACATCCACTGATTGCAATTGGTTGGCATGCCTTTTAATAAAAGGTCTCTTTTAATCTACAGTTTTCCCTCTGTCTCTAGCTCTCTCCTTTACGTTGAAGAAACAAGCTCTTTTGTCTTCTAGATTTTCCCTCAGTCTGGTTTTACTGACTCCATCCTTACTGTAACTTAACAGATTTCTTTGTCCTCTGTACTTTCTGTAAATCGGTAGCTGGATGTAGCGGCTTAATCAGATTCAAGTCTAATTGGTGGGGGCGGGGAGCAAAACTAAACTCTGTATTTCTTTTTTTGTGTGTGTGGTACGCGGGCCTCTCACTGTTGTGGCCTCTCCCATTGCGGAGCACAGGCTCCGGACGTGCAGGCTCAGCGGCCATGGCTCACAGGCCCAGCTGCTCCGCGGCATGTGGGATCTTCCCGGACCGGGGCACGAACCCGCGTCCCCTGCATCGGCAGGTAGACTCCCAACCACTGTACCACCAGGGAAGCCCCTAAACTCTGCATTTTTAAAGTGTTTCTTATTGCCTTTTGTGGTGTCTATTTTTAGGGTTACTTGCTAGAAATCCTAACTGTGCCAGGGCACCTTGAGCCTGTTCTATCCTGTTTTATCTTGAACAATGAAAGGGAATAATGATCTCCTTTGTACTCAGGCTCCGGAATTAACGCTCAGAAGTATTTTTTCTGTTGCAGTGTGACTAGATATAAGGATTGGTTGGGGCAGTGTGTCAGATGGGCCCGGAGATCTCACCATGCGCTCCTCAAATTTCTGTCTGGCGTGGGCACCCCAGCTCTGTGAATTGTAGCGTGACCCATGGCAGTGGGCAGGTGTGGGTGCAGCCCTCACCTGGCGCCGCTGGGACCACAGGGAGGTTGAGGCAGACGGGACTCCTGGGACGTGGGCCAAAGGCCCTCCTCACAACGGCCCACTGTGGGCCTCCCCCCGGGGCATCAGCAGCCAGAAAGGTCTCCCCAAGGGCGTGTCCAAGGAGCGATCTCTGGTCACCCAGCCGGTGGGGCTCCTCCAGTCTCTCTCTAAGTTTTAGAGACTTTCACTCTGTTTTACTGATTAGACACTTAGCATATACCTCCTTACGTTGGCGAGTTTTGATCTGCCTTGGTGTCTGTGTGACAGTGACATATTTTGAGGACATGCCCCGTTTCTCAGTCTCTGTATCACTTAGCATAGTCCCTTATACGTCTGTCATGTTGCCACGTTCCTGTTAGAGCTGCCCTGGTGCTGGAGCCGCACAGGTAGGTGATAGTGGAGATTTATTCATGCTCACTAGGTGCCAGACACCGTTTGAAGCGCTTTTCATGAATTGCATATTTGATCTTTACGCTTTGAGGGGAGGTACTTTATTATCCCTCTTTTATAGATAAAGGCGCAGAGAGGTTCACTAACTTACCTAAGGTCACACAGGTAGCATGTGGCAGAGCCAGGACTCAAACCCAGATAGTCTGGCTGCAGATTTCCTGCTCCCCCTCCACAGGTGTCCCCCTTCGGAGGATCTCCAAGTCCACGTGGGAATTACACATGCAAACTACTTATATTGCAAACATCATAAAAGATGTTTGGGTTGTAGTGAGGTAGATGGACCTAGAATCTGTCATACAGAGTGAGGTAAGTCAGAAAGAGAAAAACGAACACCATATGCTAACACATATATGTGGAATTAAAAAAAGCGGTACTGATGAACCTAGTGACAGGGAATAAAGATGCAGACGTAGAGAACAGACTTGAGGACACAGGGAGGGGAAAGGGTACGCTGGGATGAAGTGAGAGAGTGGCACGGACAGATATACACTACCAAATGTGAAATGGATAGCTAGTGGGAAGCAGAAGCATAGCACAGGGAGATCAGCTCGGTGCTTTGTGACCATCTAGAGGTGTGGGATAGGGAGGGTGGGAGGGAGACGCAAGAGGGACGAGATATGTGGATATATGTATATGTATAGCTGATACACTTTGTTATATTCACTTTTTTATAAAGCAGAAACTAGCACACCATTGTAAAGCAATTATACACCAATAAAGGTGTGCAAAAAACAAAAAGAAAGCTGTGTGTGCACGGAGCCAGAGGAGCCCTAGAGAGAGCAGCAGACAAGCTGGGGTGAAGCTCCTGGAGGTGATGGGTGCTCAGGATCACAAAGGGTCACAGTGAACGGCTCCCCCATCCCTCAGGTGCCCCAGCCTAAGACCCAGGCGGCTGCTTCCTCTCCTCTGTCAGCCCCCATGTCGGCCCTCCGGCTCTATCCATTCACCCGGGTGGCCCAGCTCCATCCCCTCCTCTCTGTTCCCACCGCCTCTGCCCTCTAGACACCCATTTTCTCCATTCTGCCCTTCACCTCCATTCCCTACACTGCTGCCAGAGTGATCTTCCATACTTCCGATCGGAACCCCTTTGCCCTGCGTAGAATCATTTTCCCTATCGTTGGGGCCTAGAGGGCCTAACAGTACAGCATTTCCCCCCACCAGGTTCAGAGCAATTAGAGATAGTCAGGATGGACGAAGGCTATGGAGACAGAACGGCAGCTTTACTACTGAGAGTCCACATTTTTCAGTATCAGCTTCAGGTGCGTGCCAACAAGGGGCTTCGGATTAGTGAACCCCAGAAGCAGACACGCTTCCTCTGCAGCCCCAGGAAGCAGGCCCCCCACATTGCGCTGGTGGCCTCGCACCCAGAGGGAAAGAAGGGAGACGCCCAGCTTCCTTATCTGTTATTCCCTACCCCGTTAAGATACTTGCCTCCCTGGGGAAGGGGCGAGGGGTGAGGGAAAGCAGGAGTGTTATACCTCTGTGTAGACAGAAACAGCAAGAAGGAAGCCGCATCCCCACCACAGACCTACCAGCTGAAATAGGAAGTCCTGCTTGTGTGTTTAGGGCCGTCATTCTCTGGATCGTTCACCACACCCACCCCCTGTACCCTGTGCTCGGGCTCCGCCAGACTATTCCTAGTTACCTCAACCCACCATCCTTCCCGACTTGTCTTGCCTTCACCCAGGAGGCTTCCTCTGCCCGATCTGAGTGCTTTTCCCTGCGTTCTCTACCTGGTGAATCTTAATGCCAAGACCAAACTTAAATCCGTGTCCTGCATGCAATACGCTCTCACCTGCGAGGCAGACTAGACAACCCTTCCTCGGGGGACCAGTCGCATTTGGTACATGTTTCTTTTAGTTCTAGCCCCAGTGTGATGTAATTTGGGGTATTTATATCGGTCTCCTCCACATGGCACTTCCTGCTCACAAAGAATAAGTTTCCATTGTCCTTTTGTCCCCACGGACGCTAGCACAGGAAACACTCGGCACACGCAGGGAGGAGAAAAGACTGAGGTCAAGGGACAAAGACCGGGACACACCGAGGCAGGTTGAGAGACAAGCACGTCCAAAGACTCGAAGCCATGCCCGTGCCAGCGTCACAAGAGGACGGCGACCTGTTTGGGGAGCAAGAAGGAGAGCGAGTTGGAGGCAGAGGGGGTCGTCTGCGTAGGATGGGCTCTGTGTGTCTTGGTTGGAGATTCGAAGGCTTTTCAGAGGAATGACTGTCTCATGGGGCAACTGGAGGGTGGGAGAGTATGGCGGGGGGCGGATTGGAGAAGGGCTGAGCCTGAGGGTGTTGGAGGGACCTCAGTGAGAACCTATCCAAGGCAGCGGCATTGAAGATGCAGAGAAAGGGCTGGATCTGAGAGCTCCAGAGCCCAACTCGATAGACGCTGTCCTCTTCTGAGAGCTGGGGAGGGCAACTCCAGGCTTTCCTGTTTGTGCCACTGGTGGCTTTTGGTGCTAGTAACAGGTTGGAGGATATCGGAGAAGCCCCTCGAAAGGAGATGAGTTAGGTGTGAGGGACCCTTAGATTTTACAGGTGAAGGTGTCTTGTGTCATTGGAAATTCTGGTCTGTCCAGTGGCACTGGAAAGACTCGGTCGGCACTGGAGGTGAAAGAGGTGGGAGGCACCTGTGTGTCGGGTATGGTTGGAGCCGTTGGGTCGGTAAGAGTCGGGGAACATAGTGTGGGAAGGAGGAGCTGGCTGAGAATGGCGTCTGGGGAGCAGCCACATTTTAGAGGCCAGGCCATGGGCAAGAAACAGCCACAGGAAAGAGGACTTTGAAGATAAGCAGAATCCCCCAGTTGGTGTTAGCAGTGATGAATGCCATGCAGGGGGACCTGGCCTGAAAAGAGGCCTTTGGCTGGGATGATTAGGGGTCCCCACTGCCTTGCACATTTACCAGTTAGAGAAAAAGAGTGGAAATAAGGTCCTGGCACGTTTTTATAATCATGGCCTTTATTAGAGATCAAGATTGGTCTCAATCTTAGGAGTGAGGCAAACATTATTGAGTGAGAGAGCGTTGAGTTACACCAGGCCTCCACACTAAGAGAAACAAAGGCCCCAATTATTCGCCTTGCCTGGTAGGAGAACGTACACAGAATTTGGGATCAGTGTGGAAGTAAAGCTCCCATATGCTGGTTAATAAGCTCCCCCAGCACCAGTTGTCTGATCAGTCTGGGTGAATTTGAGCACACCTTACCATAGCGTGGAAGCCACACGGGGGGGTGTGTGCTGCCTTGGCTCTCAGCCCTCACGTTTTTCTTTCTTTCTTCCTTTTATTTAAACAAAATCCGTACAACTGTCATTTTAAATCCAGGCCTTGACATTTTAAGTGGGTACGAGCCTAGATTTCCACAGGTGTGATTGCAAACCCATAAATTACAAGCTTTTGTCTCCTGGGACAAGTGTATAAAAGGGGCCTCTTGTACCCAGGTGAAGTGGTAAACTTGGCAGCTGCGGCAGGCCCTCTGCATGGCGATCGTGATGATAGGCATCAGTCTCCCGGCACCTGCCAGTGTTTGCCGGCCCCGCTGCAAAGCCAGCTCTGCTCAGCTGTCTGGTGCCGGAGCAGCCCCAGCTGCCCGCCTGCCCGCCCAGGGGAAGGGAGGAAGCTGGGGGACGAAGAGGAAGAGCCCCACACGCCCGCCCTCTGGTGGGCGGGTTGCACAGTGACAGCCAGCCCAGCCCTGACTGCTCCCACGGTCTAGCGGCGCGGCGCTGCCCCCACTCCCCACCCCCGCCGCCGCCGCACAGCCACTGACTGGCCCATGGAGGTGGAACCTGTCCTCCCTGCCCTCCCTGTGAAACCTAGGCCGACCTGTTCTGCTCTTTGTCAAGGAGCTGACATATACATAGGTTGACACACTGCGGATGCTCTAGTCTTCCCACTCTTGCCATGCCGTGAAAATCGTACATTTAATGGTGGTTGTATATTAGAAATCTGAACAAGTACTGGAATATGTTAAAGATTAGAAGTAGTTTTCATTCTGTAATTTGAATATATTCATTCATTGCCTAATTTTTTGATGGAGGGGATATGAGCTTTTTAAAAAAAATTCCTAATTTATACCAGTTTGTAAATGGATTTAATATAAAATGAACTAGTGGGTCTTCTTATAGTTCATGTTACCTCTCCACCATGCCGCTATTCACACTTCACTGATGTAGAAGGAGAATGGCCAGCTGGAGCGCTTGGACTCCTTTCTCTCTTGAGACTTAAGGTGACTCTGTGCGCCCAGCAGACACTCAGTGAACGTCACTGACCTGAGGAACTGGGCCAGGGCTGGACTACAAGTTGCGGTGATGAGAACGCACAGCCCAGCCTTCCCTGCAGTCTTGGCTCTACCCTCCAGGCTGTGGGCTGTGCAGAGGGATGGGATGGGACTGGCTTTTCCCATGATGCTTTGCTTCCTCCGGGAATGGGTGAGTGGACAGATCAATAGAGATATAAAGATGTGTAGACATAAAATCAGTATTTATCTCGATAGCCAGCCCTGAAATGAGATCCAGGGGTATAAAGAGACCTGTGTTCTGGCTTCAGTCTTGCCACACTCTAGCTGTGGGTCTTTGAGAAGGCAGTCGCCTCTGAGCCTTCGTTCCTCTGCTGTGAAATGAGGGGAATTGAAATTAACGATCTCTGAGGCAATGCCTCTAGATCTAAAGTTATGATTCTTAGAAAGAATTAAAATTATTCAAGAAGGGAAGAGTCCATCATGATTTCACAGCTGTTCCCATGACTGGGTCAAGGTGACAGGTCCCCAAGAGGAAATGCAGTGGAAGAGATGGAGGTTAGGAATCCTTGAAGAGGGTTCACTGTCACTGGGTTCCTAAATCAAGGAATTCTGAGGAACTGTCATGGCAGGACGGGCAGTTTGGTTTGGTTGGGTTTTGGTGATTCACTTACAGTCGCGAGGGGAAGGGGAGGCCTGGCTGGAGGACCTGGCCCAACACACTGCGTAGTCCAGACAGCCAGGAAGTTTTCCCCGACTTGTAGTTTTTTGACACATTTTTAAACTTTGGATCCCTAGGTGCTATTTTTTTCCTTAAATTAGAGTATAATTTAGGGTGCAGGGGGGCCAGTGGGGCACACATGGGGGGAAGCGGAGGTGATCCTGGCCTCTGGGTACCCGTGGACCACGCCCTTCTCTTTTCACACCAGGGCTCACAAGACATTTTTATTTTCGCTTTAGTTTCCTATCTACTTAACTGAGAAAAACAAAAGCAACCAGAACTGGGGTCAGAGCCGGGCCACTGAGACTAAAAAGCAGCGCCAAGCCCAGGGCAGCGGTGTCCTGCTGGGGTCTGCCACCTACACGTGGGTGTGTGTCCTCAATGCCCTCCGGCACCACTGTGACCCCAGACTGAATGAAACTGCTTTTTCATTCAGAAATCCTCTTCCCCTCAGAAGCTGACAAGCTAAGTCCTTTTTTTTTTGTGGTACGCGGGCCTCTCACTGTTGTGGCCTCTCCCGCTGCGGAGCACAGGCTCCAGACGCGCAGGCTCAGCGGCCATGCCTCACGGGCCCAGCTGCTCCGCAACATGTGGGATCCTCCCGGACCGGGGCGCGAACCCGTGTCCCCTGCATCGGCAGGCGGACTCTCAAACACTGCGCCACCAGGGAAGCCCAAGCTAAGTCCTTTTAACTCTTTCCAGTGATGGGGGGCAGGGTGCAGAGGATAGGCTGTGAAAATCAGGCCAAAAAGAAAAAAAAGAAGTACAATGTGGAGTCCTATACGTCCTCTTAGGCAGAACCTGCAAAGCTGTTCAGAAAATGCATCCCACCTGATCCCACATCTAGAAATGATCTTCACTCTGACAGTGGAGTCACAGTGGTAACTGTGGCCTCATCGGAACTCTTCTTGTCGAAAGCTTTAGGGGTCCTGCCCCCCGGGGTTCACCTCTGCCGCATCCAGCCATTCTGTAACCGGCATCCCGGGAGAGAAGGCAGAAATGCATCGAGCCATCGTGTATGAATTCCCGTTGAAACCCTGAAGTTCCGGGAAATGGAATCTTTTTGTGCACCCTCACTTATAAAATGGTTTTGTGCTTGTTTTTCTCTTCCAGGCTTTCACTACCTTCCTGTGTCTGTACGGCATGGTTTGGTATGCAGAGCACTATGGTCAACGAGAAAAGGTATAGAAGGGAAGGTGGAGATGGCCTTTTATTTAAACTAACCACGTCCTGCTTAGCGCTTTAGCCCAGACCACATTCACGTGAGGATGTGGCATGTACGGCACAGTGAGAGCCGGGTGTCAGCCTCCCTGCTTTAGAAACGTAGCCAGTTCAGAATTCACTTCCTATCAGTTGCCATCCTTACTTGTGACTGCCCTATTCAATAGGTCAGGACTTTTATCCTCATTCCTTAAGGGGGTTAAAGCTTAATTATTTGTTTATATATATATATATATATATATATATATTTTTTAAATTGCATGGCAAGCCCCAGAGCAGTTTTTGAAAAGCTAGGTTTTTCACTCTGTCCAGGCCTCTACCTGTATCCCAGCCTGGGGCTCCCATCTGGAAACTCCTGCCCTGCCCACTTCATAGTAGGTGAAGATTAAGGTAGAGGATAGATGTGAGTGGGCTTAAAATGCTGTAGCAGTCTTGTCAACTGTAATTATTTTTAAGTAAAAATAACAGCTTTCATCCTTTATTCATACTTTTAGTCTAGGGAGCTAAAGGCGCTTCCTAGAAGACGTAATCTGCATCACCTGGGATATAGCCTTGATCTTATAGCAGAGAGCATAAGCGTGAGGTGATCCTGCACTTGCTGGTGGGGATCCCCAGCCCGGGAGAGGCCAGGGTTGAGCAGCCTCGCTTGTTTGCTGGTCTCCCTCCTCCCGGGAGCACTTGAAATTCCACCACTAAGCCTGCCTCTCTCCCTAGACCTACTCAGAGTGTGAAGATGGCACCTACAGCCCTGACATCTCCTGGCCTCACAGGAAAGGTACAAAAGGTATCTCTCTCTTGCTCATTGTTAAAAACGCTCCTGGGTCCTCTCCCTCCCAAGACCCAGTAAAGGGATTTAGCATCAGTATTTATCTTCCGAATGTTGATAAATATATGCCCTGAAGGGTCTCAAACCTACTCATCGCATGTCTCCTGTTACTCACTAAGAAACATGCAAAGTGCTCACAGGTTCTGCCCAAGAAACTTGCTTCGTAAGAAGAGGTGCCACGTGGTTCTGCCTTTTCTGAGACAGGAAAACGTAACAAGATCCCACTGTCTCGAGCATCCTGATGGGGATGTTCCTCCTCTTGGCTTTCACCGTGAGTGAAAAGCATTAGGAAGAGTTGTGTGCCAGGAGGAGAAACCTTTCCGAAGAGGTGGATCGACTTAATCGTGTCCATTCAAGAGATAGGCCAGCATGAGAGGGATCTCAACAGTGTAGTCAGGGATCTCCCACTGGCCTCTCTCCAAGGAGCATTTCGGAAAGGTTTGAGACCACCTGGTTTTCTTAAAGAATTTGACTCGTAGAACAATGACCCAGAGGAGGCTCCACTGGATGGTACTTCCGTGTCAGTTATGAGCTGATTGTGGGCTTGACTGAAGGAAGAGAACTGAATGTCAGAGACCATGAATTTTAACCCACAGAATTGCTCAGAGAAGCGGGGACAAGGGAGGGGAAAACACTGCTGAGGCAGTTGCTCTCCTGAGTTCTTTTGGGGTGAAGCTCATCACAGCTGTCCCTGGGGAAAACTCTACCGAGTGCTGGTCACCCTGAGATGATTTCTCCTGAATCAGTAACCTATTATGGAATGCTGATGGAGGTAGGCACAGGGGTTCCCCTGGGCTCCCTTATTCAGAACCATCCTAGAGATCAGTCCATGGCGATTCCGGGTTCTCCACTGAAAAGACTAAAAGAAACAAGCAATGGTAGAGATATATTTAAATGAAAAGTAGACAGCTTAAAAAAAAAAATCTGAGCCCTGGAGCAGAGAACCTTTTGGCTTAGCTGCTAAGCCAGAGGTTTTCCATGTTCTCAGCCTGAGGGCAGAGCCAGCCTAATGCCAGAAAGTTCCGATGACCTTCCAGGCCTCACACACCCCTACCCGGAATGCCCACCCTCACCCCACCACTGCCCTGGCTCCACCCTCCACCTGGCTGATGCCTGATGATTGCCCAGCACTCAGCCAATGTAGACGTCTTTCTCTAAGCTCCCACACAAATGATAGAGCGTGACAGACGACACCGTCCCCACAGACCGTGAGCTTCTTGAGGACATGTGGCATCTTCAGTGTATCGCTCCGGGGCTGCCTGTCATGAGCAGCAGATTTGTAAAGGTGGCTTCCAGATCAAACCATTGAGGGCATGTAATATCTTTGATTTTTGCCAAGTCAAGAATCCATTCCCATTTAGGGATTTAGAAACAATGGTGTGTAGCAGGTCAAGGTGTGGACACCTAGTTGATGCGTCCTTTGATTGCTAAGGTAGACTCGACACCCATGTGGTTTGTTTTAATTGTCCCTCCTTTGTGCTTCGATGTTATTTGTGCTCTCACTTCTGGTCCCCATCACCATGACCACGATCCGCCCTACGGTGTGAACGTAAACATCCTCAGGACGCTCCTGTCTTTGTGGAGCCCATGGCTTGCACACCCTGGCCCCAGCTGTGCTAGCTCAGTGCCGGGGCTTCTGTGCCTTGATTCATTAACGAGGCCACTAGATGGCGCACAAGGACCAGTGGAGGAGCGGTGGGGCGGCCCGGACAGGGAGAACCAGAATCAGAGGCTTCAGAAGCCCCGAGCCGGGAGCCCACAGCCCACAGCCCACGGTGACGGTGTGTCCCGATTCCTTTGGCCAGGTTCTGAAGATGGCCCACCCAAGCATCCAGGCAACAACGAGAGCCATTCTTCCAGAAGAAGGAATCGACATTCCAAGTCAAAAGTCACCAACGGAGTTGGAAAGAAATGAAGGACCCTGGTTAATCAAAGATGTTCCAGGGAGTGCCTCAAACCGGGAGGGGACAGAATCGGCTGGACCTCCCTGCGGGGAGGTCGAAACGCATAGCGTGAACGGGAAGGAGTGGGGGCTGGGAGGGGTCATTATTTGAGAGCATAAGTCTTGTTGCCCACAGACCCGGCCACACGGGGCAGACCACTGCTGGGGGTCCTTCGCCACTCGGGTGTCTCTTGTAACTTCAGCACTTGGCACGTGGTCACCGGTAGCAGGACCGTGCTCAAAGGAGAGGGTAGCTATTTACTCAGTTGCCAGAAGCAGTTCTGTGCTTGCGTGCGTGTGTTGTGGATGCAGTTTAAACATCTTCACTCAGGCAGGGCGCCAACCAGACAGCTGACGGACTGGTCACCAGGTTTTATTTTTCTGAATCTGCCTTTCCGTTTGACTGACTGGTTTAAGTCCAGGCCACTTACCTGTCTTTTATTTTGTTGTTTCTTATTTTTTATGTCAGGATGCTTAACAAGCCTTCAGAAGCCACCTCTGAGGTTGAATTGGGGGAGGTTTCTCTTTTTTTTCCTAGAGAAAAAAAGGGGGGGAGAGTTTGTGTTACACTTTAGCAGCCTTCTCCCCTTTTTAGGACCTGAAACTACACAGCGGTGGGTGGAAACCAGGCTGAGGAAAGGTTAGCTACCTACGTAGGATCCTGGGCTTCGGATCGGAACCTTTTTGTTCCCTTTCCAATGTCGCTTGTCCAGACTTATCCACAGTGCACAGGCGTGGACCTGCCGAGAGGCAGTGCTCACCGCAGCCCCTCCCCCCCAGGTGCCTTTTCCATTTTGTTTGTTTTCCTTCCGTGGTGTGTTGCTGACATTGTCTTTTAGTCCCGTGTGAGGTGCTGGTGAGTATTCCCTTTCATCCATCCGTGCCATGCTCTAGAACATTGACCCTGATAGTTCACCACCTCTGATGGATCCCTGTTTTAAATAAAACGGTTCACGTTAAAGCCCATCAAATTCTGTCTCTGTAAAGTGCTCATTTCTTTGCCTTTTATTGGTATTTTCCACTATTTGTAAGCAATCACCGTATTTTTCAAGTGACTTTAGGATAATAAGAATGTGTATGTGTTTCGCGTAGTGAGAAGAAAAGAGAAGAAAATGTGTACTTTAGAGGGCTTACAGACACATATGTCCCTTTTCCTAACCTTCCCAAGTGATCAAGAGGAAATGAACAAGATAGTCATTGTTTTCTTACTAGGGTAATGGTTACATCAACCAAGCTGGATTTTTTTCTCTAGCAAGTGGCCGGTACGCAGTTGATTTTCCTACAGATATAAACTTGCTGCAAGCCACCCTTTTGTTCCCTCATTTCACAGAGCACAAAGGTTTCGATGTCTTTTCCCCCTTTAAGGAAGTCTTTACCCATAGAAGTGTCATGTTTTTCTTTTCCTGCAAAAGAATCCCAGGGTGAAGGGGTTAAATGAGTCACGCAAAGCGAGGATCACCTGCTGTGCTCATTGCCAGCAGAGAAGCCTCGCCAGTCACCGGGCTGGTGCGCCGGATTGTGCCGGCCCTGTGGTCCCAGCAGCGGCCCCATCCTTCCCGTGATAGTCCTGAAGAGAGGCAAAGAGGTGCTTGTCCCATAGACCCCCGCGCTCTTCTATCACCCATCAGAGAGGCCTTTCTTAAACAGGGGTACAATGTAAAATTTGTTTGACTTTGAAAGTAGGTGAGTTTGTTTCGTTTTGCTTCTCTGAGCACGTCTGTGCATCACGGACATCGTGTACGTCGTCGGCCTCAACCCCACTTCCTCGTGCTGGGCCACCTCCCTGAGCATCTCCAAGTTTGTTTCCTGGCGCTTTAACCCTCCTCTGATCGATAGCCGGGTGCAGCTGAAGAAGACGTTTCCTTCTCCAAGGCCGGCCTAGGAGAGGCACCTGCCCACCTGCGATGACTTGGATTTCCTTGGGTCACGTGAAAGCAGAATGCATGTGAGACAGTCTTTCCTCAGTGGCTTTGTACGGAACGGCCGGGAAAGTCCTCAGCTGCTTTCCGTGTCCTTTCTTTGAGTTTAATCTTTTTCTTTTTTTTTCCCTTTCAGTAAGAGCTCTTGACTACAGTGTTTCCAAAACTAGTGCTTTCCTTGACCAGCCAGATCCACGGCTGCCATTTCCTCCTAGAAACTGTGCTGCTGGGTTTGGTCTACTTTTTCCACTCATTTCTATGCAAATGGGCTTCACATTGATGAAATGTAAAATTTTCCTTGTCACCTATGTTTACTAAAGATCGCCTTTAATCCCTTTAATCACAGTTGTCATTTAGTATCAGAAACGATTTGATTGCAAGTGATCTCACATTTGCCATTTACAAACTGCCCTCTTAAAAGGCACCATTGTTTTGGATGTAATACGCGAATTCTTTACGTATATTTCTCTGTATGTAGCATGGCATGGAGTGTTGAGTACTTTTTCTTTTTTGTCATTCTTGGTCTTTCCGTGGCCCTTCCCTGCTTTTCTTGTGTCTGTTTTCACCATTTGTAAAAGCCTTAGCCAAACTGCTCCCATAGCAATGCTAGGACACTTCGTTGACCTGTTCTAAGCATTTTGATGATAAAAGACATCCTATAAATGCCAGTCTTATTTTCACCATGACTGCTTCTGTAGTGAGCTCATGAGTAAAGTACTCACCTAGGAGAAATAAAATTCTTTACCAAATCCATCAGGTTCAGCCCTATTGGTCTCCCCTCTGAAGCCGCTCTGCATCATCTCTAAGTGATACCTCTTTTTGTCAGGGGTCTCCTTGTGGAATTGGACCCTTGGGTTGCCTTACTTGTTGATAATAGTGCAGTTACTCAGGCCCTTACGGGGGGAGCTAAATGCAGGGTGGAAGAGAAAAAATTTAACCATTGGAAACCAGAGGAAGTGAGCACTTTAAACAGGGGGGATTCATTTGTGTGCTCTGTGCTCTTTTAATTATGCGTAGGGTTACCCGCGTGTTCACCAGGTGGGCTTCACTTACAGAGTTCTTATTGCTATGAAAACCAGGTATCCCCCAGGTGGGTAATTGCAAATCCTCAATGTATTTCCCACTTTTACAATCGAAATCAAGATGCGAGGAGAACCAAGACTTCTGTTCATCAGTGTTTCGTTACAGGTGCCTCTCTTGCCTTCACTGTACATGTGCATTGCAAGGGTTATATTTGAGATTTGGTTCTTTGTGAGTTTCAGCATTAGTAATGGCTACGACCAATGGGCTTCAGAGTCTGGTTGCTAGCCCAAAATAGATTTTTTCAACATTTCACTTTATCACATTTTATCCTAAACCTGATGCTAGGACTATCACAGGTGAAGGTTACAAAATTTTTTAAATTTAACTCTCATATTACCTTTGATGCAATAAATACCTACAGCTTTTTTATTTTGCTGTCTTCTGTGAATTTAGAGGAATTATTTTTAATGTCTACCAAAGAAGGGGGAAAATAGTTGGATGTGTATATTTTGGGGTTTTGTTTTTTTAGTGTGTGGGAATGCTGAAACGTAAAAATTTCCTTGTCACCTATGTTTACTAAAGATCGCCTTTAATCCCTTTGAGAAATTCATCTGCAACTTTGTCTACCTTGACGTTACCTTTCTTCCATCCCCTTCTCATAAACCCAGTGAGGACAGAAACATCATTCAGAAAATAGAATTTGCCTGAGAGTTTTGCTTTCCCAGCTGATGGCAACCAACCACCCAACCTCCTTAGCCATTCTGGGCTCATGCTTGAACCTCCTGTGCCCCAGGTGTTAACTTTGTTTGCTTGTTTTGTTACTGGAATGCTCTGAAAACGTTCTCCAAGGGCCTGCAAGTTGTGGGCTCCCATATGCCCCAAATGGCAGGAAGGTTTGCTCCGATGTGCCCGGCCTCCACACGGTCTCGCCAGGGCCTCAGATACCAGTGTTCCCGTGTACCCCTTTTCTGGACGCTGAGTAAAGGGGACTCGTGTGGCTTTACAACACAGGAAATAAGGTTTGTTTGCCTTTAAAAGAAAAGTAGATAAACCTGAGACCAAAGACCTAAAATATTGCATTCTCATGTCTGAAGTATACATATTATAGCCTTAATTACAGTGTGAAATTGCAGGCAGGATTTATGTTACAATCCATACTGGAAAATCTGGACTGTAAACCTTCTTGTTCTCACTTGCCTGACTCGGTCTCATCAATCCAACTACATATTCACGGGCTGATTAGGTATTTTATGGTTGCAACCTGGGAAAGTCTTATGAGGATCCCCAGGTTTCAAAATGTTGAGAATCCTCTACCTTCTCTTAGACTGTGTGAAATCCAGGCCAAGAGCAAGGGGATGAGTTCACTAGGGCCACCGCTAACAAATCTTCCAAAGGCATTTGAAGGACTGGGATCCTTCGCCAGACCTCTGGATGGGGCTCTTGGAAACCCCTCCTTCCCTCGAGTCTCCCTAGTGGCCACCGTAGCACTCAGCTGGCTTTGCTGGAGAGCCAAGTGCCAGGGCAGCACTTCTAATTCCAGGGGAAGGGGGTCCCTGTGACGCCCCCCCACACACACACACCCCTGTGACGTATGTGTGTTCTTCAGTCCTGTGAGTTTGCTGTTAATCCCTGTTTTCCTGGGTCATGAGGCTTGAGTACTTGACCCAAGAGTACACAGCCACTAGGGGGCGTCAGATCAACCCAGAGGCTTATGCTCTTTCTCCGACTCCAGGCTCCTTGTCTTAATTCTTGGGCACGTGTCTTAAGCCCCATTACCGGAACCGAGCCTCCATCTGGCCCCCTTCCTTGCTCCCAGACAGCCTCGACAAATGGCTTATGAGGAGCCCCTGGGGGCGCCCACGCCTTTGCCTCCCCTACCCCTGGTGCTCGCTTTGTAGCGATGGCCAAACCTCCAGGCCATCCTTGGTGTGATTTCAGCTGGTTGCACGCTTGGTGGAAGGAATAACTGGTGTCTCACGCTCCTTGAAGCAGGGTCCCATCTCTCTCCATTTGGGTTCTTTTCCTGATGTTTTGGTGCATTCTGCAAACTGTCAGCGGGCAATTCCTTCTGCCCGTAGCAGCTCCCTCTACCCTCAGGAATCTGATTTACGATCCGGCGAGGCCATAAACCTCTGCTCTTCACTTCTGAAAAACAGCAAAGTATGGGAAAGAATGTAAATTATAAATACTGAATTCCTATGGTCAGCAATAATGTAACGGCCTGGGTTGTTGTGTTTTGTGTTTTTTTCTTTAAATGTGGTATCCATATGGCTTTAATTTCTAAGGGCCTGCGTTCCCCCCTGCCACCATCACCGTATTTATAAGGAGAACAGATAACAGTGAAATATCCCACTGGGTTAGAGTGTTTTTTTCCAAAATGAGAAATAGCATTTTCTGATGACTCATTGGCCCAGGATTGAAATGCCTCTCTTCACAGAGAGGGATAGGACTGTAGGTGACAGTGACAGTGACACCTCCACAGTCATCAGCCTGCCAATCTGGTCGCTCTGCTACAAACCAACCCCTGGTGTTGTCACTTAGCAAACCCCACCCCCAATTTTGGCTTTCCAGGAGGAGGATTTTTTCTGTAAGATGTTTTGAAATTCTCTTCCTGTCCCGCTTAGCAGTCAAGGTCTGCTCACTCACTGGGAACAGACTTCTTACTTCTACTTTCTGCAAACAGTGAAAACAGCTGCAAACTCATCCTGAAGACCAAACGGCGGCCGGGTTTGAGTTTTCATTCCTGGGGTGGGTCAGCGCCAGGCTTAGACTTCACACGCAGGGCAGAAGCAGCTCCTCTGAGGCTTGAAGGAGCCACTGGTCACCAGGTGAATTCCTGCTGCCCTTCTCTGACCACAGAATCCAGTACCTGAGATCATTCTGCCAGTCTTCAGCATTTTTGCCCTTAAACCCAACCTCGTCCCAGTTCAAAATGATGGCTGAATGCTGCAAAAACACCCAGGGTCCCAAGCTACTGTGAGAACGGCCCAAGTCTGCCAGAGCATCTATTAAAATTGATGGGTTTGTGTTTTTCTTCGTGTGGTCAGGAAGTGTGCTGACAGCAGAGGAGGGTGCGTGAGAACATGGTGCTTGAGATCACAGGCGTGTCCACCCACAGAAATATATAGGCTTACAAGCACCTATTCACTCCCACGCTCACCTTCATGTCTTCCTGTCATTTTCTTTGGACATTTGATTCACAAAATGCCAGGCTCGGCTTCAGCATAGGACTAGCCAGACCACACGTAGGGCGCGGAGGAGAGGGCCAAGGTTCTCAGAAATCTCTGAGTGCGTGTTGTGTACGTTTTGACTGTCAGGATAACCTCAGCTGCAGGTCCCTTCCTCAAAATCGTGTCTCTACCAGAAGGTTCTGTGTATGTACATCTAAGTAATTTCAAGAGAAGGTGAAGATAAGCCCGGTGGTGATGGCTATAGAATATGTACACGTCAACTGATGGGTAATTTTATGTGTCAACTTGACTGGACTAAGGGATGTCCAAACAGCTAGTAAAGCATTATTTCCGGATGTGTCGGTGAGGGTGTCTCCGAAAGAGATCGGCATTTGAGTCAGTAGACAGAGTAAAGCAGATTGCCCTCCCCAGTGTGGGCAGGCCTCATCCAATCTATTGAGGGCCTGAATAGAACAAAAATGCAGAGGACAGATGAATCTGTTCTCTCTCTGCTTGATCTGAGACATCCCTCTTCTCCTCTTGGACGTTGTTGCCCCTGGTTCTCAGCTTTCAAAACTCAGACTAGGACTTAAACTCCCCCTTTGCCCCACTACACACACACAGTTAAGCCTTTGGACTTGGACTGAATCACAGCGCCCACTCTCTTGGTTCTCTAGCTTGCAGACAGCAGGTTGTGGGACTTCTAGGCCTCCATAGCTGTGAAAGACAATTCCTATAATAGCTCTCCTCATATGTATAGATGTGTGTGTGTGTGTGTGTGTGTGTGTGTGTGTGTGTGTGTGTGTGTGTATCTCCTGTTGGTTCTGTTTCTCTGGAGAACCCTGACTAATACAGCCAGGCTTATATTTAGACTAAGGTTTGTAAATTAAAATTATAAAGGGAAATGAAAATTGTAGTCCTTGAGTAATGAATGCTCCGAAGTGCGATCGCTGGCCTGTAAATCAACTTGTATTGCCACTGGTTTTTCAGATAACGTTGCCGTGAACAGCAGAATTGCCATTTTAGTTTAGAACAAGGGCATACATACACCTTCTGGTACGCTGCTGCAGAGATGGCCAGTGCCGTGAAATCTACCCCAGATGGGTATAATAGAGTGGCCCAAGGACAAAAACAGAAGGCCACATCATACACTGGACTCATTGCCCCAACCTTTCCCACCTGTTCTATTCTGACCCTTGGTTTTTAAAAACTCATAGCACCACAGCCATACCACCCTGAATGCACCCGATCTCGTCTAAAAAATCATTGCAAACAGTTAGTCGTATCTTGTTCAAAAAAAAAAATCCTTTAATGAGCAGCTGCTCAGACTGAGAGAGGGGGAAAGAATGTTTAGTTTTTCCAAATAAAGTTCTTGATATTTAGTGTGTTGGCATCACCCAACTGCTCTTCTGTTGAGACTCTAATGTGACTCGCAGGTAGTGTTTTTGCCCTAGGTGGCAAAATAATTAATAGTCAAAACTAACGCTGACTATGTGCTGGACACCGTGCGTGGTGCTTTCCCTGGATCATCTGATCCGTCCCTCGTGAGATCCTTATTGGAGGACAGACTGCAGAGGCCTTACAGAGAGAAGCAGCGGGGCTGGTACCTGATGAGCAAGGAGGTGCAGGCTTGAGCCCACACTCCTTGGCATCTCACAGATCAGCAAGGTCCGACTCAGCCATGTATCCAGCATCAGCTCCTGCTCACCCTCTGCACCCCCTCGTGCCCTCCACCCCGCACTGATAGCACTATGGGACCCCCGCCCACCCTCTCCATGGCCCACCAAGTACACCACATTTTGAGGCTCCACAGCATCTGTGACACGCCTGGAACGTCTGCCCCTGGCATTCTGCCTGGTAAGTTTCATCGTCCTGAAAAATCTCAGCTCAGACGCTGTGCTCTGTGAAAGCCCCCTGATCCCTGTGTGCTGTGTCCACCTCTGAGTGGCAGTTCTGTCTCAGGTCTCCTGGACTCAGCCCAGGTTCCTAGCAGTGTTCATCCCCAACCCCAGGCCAGAGCAGGTGCTCAGTAAATGCTCTGAATGAGTACGTGAGTGAGTGGGGCTGTGGGACAGAGGCCAAGGACCACCCCTTCCAGGATGGACACCAGGTGTGGGCGGCTGTTCCACTTCCCTCTGGTTCCACGGGAATCCTGCATGGAGTCCTTTGGCCCAGCTGCACGTTGGCTTGCGGTTAAGTCCTGCTGCCTCCACTCTTTATTTTTATTTCTTTTAATGATACCGTTGTCCATCTCATGACATTTATTTATATTTTTTAGCCAGGCTGTGCAGCATGCGGGATCTTAGTTCCCCGACCAGGGATCAAACCCATGTCCCCTGCAGTCCTGCAGTGGAAGCGTGGAGTCTTAACCACTGGACCACCAGGGAATTCCCCCTCTTTATCTTTAAAGAGTTTTTTCTTTTAAGAGGAGTTTTTGGTTCACTGAAAAATTGAGCAGAATATACAGAGAGTTCTCTCATAGCCCCTGCCCCTACTCATGCAGTATCAGATCCGCCACCAGAGTGGGACATTTGTTACAGTTGAAAACCTGCATGGATGCATCGTTATCACCCAGAGTCCACAGTTTACCTTACAGTTCACGCTTGGTATTGTACACTGTATGGGTTTAGACAGATGTATAATCGACAAATCTCTACCATTTTAGTATCATACAGAGTATTTTCACTGTCCTAAAAATCCTTTGGGCTCTGCCTTTTCATCCCTGCCCCCCCCCACCCCGGAATTTCAGGCAACAACTGAACTTTCTACCGTCTACATAGTTCTGCCTTTTCCAGAATGTCATATCGTTGGAATCATTCAGTATGTAGCCTTCTCAGATTGGCTCCTTGCACTTGGTAATATGCATTTAAGACTCCTTCATGCTTATTTATTTTTAGTGCTGAATAATATTCTGTTGTCTCGATGGACCAGTTTGTTTATCCACTCACTCACCAGAGGACATCTCGGTTGCTTCCAAGTTTTGGCGATTATGAATAAAGCTGCTATAAACACTTGTGTGCAGGTTTTTGTGTAGGCATACATTTTCAACTCCTTTGGGTAAATACCAAGCACTGCAGTTGCTACGTCATATGGTAAGAGTGTATTCAGTTTTGTAAGAAACCACCAAACTGGCTCCCAAAGTGGCTGTACCATTTTGCATTCCCACCAACAAAGAATGAGAGTTCCTGTCGCTCCACATCCTTGCCAGCATTTGGTGGTGTCGGTGTTCTGGATTTTGGCCATTCTAATAGGTATTTAGTGGTATCTCGTTGTTTAAATTTGCATTTCCCTGAAGGCGTGATAGACCTGCCTCTACTTCTTCAGCCTGTGCTTTTACCTGTGTGCATTGGGCCCACACCCCGGCATTTCAGAGGGCTGTCTTGCTTACTTTTTTTTTTCTCTTAAACTTCCACCAGCAGTGGAAATTGGCAGAGCCCCTTTGGAGTGTTAATCAGAAAATACCTTGTTTTCAAGTTTCTTAGGACAGCTTTCCTTTGAAGGTGATGACTAGGGACCACTTCTTGATTCTCAGCACAAGGGCTGGGACGGGTACCAAAGGCATCCACTCTCCTGCCCAGCACCCGTTTTGATATTGCAAGGTTCCCAAAAATGCTCTGATTTTCTTCCCTGGTTCTTGATTCATCCAAGGCCCCCATCCCAGCTCTGTGCTTCTTTCCCCATAAGGAGCTGCCTGGATCTGCCTAGTCAAGATCTGCCAATATACAGAGGAGTTCCTGCTCCCATATATGTTGCTTCCTTCCTGACAGCCCCTCTGGTTCTCAGAATGTGACAGTGGTGTTCACGGGGGTTCTTTCCGGAGCCACAGGGTCTGGACTGCCAGGAGCTGCATCTGCTGTGTGTCTAGGAAAGATGTCCTTCCTTCTGTATCTTGCAAGGCCTGGTGACTGCTTTAATGAAGAAAGAGCCCCAGAGAAAACGCACTTCCATTGGTGGTTCTCCCCAAATTGAAATAATTATCTTTCAACCAGCTAACTTTATCCTGCTGGGACCAGTTTAGCTTGGGGAATTATTTTTGCTTTTGAACACAAATGTTCTTCCCCCTGGCATCTGCTCACCACAAGCTTTCCAAGCAGGCAATGACAGACCATTGAGTAAAGTGTTTTATCCCCTGAATAAAGCACTTATGTGTTTTTTGAAACTATGTTTCCACAAGAAAGCCACCCCCATGTGGAGAATCCACCTTCTCTGAGCAAGTGTCTGTGTGAATCTGACTTCTCTCTGGGGTTAACTGAGCCAAAAATGAATCACTCACCCGGCTGCAGGGAGAGGGCAACCTTCATTCTGCAAAATTACAATCCCATGATCAGCCAACAGAGCCCTTCTGCTGATGGAAACCAAAAGACTGGGCTGTATTAAAAGATGTCTGAGGAAATGACCCAGAATAGCACATTTGCACCTCCTCTCCAATCTAAAGAGATTTGCTCCCAGATGTTGTTTCTTCAGTCCAGCTCCTGACTCGCAAACTGTTCAAGGAGGAGGCTGTGAGCTGGATGACAGAGCCCGCATAACTTTCATGTTGTAACACACACACACAGATAGAGGAAACAGACATTTGGAGAAGGGGCTCAGGGGCAGCCTATGGTTGTACCCCTACAGTTCACAGGTCAAGGTACCAAGGTCCCCCTCACACCCATCCGGATGGCTGCTATCCCCAAAATAAAGACAGAACAGAAACTAACAAGTGTTGCTGGGAAGTGAAGAAATTGCAACCCTTGTGCACCGTTGGTGGGGATGTAAAATGGTGCAGCTGCTGGAAAACAGTACGGAGAATCCTCAAGACAGTGAAAATAGAATGACCACACGATCCAGGAATTACACTTCTGGGTATACATCCAAAGGAGTGGAAAGCAGACTCGAAGAGATATTTGTACATCCATGTTCACAGCAGCACTGTTCACAATAGCTAAAACACGGAAGCAACACAAGCGTCCGCTGACAGATGAACGGATTAGCAAAATCTTGGTATGCATACAATGGAATATTATTCAGCCTTAAAACGAAGGAGTCCTGCAATATGCTACAACATGGATGAATCTTTTTTTTTTAATTTTTAAATTTTATTTTTTATACAGCAGGTTCTTATTAGTTATCTATTTTATACATATTAGTGTATGCATGTCAGTCCCAACCTCCCAGTTCATCCCACCACCACCACCTCCGCCCGCCACTTTCCCTCCTTGGTGTCCATACGTTCAACATGGATGAATCTTGAGGACATAATGCTGAATGAAATAAGCCTGTCGCGAAAGGACAAATACTGTATGATTCCACTTACATGAGATACTTAGAGTAGACAAAAAGTCACAGAGACAGAGAGTGGAACAGTGGTTGCCAGGGGCTGGGGGAAAGGGGAAAATGGAGAGTTTAATGGATGCAGAAATTCAGTCTTACAAGATGGAAAGAGTTATGGAGGTGAACGAATGGTGGTGAAAGCAACACAACATTTTGAGTGTACTTTATCCATTATGGCCACACCACGCAGCAGGTGGGATCTTAGTTCCCTGACCAGAGGTAGAATCCAAGCCCCCTGCACTGGAAACACGGAGTCTTAACCACTGGACCACCAGGGAAATCCCAATGAGTGTATTCTAAACCACTGAACTGTACGCTTAGATAATGATCCAGATGGTAAATTTTATGTGTATTTTACCACAATTTAGGAAAAACATAGAGAAAAAGAAAGACACCGAGGCCCAGAGTAGTGAAGCAACTTGGCTAGGGTCACACAGCTGGCTGTACCATAGCCAGGGATCAGGCCGCCTCTAGATCCCCGCTGCGACGTTCCTGCCCCAGTACACAAGTACCAAGGAAGAAGACGAACCTGTGTGGCTTGTGCAGCTGCTCAGGCTTCAAGCATTTAGGGGATTTGTCCTTTCTACCAAACTTTTTTTTCCCTGCCCCGTCACTGCACATTTCTCACCTTCAGAATCCAGCTTCACTCTATGATACCTTCTATCACTGACTAACAGGTTCAGAATTTTAAAGGGCACATACAAAAATAGAGTGCTCGTAGCCAAGGATGCTTCTAAAAGGGTGACAACACCCCGTAAAAGTAGAGTATCCAGAGTGGCCAAAGCCTGGGGTGATCTGAGGTGTTTAGAATGTTCTGAGAGCAATTTTTCAAATGAAGGTGGGGAGCGCTTTTGAAAGCCACACAGAGGACAAGAAGGGAAAGCAAAAGAATGGCGTCCACTGTTTGGAAAAAGTTCAATCAGATGATTCTTCCTGCTGCAGGTCCTTCTGTGATTTCTCTTTACTCTTTATTTTGGCTCATAAGTCAAGTTCAGGCCCTCCTGTGCACTGCCCGCCCCGCCCCCCCTCCGCCGCCACCAATCTCTTTACTTCAGCCATTCTGACCTATTTTCATTACTTGAACATTCATCAAGGGTTTTCCCCATCACATCCCGTCCCCGACTATTCCTCTAGCAAATTCATCCATGTCCTTTCATTCTCAATTAGAACATCACTTCGATACGAGGACCTTCGTCAACACCCAACCTAGATTAGCCCCTCCATAGCACCATCCATCTCCGTTTGTAACTGTTAGTTCCTGCTCAACAGCTGTCTTCCCTGCCAAGTTATTAACTTCCAGACCGTTTTTGGTTTGTCCACTCTCAGGTATCTAACATCTAGCACAACAGGTACTCAACAAATGTTTTTTGGATGAATGAATTTTTTTTTTAAGGTTTTTTGATGTGGACCATTTTTTAAAGTCGTTATTGAATTTGTTACAATATTGCTTCTGTTTTATGTTTTGGTCTTTTGGCCCCGAGGCATGTGGGATCCTAGCTCCCCCACCAGGGATCGAACCCACACCCCCTGCATTGGAAGGCAAAGTCTTAACCACTGAACCGCCAGGGAAGTCCCCAGATGAATGAATTCTTTAATGAACATATGATAGAGAAAACAGGACAAGTCAATACATGCATGACAAAGAAATAAAGGGAGGGAGAGATGTGGTTAGGAAAGACTTGAATGAAGGTTTAGAAGGAAATGATACGAATTAGCTGAGATCCAGGAAGTCAATGGGAAGCATGAAAGTCTGAGGTAGGGTCAGTTAGGAATCTGCCTTGACCATGAGGCTGAGTGATTTATATTTCATTTATATAGTCTCCATCAACAGAACGATATTCAACTTGAAAAAGGCAGAATATGTATTGGTGGGAGGGAATTGAAGCCCAAGATGCCACCTAACTGTGTTAAAAATGTCATCTCTAGGTAAATGTCATGTAAATATCATGGTGCTGAATTTCACAGCCTTGTGTGTTAAGCCCAGAGAAACAAGAAAGTATCATTAAAACAGGAGGATAGAGGTAGATTTTTGAAAACTGCAGATCAACAAGCTTGGTATTAATGCACGGTAAAGTTCTGGAACAGGTTATTAAAGGTGGTCTGTGTCCATACTTACAGAAGAAAGCATTAATCACTGGGTATTAGCAGAGGTTCACTAAACAAGCCGTGCAAGGCTAATGTGTCCTTTTTTCACAGGATTACCAGATTGGGAGATCCAGGGAATATCACAAATGAGCAAATTTCAGAGCATAAACCCCACCTAAGCTAAAAAAGAATTAAAAATTTTAAAAGTACCCACCTCAGCTTTTTGAAACCCAGTTATGCTATTATAGTTCTTTGCTGAGAGTTACAGTGAACATTAACTCATTAAAGGCCCTGAGAAGTCCTGCAGTGAAGAACATATTTAACATTATCACAATGAGCAAGTGATCCACAAAACACACTTGGAAAAGAAGGTTTTAGACAAATCTCAGCAAGATAATTTGCTAAGTTTTTTATCATATCAACTGTGAAGGAGGTAGAGAAATGTGGGTTTAAAAAATAGGTTGTTGGAATCAGACAACTGTACCTAAAGAGCATTTAATTAACTGATTAATAGTCACCTATGGGGGGGGTCTCTAATGTAATGTCTCAAGGCTCTGCCCTGTCTCCTGGAATGTTCAACATTTTATCACAACATGGAAGACCTACTTTTAAGTTTTTCAGATACCCTAAAGGGAGAGAGGCAGTTAATATGCTATATAACACACTGAAATATTGTCTTAAAGCCAAGAAAGGAATCCAACAGAATCTTATTGAGACTTGTTAGAATCAATAGTATAAATAAAGGATAGATGAACTCTGACTTGAAACTGGCTCATATGATAAAGACCTGGGGTTGCAGCTACATTAAGACCAGCCCAGGCCAAATGTGTGATAGGGCTACCATGCTTCCAAAGTCACCCTGGGCATGTACGATGGCCTGGAAGGCAAACAAGTCAGCCAAGGTGGTTTGGCCACACTGGAAATTGTATTCTGGTCTTATGTTCCATTTTGAGAGGTACATTGACAGATTGGAGATTGTTCAAGGAATGATGAACATCAGGAGAATTCTGGAGAACATGTGCCCGGAGGAGGAAATTCTGCAGAAACCAGGGCTATTTAGATAGTCTGTAGAAGAGAAGATAAGGGACATGTCGATAACTGACTTCAGGAGACAGTGTAGTATAGTATAAAAGAGATAAGTCTGTGCTCAGATCTCTGCTCTAGTACTTCTGGGCTGTGTGACCTTGGACACGTTTCTCAACACCTTAGCTTCAGAGCCCTTAGATAAGAAATCATCTTCTCCATTTAGTGGGGTTATTGTGGTGGTCCTGGAGCAGAGTAGGTGGTCAACTCATGCTTCTCTTCTCTTTCTCCATGTGAAGAAGGGCAATCATAGCATTTAGAAAGGTGACATTTGATATAGATCCAACGGAAAAACTGAACCAATGGGAGAATTCCCCAAAGGGAGGTATTGGCTGATGAAAAGTAGGAACTTCATAATAAGCAAAAGCTAGAAAACAAAGATATTAGCTTGGCTACCTTTAGGTTGGCCATGGAACTACCATAGATTCTATAGAAGAGATCTCTGCTTTGGGTGGGAGATGAGATTGGATGACTCCCAGATGTCTTCCAGCTCTGCGATTCCATGATTCAAATTCTCAGCTAGTCCGTTTATTGTTCTCTTCCATAGGTAGACAACTCATATATATTCAACTCCCACTCATATATATTGAATAGATACTATGTGTACTTTTAAAAAATTATTCTTTGACCATTCCCTATGTATGGGTTCTTTCTCTCTTATTTTGTGGCCTCATTACAGCCTAGCTCAGGGATTTTTCCTTATTGGGAACTTAATAAATGTTGATGAACTAGTAAGAGAGGTCTATGATGGTCTGATGACCACACCCTCACACTTTGGACTCACACAGGCATGTGTTCAAATCTTGGCTCTACTTCTTGGCCATGTGACCTTGGGCAAGTTACTCTCTTGTAATAATAGCTTTATGAGAGCGAATGAATAGAATATTCTAATTCTTTAGAAAAACAGTTAAGTGTATAATAAATAGATATTATTTTTGTTGTTGCTGTCAGAGTGAACATAAACCTACTTAATACTTAAATAGATGTTTTCTGACTACACAGTAAGAGCCTTAGGGATGAATTGGTTCTTCCTGTACATACTTATTTAAAAATATTTTCTCCTAAACAGTGTTCTTGGTTATCATGCTCCAAAGCCTACTTGAGTCTATTACCCTAGTTTTTGCAATATTCATGATGGGGGGAAAGAGGAATCAACTGGAAATAAGCAAAAGTGAAGACACGGAAGTGGAGGCAATTTAACCTTGGCCAGAAAATCTATGACAAAGTCAGAGCTGGTCTGAGACAGCCTCATGGGGAACCCCTGGCGTGCAGTCAGCCTACACTGGAGATCCAGTGAGCCTCCAGCTGTGGCCACTTGGGAAATGGCCCTGCCTCTTGTTGTTGTGCTCTGCAAACAGGAAGTGTCCGTCAGGCACGCCCTGAGCCCCCGAGAGCATCCCCGACAGGGCCTGCACCTTGGTTAGTGCCTCGCCCATCATGGGCCGTGGCCTAGACTTGGAGATACTCGACCACGAAGGGAGGGAGAAAAAGAAGGAAGGGAAGGAGTATGAAGTAAAGAAACTTTGTAATTTTTTTTTAATTGTGGTTAAAAATATATAGCATAAAATTTACCATCTGAACCATTTTTAGGAGTGCAGTTTTGAGGACTTCCCTAGTGGTCCAGTGGTTAAGAATCCCCCTTCCTGTGCCGGGGACACGGGTTCGATCCGTGGCAGGGAACTAATATCCCACATGCCACGGGGCAGCTAAGCCCACGCGCTGCAACTACTGAGCCTGCGCACTCTGGAGCCCGCATGCTGCAATGAAGAGCTCGCGCACCACCAGGAAAGATCCCACGTGCTGCAGCTAAGACCCGACGCGGTCAAATAAATTCTTTAAAAAAATTTTAAAGAGTACAGTTTTATAATGTTAAGTATATTCACAGTTTTGTGCAACAGATATTTTTCATCCTGCAAAACTAAAACTCTCATTGAACAAGTCCCCATTTCCTCCTCCCTCTACCTCCTGGCAACCACCGTTCTACTTTCTGTTTCTATGAATTTTATTACTTTAGATGCCTCATATAAATGGAAGCATATGTGACTGGCTTAATTCAACTAGCATAAAGTGCTCAGGATTCATCCATGTTGCAGCATAGGACAGGATTTCCTTCTTTTTTTTTTTTTGGCTGTGCCACATACCATGCAGGATCTTAGTTCCCCAACCAGGGATTGAACCTGTGCCCTTGGCAGTGAAAGCACAGAGTCCTAAGCACTGGACTGCCAGGGAATTCTCAGGATTCCCCTCCTTTTTAAGGATAATATTCCAGTGTGTGTGTGTGTGTGTGTGTGTGTGTGACAGTCACATTTTGTTAATCTATTCATGTATCGATGGACACTTGGGTTGCTTCCACTTCTGGGCTACTGTGAATAATGCCACTATGAACAAGGGTATACAAATACAGAAATGCTTTTAAAGGGATGCAGAAGTTAAGAGTTTGGAAAAGTTTGCTGGGGAGATTTGGGGAAATAAATGTGTGGAACAAAGAAGCAAGTCATGCCTAACAATGACAGAAAAAGTCATTAGTCATGGATTGTTGAGATGTTGGGAACAGAAGCCACTCAAACTAGATCAAAAAAAGAGGAACTTATTATGAGAACACAGGGGTGTCTCATGGTACCCGAGATGGGGCCTCAGGAAGTACTGGATGCAGAAAATGGAGTTAATCAAAGTTCTTCTCTTTATCTCTACAGAACCCACATTTATTCTGTCAACAGCAGGCACCACTGTTCCAGGCCTTAATGATACAACTGTAAATAAAATAGGGTTTACACTGGGGAAGATGAGTAATAAACAAATAAACAAGAAATTCCAAAGTTTATAAATTGTATGAAGGAAAAAGCAAGTGCCGTAGGAAAAAATATAATGGAGGAGGTGGTGAAGGGGTGCCCAACTTCGCCATTGTTGATCACTGATCGCTTCTCTGAGGAAATGACACTGAAGCCACAGCTTGAAGGATAAGGAAGTATCAGCCACATGAAATTCCAGGCAGAGGGAAGGGTGTGCTAAGGAAGTAAGAGAAGGCTATGCACCTGGAGGAGGGTGATCAAGGTGGAAATAACAGCTGGAAAAGAGTGGTGTGTAATGGTGGACATGACCACATGGAAACTTGTTGACCATGGAATGGGGTTTGGATTTCTTTTCTAACACAATGGGAATCCATTGAGGAGTTTTAGGCTAGGGAGTGACATCAGCTGATTTGTATTTCTAGAAGATCCTTCTGGAGGTCAGGTGGAGAGCGGACTGGAGAGGGAGAAGGGGGTGGTGGTGGTGAGACTGGGTGGGATTCCTGCAGATGATGGTTTAGACCAAGGTGGAGACAGGAGAGGTGGAGAGAAGGCAGGGTCAAGACATACTTGGGGCACGTGAATGTTCATAGGAGTGCTCTTCATAATAGCCAAAAGGTGGAAATGGCCCAAAAGCCTAGCGACTGTTGGATGGATAAACAAATACGGTATATCCATATGGTAGAATATTAGTCAGCCATAAAAAGGATTGAAGTCCTGATATGATGTGGATAAACGTTAAAAAACATTATGCTGAACATAAGAAGCCAGTCACAAAAGGCCACGTATTATATGACTCCATTCATATGTAAGTCCAGAATAGGAAGATTTATAGAGACAGAAAGTGGATCAGTGGTTGCCTAGGGCTAGGGGGAGAGGATGACGGGAAGAGAGGAAACAACTGTGGGGATTCTTTTGGGGATGATGAAAATATTCTAAAATTGACTGTGATGATGGTTGCACATATCTGGGAATACACTAAAAGCCATTGGATTGTACACTTTAAATGCGTGAATTATATCGCAATAAAGCTGTTTGAAAAAAAAGACCCACATTGGGAGGCAAGCCGACAGGACCTGACTCTGGTTTGGAAAAGGAGGAGAAGCCTCTCATCTCTATTTGCTCTGTGCCTTTGTTTCATTTCCCTTCCTCTCTGTGCACAAGGAAAAAAGGGGCTGTTCTAGGGCTTACACTCCATTCCATCCAGCCCAGCTCCCGGACAATAGAAATCTCTGTAACCCCATTTCAGATCCCCTGGATGGAGACTCATTTGTCCAGGGTGGGTCAGTGGCAGGGAAGCAGAGCTGCCTAGTCCATGCAGCCAGGCCCACCCCTTAACGGGGCTGCGTGGGATGAGCAGTTCCCATCGTCAGAGGTCATAGGAGAATATTTCAGATTTCTCAGACAGAACGAGCATATAATGCACACCTTCGATGTGCCACATCCGGTGTCAACTGCTTTCACATCCCTAATGCCACTTAATCTCTTATCTACACTGTGTGAAAGTTTGTGCTGACTAAAAGAAAGCATTTTCCATCGGGCTCAACTCGTGGTATATGCACGATGTTGAATCAAGGCCACCACTGGTAAAATCATCTACCCAAGGCTAGGAAGAGGCATCCTTGAAATGGGATTGCTGGCCACAGAGGTTGGTTTCCAGAGGGTGGTGTCTTCAGGTCACCAAAACACAGGGCTCAGAGTCCCTCCTGGTGAGTGAGCTGCACTGGCCAACAGAGAGAGATTTCTGAAAAATGCTTTAGAACCCATCTGATGGGAAGAGAATCTGTTACAAAAAACCTTTGGTTCTTATATAGTAATCTGTGAATTGCCTGTTTAAAAATCCTTCCTGGTCTTTATGAAAGCTGATTGTATACTTTAGAAAGAATGATGGCTAATGCCTGAGGCTGAAAGTGAGGAGCTAGACACAGGGAAAATCCATATTCTTCAACTTCATCAGTGTGGAGTAGGCAGAATTAAAATCCAAACCACATTTTCCAAAAATACTTTTCCTCTTAATTCTGAAATCCATGTGTATTACATGAGAAATCTAACCCGTATGTTTCTTACTCATTTACACTTAACTCATCAAAGTGTTTCCTCTGAAGAATTATTTGATGTCCAAGAACACTTCAGAGATTTTTTTCTTTTCAACAAGGCTTTGTTCTTAGAAATAAAGAAGGTGCTGAATTTGTATACGCGAAGAATCAATGAACTCGAACCCCAGAAATGTTCAACTTTGTTTCAAGCAGGTTCTATATTCAGGAGAAACAACTTTAGGAATGAGCTCTTTCTCTTAAATTTTTTAAGGTGTGCGGGGCGGGGTGGGGGGGCCTCTAAATGGATGCTTGGATTTTCATGCCAAAACGATTTCCTCTTCAGCTGTTGATAGGCACCATTAGATAGATGAAGCCCATCTTCTTAAGGTACTCTGAAGTGGTCTTCGACTTTTTAGTTTGAAGAGGCTGCACCTAATTTTGATCCTTCCCTCATACCATGTGGCAAAATCTGCCCAGAGGAGGATGAGATCTCCTTCTGAGATTCCCCAGCATGTGTGTTAGAAAGAACAAAGCTCTTGATGAATGAGGTGCCATGGAACCACCGGGCTTGACCACCACCTAAGCCATCCATCAGGACGGCCTGATAACCTCTCTCATGCCCTGCATGCTGAAATTTCTTCCTTAGTTTGCCAAGATTTATCTTTATCTTTCATTCATATCACATTTATTGTGTATCTCTTAGCATAGCTGTGTCCTGGGACTGGGAGGAAGGAGAAGGCACTGCTTCTGCTTGTGAGACGGTCATCATTTCACTGGGAAACAAAACACGAGTGAGAAGTTTATCAGAAGTGTGCTTGGTGGGTATTGCAAGAAAGGAAGGGTGCTCATGGATGGACTGAGCAGGAAAAGCGTCCCAGAGCAGGTGAGCCCTTCAGTCCAGGAACAGGAGCCTGAGTATGGACGTGGCCACACCCAGACAAGGCCCCCTGGGCTGGCATCAGTTGGACGGTCCTTCAAATTGACGAGCTAAAAATATTTGCTTGATGTGTATCTGGAAGAGAGACTGAGGACTCACTGCAGAGGGTGTCCAGGACCAAGAGGGGCAGGGCTCATGGTCTCTATCGCCTCTTCAATTCCACTCCACCCAAATTCACCCACCCCACCCAGCAAGCCCAAAGCCGTGCAGTCAGTTACCTGGTCACCCGCTCAGTGACCTTCAGTTGTAACTTCTCATGTACCCTGGGAGTCTTACCACCCATCCAAAGTGCTCTTTCTGTGTTCTAGTAAATATAAATTTCTTCATCTCATTCCATTTCTAATGAGGTTTTAACCCACTGTGGTCTTTTCTGGGACAACTGCCTGGCTGGGATGATGTGAGAAATAGGCAAGTACTTGGCTCGGTGCCTAGAGAAAAGGAACAGGCTAAAGAGGAGAAAATGGGGTCTAGGGACACCGCACTTGTCTATTTCCTCCTATGTTCCAGGCCAGTGCTTGGTGTCTTACAGGCACACACTCAGCTATTCTCTGTAACAGCACTGCAAGGCAGGTGTTGTGATTCCATTTAATAGATGAAGGAGCTGCATAGAGGCTAACACACTTGCCCACAGGCAGCTAATAAGGAGTGGAGCTTGGATAGAGATGCAATACAGGGTTAGGATGGATTGCGGGGGAGTGAAGCTTAGAGTCAGGGAGAGCAATGAGGAACCACGAGAAAGCTGGCTACCGGGGAGGGGCAGTGAGCTGGAAATGGGGCATATGAGAGAGAACCACAGGCAAAGAAAGAACAGGCTTTCGTGACTCTGCCACCTGCGAGGGTCAGGAGTAATGTTGGAGGGAGAGGAAAAGAAGTTTCTGGTCCTGAGAAAGCATTTGGTGACACTGAAACCTGGATGTCAAGTAGGGGCACGGGTTTGAAGGGAAAGATGCTGAGTCTGTTGTGTCTGAGGTTCTAGAAGGACTGCGGTCTAGGCTCCTTGTCCTTGCTGGAGAGTGATCGGTGCTGGGTCAGAGGACTAGCCTTGCGCTGAGGTACTGAAGATCATAGATGGGACCTCCAGGCAAGGAAGCAGAGCAGTCCGCTGGACACTGGACCTTTGGGACCACCATCCTATGTCTCTCACGATACAGTACCACTGCGGTGGGGCCTCTGCTGCCTCTGAGGCAGAGCACGGGCGAACTGAAGGGATGTTTTCGGTTGTTCCAGTGACCGAACGAGGCCACCCATCTTCAATAGGCATACAGGGTATACGGGGATACAAGATGTCCTACCCTGCACGAGACAGTTCTGCACAACTTATACGGACTTGTACATAGATTTTTCACCTAAATGAATATCCAGTGCAATATTTAGAAATCAAGAGGTATCCAGAGTAATTTTTTGGTCTCTGAGCTTAGAATCTAACCACGGTTTCCATATATACATATACCTTTTGTGCCATTTAAATGTATACTCAGTTTCACAAGAATGGAAATAAAAAATTGTACTTTGTTTTGCTGGCATTTGACTGAGTTGTTCCATGTCAGAAAATCACATCTCTGACAGCCACATGGTTGCTAGAATTTGAGTTAGCTCTCTGCATTAATAGTGACCCCATTAAAGGCGATCCTGCATAGGTATTCAAGCATCTGATTATTTTGTCTTCAAGTACTCATGTCTAGCCATAAGTTGAAATACGTTTTTTTCCCTGTAGATTCTTTTCTTTTATCCTTCACATTATAGTTAGGTCATTATATTGATTTCTTTTTTTTTTTTTACATTATGCATATAGATGAGTTATTTTATCTGTAACTTTCATTTCAGGAGAGTGAAGGAGGTGTTACAAATTAGTTGTTATAAGACAGGGTTGGGACTAATGGAGTTAAGAGCTACTGGTTCTAAACTAGCAACATCCTATAGACATATAATACAAGTCACAAATTAAATTCTAAGTTTTCTAGCAGATATCTTAAAAACATCAAAAGTATGGGATATTATGCAGCCTTCAAAAGGAAAGAAATCACATCATATCCTACAACATGGGTGAACCTTGAGGACACCAGGCTAAGTGAAATAAGCCAGTTACAAAAAGACAAATACTATATGATTCCACTTATATGAGGTATCTAAAGTAGTCAGGGTCTTAGAAACAGAAAGTAGAATGGTGGTTGTCAAGGATTAGGGGGGAAAAGGAAAAGGGGAGTTGTTATCTAATGGATATGGAGTTACAGATTTGCCAGATGAAAAAGTTCTGGAGAGCTGTATTTGTGAATATAATTAACACACTGAACTGTACACTTAAAAACAGTTAAGATGATAAACGTGTGTCATGCGTTATGTGTTTTTTACCAAAATTAAAAAAAAATAAAAGGAGAAAGTAAAATTAATTTTTATATGATGTATTTATTTAACCCAGTATATTCCAAAATGCTATTATTTCAACATACAGTTGAAATATCAACTTCAATTAATCAACAGAACAACGATCAATGAGATATTTTGTACGCTTTTTCTCATACAAAGTCTTTGAAATCTGTGTGTACTTTGTACCGACAGCACCTATCAAGCCAGACTAGCCACATTTCTAGCACTCAATAGCCACATGTGGTTAGTGGTTACCATACTGGATAGCAAAGTCCTAGATAATAGCTAACACTTGTTGAGCAGACCTTAAGTGCCAGGTACTGCTGTTAATGCTTCCCGTGGAATGACTCATTTAATCATCATAACGGACCTATGAGACAGACACAATTATTGTCCCCGTTACACGTGAGGAAACTGAAGCTCAGAAAGTTTGAGTCGCTGGCCTGAGGTCACACACCACTGTGACCCCGAGTAGGAAGCTGAACGCGGGCATTCTGGTTCCAGAGCCCTGACTTTATTTTTATTTTTTTTGGCTGCCTTGGGTCTCTGTTGCTGCGTGCGGGCTTTCTCTAGTTGCGGCGAGCAGGGGCTACTCTTTGATGCGGTGGCTTCTCTTGTTGTGGAGCACGGGCTCTAGGCACGCGGGCTTCAGTAGTTGTGGAGCGTGCGCTCAGTAGTTGCGGCTCACGGGCTCTAGAGCGCAGGTTCAGTAGTTGTGGCACACGGGCTTAGTTGCTCCACAGCATGTGGGATCTTCCCAGACCAGGGCTCGAACCCGTGTCCCCTGCATTGGCCAGGTGGAGTCTTAACCACTGAGCCACCAGGGAAGCCCCCAGAGCCCTGCCTCAACCACTGTGCTACGGGTGCCTTTGTAAGACTTTTCCCTCAGACTCCTTTTCCAGCCACTGGGAGTCTGCACAGCCCTGGCAAGGCTTCAGGTAGCAGGAACCTGGCTGGCCCACCAGGTAGGCTCGTTTTCCCACCCGTTCCTGAGGAGCATGGCTGAGGCACTGGCCAGCCCTTCTGAGAAGCAGAAAGAAGCGTGTGTTTGCTTCACGACCCCTGCAACCTTCTCTATTCTTCTCTGTATTTCCATTAGGAGAAGTGGTGCGTCCGGCAGAGAAAGACAAATATCATATGATATCACTTACATGTGGAATCTAAAATATGATACAAATGAACTTATTTACAAAACAGAGACTCACAGACATAGAAAACAAACTTACCGTTACCATAGGGAAAAGGTGGGTAGGGATAAATTAGGAGTTTGGGATTAACAGACACACACTACTATATATAAAATAGAAAACAACAACAACAAAGGTCCTACTGTATAGGAACTATAGCCAGGGAACTATAGCCAATATCTTGTAATAAATTAATATGGGAAAGAATATGAAAAAGAACTTATATATATGAGAAACTAAATCACTTTGCTGTACACCAGAAACTAACACAACATTGTAAATCAACATACTTCAACTAAAAAAAAAAAAGAAGTAGTGGGTCTGGGCAAAGACAAAACACAGCTGGGGCAGAAAGACTGTCCCAACTCATGCATCTAATAAAAACCTGCTACCAGCACCTTGCTGGTGAATTATCTGCGTTCCAATAACTTTTTCTCCTGGGTTTTCCTTAATAAGATAGATTTCTTCATTTCCTGGGACTCCCTCAAGATTATACTGACAACTTCCCCATTAATTACCAAACTATGCCCCACCACAAAATGACTACTTTTGCTTCCTACCTAAACACCTCCCCTCATTGATGAAAAGTCTCACTTAAACTAATATGCTTTTAACTTGCTTCATTTCAACACCTCCATAGTGGCTGCTAATGAGCTGACTGCTTGCCCAGCTGGTCCCTCCGCCCTTCCTTGTGTTCTGTTCCAAGACCAATTTAGATCTGTCGGAACAGGAAAGGGGAGGGCTCGCCCTTTGAATCACAGGCTTGGCTGGAGCCTTCTTGAGGGATGAGGACACACGACCTTGAGCCTGAGCGCCCCCACAAAAGTGAGACTCCACTTGCAGCTTCCAGAAACACGAAAATTGCCTAAGAGTGAGGCCACTGAAATAAAACGGCCTCCCAGTTTCGACTGAGCAGCTTAATAAATCAGGTAATTATACCCAGATTCCCTTTACCTCTTAATTATTATTTAATAAAGAGATGATTCCAGGCTGTAACCCGCGAGGCTGGCGGCGTTATAAGCATCTCGCTGGAGAAGTGCCTCCCCTCAGACCTTGTCCTCCTCCGGCAGGGAGACGGGGTGCTCTGAAAGGACCCCTCATCCTTGCTTCTGAGAACATGATGTACCAAGCAACTCCTCTTCCTGGCACTGTCTTCTCTGGGGTGTCAGATGGGTCCCTTCACTGGAGGGCTGTGAATCAGGTCAGTCTGTTCCTCTGAGTAACCCTGATCTCATTCTGCTGGCAGCAGGCAGCGGCCTGAGGCCCTGCTGCCTTCCGAAGGCTGCCCACTCATGTGGGCAGGAAGAGCTCCCCTAGTTCCCACTGTGAGCCAGGCTCCATTCTAGGTGCTCTCGATGCCTGTCTCCTTAAATGTTCACATGGGCCTCTTGATATATGTGTCCCTCCCCATTTTACAGATAAGGAAACTGAGATTCACTGGATTGCCCAAGGTCATACAACTAATGGAACTGGGAGAGCTGGGATTTGAACCTACGTCTATATTATTCCAGAGCATCAGGGCTTAACTCCTGTACCATACTGCTAGGGGTCAGCCAGCCAGGAAGAAAATTATTTGGACCATGTTTTCTTTGGTAGATTATCAGAGAACTTTGGTAGATTATCTAAGGACATCCATTTTCATCAATATTGATGGTACATCATGCTCTTTGTCCCTAACCAGGGACAGGTACTGTAATCATGGTTTCCCCTTCCCCGTCCCAGCAGTATTCATTAGACCAGGGATGGACCCATCATCCTGGCCAGACCAGTAGGAGTTCTTCCCTGGAAATTTTCAAATTGGAATTGAAGAAAAGAGGGGCCTTACCCACTCTAGTGGTACCAGCAACTAGGTACATATGAGCTCCAAGGGGCCAGGGGTCATGGTCCAGGCTTGTGGAAAAAGGCAAAGACAATGTTGACAATACACAGAGAAAGAGAAAAAAGTCCAATGGTATTCAAGCCCCTGATTCAAATATCTGGGACACAACAGGTCTATTTCCCACAATTCAGCTATGTAAATCAATACATTTCCCCCTTTCGTCCCAAATAGTCCTACTAAAGTTTCTATCACTTGTAATAAAAGTGCTCTAATACGCCATGCTCTGGAATTTGGTCTGCTAAGGACAATGGGGTGCCTCCTAAGGGTTTTAATATGTAGGGCAGAGAGGCAGCTGTGCCATGGTAGAGAGGAAGGGGATGCTGTGAGCAGTAAGATGGCGAGGAACCTCTTGCAGTGTGGGCAGCAACGGTCCCACGGAGAGATGTTGAGAGCCAGAACCAAGGCGACTGGGGATGGGGTCAAGAGATACTTAGTTGATAGAAGTTTTTAGATTTGATGATTGATTAAAATTGGGAAGATGATATTGGAGATGCCCAAGATGATTCTTAAGTGGATGGTGATGCCATTAGCTGAATGGGAAACACAGGACACACATTGTACTCAGGGGAGGTGAGTGGTGAAGCAATAGGTGATAAGCTTGACTATGGAGAGTTGACTGGTGTCCAGCTGCACGTGGCTCCTTTAAGAGGCATGATATGTTCTGGCACCATGACAAAGGTGCGCTCTGGCAATCACCTGCTGGTCACAGCCTCAGTCCTGACTTGATCATGCTAACCTGTGCCTCACACCCCTTTCCATCCTGCTCTCAGCTCCCAGTCACCAGGTGGTGTTATTTTTGTCCTTGCATCAGCTTCCAGATTTGTCAGAACTGGTACTGTCTTCCTGATAGAACTTTGGCTCCTTTCCATGGGATTCTGTCCTTCCTGCCGCTCAGTTGAATTGAGCTGCCTTGGATAACTCCCCCACTGGAGTGGTGAAGGACGGCTAGCGCTGTTAAAAACAAACAAAGGAATCATGCTGTAGGAAGCTGACTCCAGCCAATTTGGCTCCTTATAATTGTTAGGCTTTTTGTGCAGGGTATCTATAGCCTACCATTGTTAAAGGGAGCTGAGGATTATAGATCTCCTCTACCACGACTGCCCAACTAAGGGGTTGGTTGCATGGGGTAGGTTGCATTGAAAGCAAGACCCAGACCAAATTCTGCTATCCATACAAAGATTTACTAATAACCAGGCACTACAAACATGCACAATCTTTTTTTCCCTAAGTTTGCTCTCTGTCTGACACAGAGACAATGTTCTAGTGGCAGAATTCATCTGGGCTACTAGTCACAATCAGGCAACAGCCTCATCTGTTAAGTGAGGCACAGAGATTAGGTGGAATCTTAGGCATGGCGAGCCATTGTGAAGGGTTTAAGCTCTTGAGCTTGCAAAATTCTTACACTCTGTTCATGTAACCATGGAGAGCCCGTATTGTATTTCTAGCTATCCACCATATCTTTTTCACCATTCATTTAAACAATGAAAATTATATCTAAACCCATTATACAAATGAACAAACTCTCTAGTGAGGATGGAAGATAAAGATTGCTGAAACTCTACCCAGAAATAAACCCACGCATATATGGCCAACTAGTTTTTGACAAGGAGGCTAAGAAGACTCAGTGGGGAAAGGATAGTCTCTCCAATAAATGGTGATGGGAAAACTGGATCATCACAGGCAGAAGAATGAAATTGGATCCCTATCTTACACCACTCACAAAAACTAACTTAAAGAGGATTAAAAGCTTAAATGCAAGACCCGAAACTATGAAATGGCTAGAAGAAAACATAGGGAGAAAGCCCCTGACATTGGTCTGGGCAAAGTTTTTTTTTTTTTTTTGGATATGACATTAAAAGCACTAGCAGGGGGCTCCCCTGGTGGTGCAGTGGTTGAGAGTCCGCCTGCCGATGCAGGGGACACAGGTTCGTGCCCCAGTCCGGGAAGATCCCACATGCAGCGGAGCGGCTGGTCCCGTGAGTCATGGCCGCTGAGCCTGTGCGTCTGGAGCCTGTGCTCCAAAACGGGAGAGGCCACAACAGTGAAAGGCCCGCGTACCGCAAAAAAAAAAAAAAAAAAAGCACTAGCAACAAAAGCAAAAACAACCAAGTGAGACTATATCAAACTAAAAAGGTTTTGCATGAAAAAGGGAAAAATTATCAAAATACAAAGGAGAACAGGAGAATATATTTGCAAACCAAATATGGAACAGAAGAAAAGATTTGCAAACTGTCTATCTGATAAGGCGTTAATATCAAAAATATAGAAATAACTCATACAACTCAATAGCAAAAAACCAAACAATCCAATTTAAGAATGGGCAAAGGACTTGAATAGACATTTTTCCAAAGAAGACACACAAATTAAAAATAGAGGGCTTCCCTGGTGGCGCAGTGGTTGAGAGTCCGCCTGACGATGCAGGGGACGCGGGTTCGTGCCCCGGTCTGGGAGGATCCCACATGCCACGGAGCGGCTGGGTCTGTGAGCCATGGCCGCTGAGCCTGCGTGTCCGGAGCCTGTGCTCCGCAACGGGAGAGGCCACAACAGTGAGAGGCACACGTACTGCAAAAAAAAAAAAAAAAAAAAATAGAACTATCATATGATCCAGGAGCCTTCCTTCTGGGTATATATCCAAAGAAAATGAAAACTCCAACTCAAAGAGATATTTGTGCCCCCATGTTCATTGCAACATCATTTACAATAGCCAAGACATGGAAACAACCTAAGTTTCCATATAAAGTGACTATATAAAGAAGATGTGTATATATATCATATATGAGATATATATATGATATACAAATATATATATGATATATATGATATACAAACATATATATATCATATATATATATATACAAACATTATTTACCCATAAAAAAGAAGGAAATCCTGCCTTTGCAACAGCATAGATGGACCTTGAGGACATTATGCTAAGTGAAGTAAGTCAGATACAGAAAGACTTTTTTTTTTCTTTTTTTGCGGTTCACGGGCCTCTCACTGTTGTGGCCTCTCCCGTTGCAGAGCACAGGCTCCGGACGCGCAGGCTCAGCGGCCATGACTCACGGGCCCAGCCGCTCCGTGGCATGTGGGATCTTCCCGGCCCGGGACACGAACCTGTTTCCCCTGCATCGGCAGGCAGACTCTCAACCACTGCGCCACCAGGGAAGCCCCAGAAAGACATATTTTATGTTCTCACTTATATGAGGAATCTAAAAATGTCAAACTCATACAAATAGAGAATAGAATGATGATTGCCAAGGGCAGGGGGTGGGGAAGGTAAGAGGTGTTGGTCAAAGGTACAAATTCCCAGCAATAAGATGAATAAATTCGGAGGATCCAATGTACAGCATGGTGACTATAATTAACCATATCATATTATATATTTGAAAGTTGTTAATCGAGCAGATTTAAAATTTTATCACCCCAAAAAACAATGGTAATTATGTGAGTGGGCTAAGGTGTTAACTAACTTCATTGTAGGAATCATTTTGTAATATATACATGTATCAAATCATCACATTGTACACCTTATACTTACGTATATTATAAGTCAGTAATATCTCAATAAAGCTGGAAAGGAAAAAAAGATGGTCGAAGCTCTTGTAGAAGGTGCTTCTGGAGTGTGACATCCAGTTAGCATCTATCAAAGCTTACAAACACTCTGGAATGTGTATTCCTGAGCAGGGCACTTCAGATGTTAACAAATTGCTCCTAGGAGGTAAATTAAAAGTAACAGATCAAAAAAAAGTAACAGATACATCTCTCTGTCTAGGCTGAAGTATTTGAAACTAAATTGTATGTAATATAATTCATGCCATGTACTCACCTCAGAACCTTTGGAGAAGTATTCTCTGCATACAATGTCTTCACCCCCTTCTCACCCATTTGCCTGGGTAACATCTTATTAGAATGGCTGTCACCTCCTCCAGGAAGTCTTCCCTGAACCTCCACCACCCCCACCAAGGCAAAGTTGAGTGACTCTCACATCTCCTGTAGCATCTGTGCTAACTTTTCATCATTGGAAATCAACTGGTCTTTTCCCTATCACTTGACTGTAATCCCCAGTCCTTTTATCCCTAGTACCAAGCAGAATACCTGGCCATTAGCACAAACTCAATTTGTTTGTAAAATTGAATTTAACTCAAACAAGAAAACAATTTTGTTTTTCTGTCTCATTGCTTCCCAGCCCTGTATTGGAAAAGGAATCACCAGTGATCATTTGTTGGCCAGAGATAGGTAACTGATGAAAAGGAAATGAAGGAGACGTGGCCCTGGATAGACCGTAAGAATGAGAATAATTTGGAAGTGACCAAACGTAGAACCATTTTTAGTTTTTTCCTTTAAACGCTCCAAGTCTTTACTGAGTTTGCACTCAGGGTGGGCTCTGGAGCTGGAGTAGCGGCAAGTATCTTCTGTACTGGCTGATCTCTGATATTTACCCTGAAGAGACGAAAGCAACCAGGAATGTTAATCACTTGATGCTTCCCTAGGAGTCCCGCAATTCCTAGTGGAGAGAAGGCTGGTAAGGTGCTGTCTGCCAGACAGAAAGCCCATCAGGAGGCTGCTGACCTCATTTCGTCCAAATACACAGACTTGGACTTGACATTTGCCAAAGTGCAGCTAAACAAATGGTGGTAAAATGATGCCCCACCTATTCAGCCCACATCAAAGTGGCTACATGTGGTTTTCAACGGTAGAAAATAGACTCAGGAGGAATACTGAGATACGGCCCATTTATTCCTTATAGGGACTCTATTCCTTCGCAGCTGTAGACCTGTGATTTTAAATAAGACCAAGTCTGTATCTCATTGGATATTTTGTCTCATTTAAATAGTAAAGAAGGAGAAAGGATGGCGTGGAATTCATGCATTCAAAATAGGTAAAGTTTACACTTTGGGATTATATGGAAAATACTGTGAGCAAACGACTGCTATCCCCAGAGGCCCCAGGAAAGGAACTGGAGGCTGGGGAGGGTCACGATTCCTGTCTCTCTTCTGCACCCACAGCCTCGACTTTCTCTCCACCTCAACCCCCTTATCCCGAAACAACACAAAGTCACACCAGAATCAGCATTCTGGGCGGGAAAACAATGCAGGACAATTCTATAACACAGAGTGGAAAACCATGGTGCTGGGAAGTAGACTGGGCAGCAGCCACCTAGGGTACCCGGCCTGCTTTCAGGTAGAGCTGGATGGGTACGCATGGCCTGGGGCTGGTTATTTTTCCTTGTGGGGAACAAGGGATCCTCTGAAGAGCTCTTGGATAAAAGCTCTTTACATGAAAGTCATTCCGTGAATGAAATCTGGTGTGTCTGTGTTCTTTGCTCTGGTAAGTAGCAAGAATTGTCAGAGATAATAATTAAAGGCCCCCAAGCCCTCATCTGAAATTCAGGATTTCTCGGATTTTAGAAAGGTAACTCAGTAGCTGACACCTCAGGACATGATCATACGAACATGTCTGCAGCGAGTGCATGACTGTTCATTCCCTCGTGAAGCTGCAAAGCCGACAAGGAGCTCAGGTCAATCTGGGTCAAGTCAGAATGAGGAAAACCTTTCGGTATTCAGAGCTGTCTGAATCAAAATGTTTGAATAAGAGATCATGGGCCTGAATGATGAAAACCTTTCGGTATTCAGAGCTGTCTGAATCAAAATGTTTGAATAAGAGATCATGGGCCTGTAATAACATTTTCCTGAAGGGCTTAGCTGTCTCGAGAAGAGAGACTCTGATTTCCACTACCCCATTTAGGGAGCCACGTAGCAGCACACAGCTTCAGGCTCAGAAGCCTGACATCCTTCAGGTGAACCAGTGGCAACTCCCTCCCCCCTGCATTTCCTTCCCAGGGATTTTAAGACTCTGCGTGTGTCTTTTCATTTGTTCTTTCTTTCTGCATTGTGCTTAAGGCAGTGCTGGCTTCACTGCTCCCGTGGATACCCACAAAGTGAGGCAAGCCAGGATAATGGTTAAGGGCTAAGACCTTAGAGTCAGGAGGAGTTTGGTTTAAATCCTACCTCTGACACCTTTTAGCTGTTTGTTGGATCCTAGGAGGCTGCTTGACCTCTCTGAACCTCAGCTTATTCAGCTATAAACCCTCATGCGGGGCTGTTATAAGAATTACATGAGGCTTTAAGATGGCTGACAATTATGGAATGCTTGCTCTGTACCAAGCACATATTAAGAGTTCTACATGACGGGTTATTCTATAAAACAGATACCATCCTTATTTTATAGATGAGGAAACTGAGCCTTGGAAAGCTGGGCTCACTGGAGCCATATTGCTATCAAATGGAGAAGCTGGCATTCAACGCTGAGTCGTCTAATCCCTGGTACTCTCAACCACTCTGCTATAATGGCTCATTAGATGGTCGGCGAAATGTTTTGCATGGTTTCTGAAACAGAGTGAACTCTCAATGTATGATAAATACGATATCATAGTAATGATGATGATGTTAAAGGAGAGCTGAGTTTAAGCTAAATCTAGAGGCAGACCATTGAGTGACTTGGTTTTCATTGTCAACAATTACCCATGTGGTGCTCCTGACTTGCCAGCCTAGAGATAACCCCCTCAGAGCTCTGTCAACATCCTTTTTAAGTAGAGTCTCCCATATACCTGGCTCAGGGATTTTTAAAATGTTATCAATCTGTCTTCCATGCCCTCTAGTATAGCACTACTGTCTTAGGTCAGGTTCCTCGGGAAACAGACTCACAGGCGGAAAATTGATTGGCAAGTGCTCTAGGGATCAATGACTATGGGGAATGAAGGCTGAAGGACTGAGCAGAGAGAATTGCACTGCAATGCAGTCCCAACAAAGACCTCAGTCTATCCCACCCAGAGCACTGGGGCTAAGATGGTCTGTGGTGGGCAGAAATCTAAGATAGTCCCAAGATTCCTGCCCTCTGGTGTACATGCCTTGTGCAATTCCTTTACCTTGAGTGCAGGCAGAAGCTGTGAATGTGATGGGTTATCACGTCCATGGTTAAGCTACTCATCAATTGACTTGGAGTTAATAAAAAGGGAGATTATCTGGGTGGGCCTGACCTAATCAGATGAGGCCATAAGTGGATCTGAGCCCTTCCAAGCATGAGAGGGAATATGGGAAGGGCCACATAGCAGGAAATAGCAGGAAAGCCCTAGGAAACTGAGAATGGTCCCTGGTTGACAGTCAGCCAGGAAATGGGAGAGCAGTCCTAGAGCCACAAGGAACTGAGTTCTGCCAACTCTTGATTGAACTTGGAAGAAGACTCCCAAGCCTCAGATGAGACCCCCAAGCTCTGGCTGGCACCTTGGGTTCAGCCTGGTGAGACGTGAACAGGAGATCCAGTTGTGCTATGCTTGGACTTCTGACCTGTGAGATGATAAAGGGGTGTGTTTTTTGCTTTATTTTTTAAATTAAACTTTTTATTTTGAGATAATTGTACATTCATGTGCTAGTTGTAAGAAACAGTACAGAGAGATTCTTTGTATCCTTTACCCAGTTTCTCCCAAGGGTAACATCTTGCAGAGCTGTAGTACGAGATCACAACCAGAATATTGACATTGAGACAGTCAAGACACAGAGCAATACCATCACTACATCCTGTAGTCCTTTTATAGCCAGGCCCCCTTGCCTCCTGCATCTCCTTCCCCCATTTATCTTCGACTCTCAGCAATCACTAATCCATTCTGCATTTCTGTAATTTTGTCATTTCAAGAATGTTATGTAAATGTAGTAATATAATACGTAACATTTTGGAATTGGCTTTTTTCACTCAGCATGACTCCTTGGAGATTCATCCAACTTGTGTGTATCAATGGTTCATTCATTTTTACTGCTGTGAAGTATTCCATGATATGAATGTACCACAGTGTGTTTAGCCGTTCACCTGTTGAAGGACGTCTCGGTCATTTACAGTTTGGGGCTGCTACCAGAAAAGCTGCTTTGAACATTCGTGTACAGCCTTTTGTTTGAATGTGTTTCCATTTCTCTGCAAAAATTTCTCTGGGATTGAAACTCTGGGTCATACGGTAGTTGCATTTTTAGTTATTTAAGAAACTGTCGAGCTTTTCCAAAATGGCTGTACCATTTTACCTTCCCACCAGCAATGTATAAGTGATCAGCTTTAATGCCGTCACTATGTTTTATTTTAGATTTTCTGAGAGATGTATAGTGATAACTCGTTGTGGTTTTAATTTACATTTCCCTAATGGCTAGTGATGTTGAGCATCTTTTCACACACTTATTTACCATCTCTATATCCTCTTCAGCAAAATGTTCCTTCATGCCTTTTCCCCCAAATCTAATTGGCTTTCTTTTATTATTTACTGTTGAATTTTGAGAGATCTTTATGTATTCTAGATGCTATTCCTTTGTCAGAAGTATGCTTTGCAAATTTATTGTCTCACTGTCTGAAGGTTGTCTTTTCATTCTCGTAACACGATACTTACAAAGCAAAGTTTTAAATTTAGATGAAACTCAACTTTTTTTCTTTTATAGATCATGCTTCTGGTGGCAAATCTAAGAAGTCTATGCTTAGCCTTGGATCCCAAAGATATTTTTCTGATATTTTCTTTTCTAAAAGCTTTGTAGTTTTACATTTAAGCCCATGATCCTTTTAAGTTAATTTTTTAATAAGATGTGAGATTTAAGTCGAGGTTCATTGAAAAAGCTAGCCTTCCTCCATTGAACTGCTTTAGTACTTCTGTAAAAAATCAGTTGGGCATATTTGTGTTAATGTGTTTCTGGATTCTCTATTCTGTTCCATTGGTTTATGTGTCTATCACTCTGTAAACAACACAGCTCTGTCTCGAAATCAGGTAGACTGATTCCTTCCATTGTAGAATCCTTTTACAAAACGATGTTAGCTATTCTGGTTCATCTGCACTTCCATATAAATTTTATTTATTTTTATTTTATTTATTTATGTTTGGCTGCGTTGAGTCTTCATTGCTGTGCATGGGCTTTCTCTAGTTGAAGTGAGCAGGGGCTACTCTTTGTTGCAGTGTGCGGGCTTCTCACTGCGGTGGCTTCTCTTGTGGAGCATGGGCTCTAGGCGTGCCGGCTTTAGTAGCTGCAGCACGCTGGCTCAGTAGTTGTGGCTCGTGGGCTCTAGAGCACAGGCTCAGTAGCTGTGACGCATGGGCTTAGCTGCTCCGCGGCATGTGGGATCTTCCCAGACCAGGGATCGAACCTGTGTCCCCTGCATTGGCAGGCGGATTCTTAACCACTGTGCCACCAGGGAAGTCCCCATATATATCTTAGAATACTTTTGTCTATACCTATAAAAAATCTTGCTGGGATTTTGATAAGAATTGCATTAAACCTGCATTTGGAAGAATTGACCTCTTAATTATGTTGAACCTTCCAATCCATGAGCACGTTATGTCTCCACTTACCTAGATCTTTGGTTTCTTTCAACATTGTTTTCAGTATAGAAGTTCTGTAGATGTTTTGTTAGATTTACACTTAAGAATTTCTTTTTTTTTTATTTTGAGTAATTGAAAATGGCATTGTATTTTGAGTTTTGATGTCCACCTGTTCACTGATATGTAGAAATAAGAATTGCATATACAATTGTATATCTAGAAATACAAATGTGTACAATTTTTGTATGTTTATCTTGTATATTGCAACTTTGCTGAACTCACTTATTTGTTCTAGGAGTTGGGTTGTTTTTGTTTGTATGTTTGTTTATAGATTCTGTGGGATTTACAACATAGACAACCATGTCATTTGCAAATAGGGACAGTTTTATATCTTCCTTTCTGATCTGTATGCATTTTATTTCCTTTTTGGGTCTTATTAATTTGATCAGAACTTCCAATAATATATTGAATAAGAGTGGTGAGAACAAACATCCTTTACCTTGTTCTTGGTCTTGGGAGGAAAGCATTCCATCTTTCACCATTAAGTGTAATATTAGCTGTAGGCTTTTGGTAGATACTTTTCAACAAGTTGAGAAAGTTCCCCTCTACTCCTATTTTCTTCTAAGAGTTTTATAATGAATACATGTTGAATTTTGTTAAAAATGTTTTTTGCATCAGTTGATAAGACCATGTGATTTTTCTTCTTTAGCTATTAATATGGTGGATTACATTGATTGATTTTCAAGTATTGAACAGCCTTGCATTCTTTGAGTAAACCTCCTTTGAGAGGGTGAAAAGGACCATGGGGGAATGCTTTGTTGTATTTTAAGCCACCTGAGAACAAACGGTGAGGAGTTCACCAGGCAGTTAAGGAGGGAAAGAACTTCCAGGGTGATGCATTACAGTTACAAAGGCACTGAGGCATGAAACTGCCTTCTCTGAAAAAAATGCAAATATTTCAGGATGTCTGGAGTGTTGAGTCCCAGAGGCAGAGTGGCAGGAGACGAGGCTAAGCTGTAGGCCAGGCAGAGCTCCAAGGCTTTGTATGCTGTGCTCAGGACAGTGGGCTTTCACTGAAGGTGATGGAAACCACTGTGAGGCTGGATGTAGGGAACGATCCAGTAAAATTTGCCTTTTAGAAGCCCCATGAAAAGGGAACTGGAGGGCTGAGCCTAGAGAAGGGGAACCAGTAGGAAGAATCCAGGAAAGGAAGGATGGAATCCTCTGTATTACCACTAACATTGAACTCATTACCTTCCTTCTTCAAATGCTTCTCCTCAGAGCCCCGTGACCTTCCTTATTCATTTGCCCAAGGCCATCACAAACTCTTCTTTCTTTTGTCTTCTACAGCCAGTTAGTTGGCAGAGCCTCTGTGCCCTCATCCTCTTCTGTCCCTTTGCTCTACTCACTGCCACCAACTCAGTGAAACTGGAGTATTCGTATTCTCCTCACTGGCTCCCTACTTCTGCATTTTCTCCACCTCCAATCCATTCTCCATCCTTGCCCCTGTTTTCACCTTTAAAATTCCCTACTCTCATCAGATCACTTCCATTTCTACAAAAACTTCAGAAAGGGTCTGCTTGGTCTGTATCAAATGGAACAGACTCCTGGCTGCCTGGGGGCACGGACTAGGGTCTTCAAGGAACTGCCTTGGAAGGTCTTTGAGAGAAATCTCCTGTGAATTGTCAGGGGACCTCCAATGCAAAGGCAGCCATCTACAGGGCAGAGCTTTGGTGCCTGAAAAGATACCTTCTCTTTAGCTTGCCTGACCTCCACCAAACTGCTCATTTTTTCTTGTAGCCCTCCTCTCCAGCATACTAGTTCAGAACAGGCACACAGGGGCACTCAGCATGTACTTGGTGAATTGAACTGAATTGGACGGAGTTCAGCCAGGTTATTGCTTTATTATTATTTGCAATCTATCTGCATTTCTGGGACTTTTCTTCTCCCTGCTCCTACTTACCTCCCTTCTCTGCGCTTTACTGTTCTTGGCTTGGATTTATGGGAGGCAGGAGCCCTGGCTGTCCTATGGCCACTCAGGACCCCTGGACACTGAGTCTGTGCACCAGAATGATCCTGCCAGGCTCTCGGGGCACTTTTTGGTCTAGGTTGTGACAGTCTTAGGGACGGGGACTGACCTGTCTTTGTGACGAGGGTGGGGGGCATGCCACTCCACTCCCTGCTAGCCCAGGGACAGAAGAGTTTTTATTTAGTAAATGAGTGCTAATATTTGGTTACATGCGAAGCCCTCAGGAAGTCATTCCAAGAACACAGCGGACATTCCAGCCTTCAAATTCCCTGATCCAGTCTCTCACAATCCCCAGCCACACACCGGAACACCAAAGACTGGATTCTTTACCTTCCTCCACTATCTTCCTTTCCGATCTGCTTCCTAAGCCTTCCCTGAGCCCTTTTTATGCACAGACCAGGCATCCACTCTTGGCATTATCTCTGCCTGACTCCTCCCTCCTCCCCTCTTCCTGTTCCAGGTCGTTTGTTCAAACCTGTTGTATCTCCATTTATAATAGCTATTAGGGAATTCCTCTCCAATCCCAACCCTCTCTGCCTTTAAGTACTATCTGCTCACCTCTTGATCATGATGACCTTCTGGTCTTGGACCACCCCGCCTCATGTGTCAGGAATAATGGTAGTGGTGTCAACGGTGAGAAGAGTGGCCTCAGGGTGATCCGAGGGAGTTGTGAGGATGTGCTGGATGCTTGACTGAAGGACAAGAGGCCTTCGGAGTGGAGGTTTCTAAGAATCACCTTCGGGAGAGAAGAGAGAAACACAATGGCAGATCCCAGATTTAGCTCCCACCCTATGAAAATCAAACCTCTACTAGTATCACACCCAGTCCTCCAAGACTGGCAGTGGAAAAAGAGCCTTTATGTAGATAAGGTGCCTGAATCTCATGGCCACAACTCCCAGGGAACAGCTCCTCTTTAATTTCCTGCCCAAGCCCTGCCCATAATGCTACTCTCTGTATCCAGTCCATCCAATGAGACCACGTTGGAGAATAGACACCCCTTAACCAGAGCACTTTGACTTCAGACAGCCTGGGCTCCCCTACTGTGTGATCCCATACCATCAGCATTTCCCCACACAACATAAATGGCCATTTGAGTGTAAATGAACATAAATGGCTGTCATTGGTCTGCATTCCCTGGACTGTCTCTATGTCACTCATCCCCATATTCTAGATCATAGTTCAGAGACTGCTACAAGATTGATGCTCAATAAATATCTGTTAAATGAATGAATGAATGGATGGGATGGATGGATGGATGAATGAATGAATTTTACTTATGGCTCAAGGATAGCAAAAGAGAAAACAGACCCAGAAAGCTAGCTGTAACTAAGGAATCTGGCTTACGAAGTGTAACTTACTCATCTCCAGCTTGTGTTCCTCTCCAGGGTCTCCCTGCCTAGTTTCTGGCATATCCCCACATCTCTCTCTCTCCCTTTCCACCTGGTGCACTTCAGCACAGCTAGACTTCTCAAGACAGACCCACAGGGAAAGAGAGACAGGAGTTCCCTCCCATGGTAGGCTGAATCTCTAAGTTTCCAGGTTCCTGTATGAAGGGCTACATCTTCTCTGGATAATAGTCCACTCCTTTAGGGGTGTGTGCTTCCTCTGGGTCAGAAGGGAAAACAGCTTTCACCTCCCTTGGCAACATTCATTAGTTTCTCCTAAAGTATTCTGAGGATTAGCAAGAAAGAGTAGGTGATCCACTAACAGTGCCTGCCACGGGTGTGGCCAAGAGGAAAGATAGTTTCTATGGTGCATATTTGCCTATGGCCTCAACAGGACAACCTGTCTTTATAAAAACAAATAAATCTAAGATCCACACTTAGGGGGATTATTTCATACTTATCCTTTAAGGAGTTAAGGTTTCCACTGGCAGGCTTCACATGTACTGTTCCCCTACGGAGACTTGGGGAGGGACATTTTGTGTGTCCTTTTCTGTTGTGATTTTTTTTCTTCTGAGATGTAACAGAAGCTGAAGGAAGCAACTGCAACAGGATAGTGTTACTTAAACCCAATTCAGTCATTATTATTTTTGTAAATTTTAGAATTTTATTATGAGCCTTTAATGGGATGCTGTGCTCTTTGGCAAGCATCGTTCCTGAGCTCTGGCAATGATGATGGATAAACCAGGGACAGTGTATCCATCCTGCTTCTTGTTCTCCATGGGTCTGAAACACATCTTCCAATGGGCCCCAAAGGGAGTTTGACTCAGCATCTACACCAGGACTCTTGATATTGGAGCTCTTCTTGGGAAACCAAGAATCGAGGGCAGCCGCTGGGCTCCTTTATTTTTAAGAAGTATTTTCTTCACAGCACCCACCCACTAGAGCTGTGGGTGATGGCAGCTAAGGAAGGGCTTGAGTGGGTTTAAGTGGGTTCTAGGATTGAAGCAACACAGACAAGTTGAGCAGAGGAGGTGGAGGACAGTCTTTGTTCACCAGTCCCTGGCAGTGAGCTACAGATCCAGAGCAAAAACAGCAAAATGCCGTGGAGGGCAGAAACCAAAGGTGGGGAGACAGACAGCAGGACAGACGAGGGGAAGGAGTCACCAACAGGAAAGAGATGGGAGAGGTGACAGAGACTGAGCCTATGTGCCCCATGAAGTTGAATATTTTCTTTGGAGGTCCAAATTATCCCGTGAATTTTTTTCTAGTACTTTTCCACATCCCTGGGACCAAACATGTGCATACGACATGTCTAAAACTGATGTGTTTAAAGCAGTTTTTGGAGAAGCAGATAGAGATAAGCTTCCAACTTTTTTTTTTTTTTTTTTTACTGTACGCAGGCCTCTCACTATTGTGGCCTCTCCCGTTGCGGAGCACAGGCTCTCCGGACACGCAGGCTCAGCGGCCATGGCTCACGGGCCCAGCCGCTCCGCGGCATGTGGGACCCTCCCGGACCGGGGCACGAACCCGCGTCCCCTGCATCGGCAGGCGGACTCTCAACCACTGCGCCACCAGGGAAGCCCAAGCTTCCAACTTTTAAACATGGAAAGGGAGGATTTCTCTCTGACTCCATAATGTGACCAGTTCATTGAAACAAAGCAAGCATCAATGTATCCCCTCGCACAGAATGTTTCAGCTTACCTTCATACACTGTCTCCAGCTGTTTCTCAGACTAAGGACTGATTATTCCTTTTTAAATTAATTAATTTATTTATTTTTAATTTTTGGTTGCATTGGGTCTTTGTTGCCGCACATGGGCTTTTCTCTAGTTGTGGCGAGCGGGGACTACTCTTCGCTGTGGTGCCCGGGCTTATTGCTGTGGCTTCTCTTGTTGCAGAGCATGGGCTCCAGACACACGGGCTTCAGCAGTTGTGGCACGTGGGCTCAGTAGTTGTGGCTCATGGGCTCTAGAGTGCAGGCTCAGTAGTTGTGGCACACGGGCTTAGTTGCTCTGTGGCATGTGGGATCTTCCCGGACCAGGGCTCGAATCCATGTCTCCTGCATTGGCAGGCAGATTCTTAACCACTGAGCCACCAGGGAAGTCCCCAGAATTGTTCATATACTTCTAAATGAATATACTATGTCCATGTAAAAACACACAAAAAATGGGTGTTTTAAAAGGTTGACATTTTATAAGCAAAAGTTCCACTACTTTCTTGCACCCCAAAGGATTGCCATAGACACCCCACTTTGGAGACCACTGCCACAGACACAGGTCTCTGCGGATTCAGAAGAGCGAGGGTTACTATTGACCATGCCTGCAAGGCGCTGGATAAGTGGCCCAGTGGCCCAATGAAAGATGTTTCCAGAGTACGGAAACACACAGGGATGTCTGAATGGTGTTGTGGGACAGTGAATGAACCATGGGGCTGGAAGTGACTGAGATTCTGGGCCTCAGTGTTAGAGCTAATAATAGAAGTATGGTAGCCAGGAGAGGAAGCTAGTCTTTGGGGAAAAGATAAATAAGGTGAAAAGAAGCCATCTGAGAGGAGCTAACCTTATACAGGGTGAGCAAATGACAGGTGACTCTGGATTTCATGTCAGCGTGGGAGAAGAACATGAGATTTTGGTAGGTGCCGCTTAAGGCAGATCTTGTGGTGTGGTTTGCAGAGACAAGTCAGGAGTTCCTGGCTCAAAATCTCCCCCCTACTGACTGTCACAGTGCCTGAAATTTCTCTTTTGAAAATTAATCTTTGTCAGTTAAAGGGCTGGAAGCCCCAATTAAAATGCAATCTGCCCCAACAGAAGTAAGGTCTTCATTTTTTGTGAGTTAATACCTCAAAGGGGACAGGCTGCTGAGAGCAAAACACTATGGAAATGTAGTGGGGAAGCTGGAGGTGAGAGAGAGTAGGAACCACAAGAGGAGAAAAGGTTGTACTAACAGGAGAGGCGAGAGGGCATGGGATCTACTGAAGGGAATTTTATGCTCATAATCTGCATGTGGCATCTTGGATTCTGCACTGAATTTTATATGTATATATTTATAAATTGCATATATACAATTATATATATTAACCACCTTATGAGAAAACACACACATACATATATTATAAAATGCAATCATATATAACACACACATAAAATGTATAATTATATGTAATATGTCTTTTTGAGTATATATGATATATATGTTTCTGAATTTTCTTACAATTTTCCTCTTGTGAGAAAACAGGCATACATATATTTGATATATAATATAATTAATATATATAATTATATTCAATTGAAATGATAAAAAGAGTAACATAATTATTATACTATAATTATAAATATAATTATATGTGTCATATGTGTGTGTTTTCTCACAAGGTGGTTTCCAGAGAGAAAAATTATAAGCAAACTCAGAAATAACCATTTTTCTGGACATAAGTAGTTCTAACCATTTATTTTCTAAGCCTAAAAGCAAGAGGAGAAATCATAAGGGAAAGGATCCAATAGATTTGAATAGATAATTTCAAAATTCTGTAAAAAAGGGAAAACACCACCAAAATTAAGATTGAAAGGCAAACTGAAGAAAACATTTGCAGTAAATACAACAAAGAGTTGCTCTCTTTGCTGTATAAAGAAGTCAAGTAATTCAATGAGAAAAACACAAAGAACTCAATATAAACAGGCAAAGGTATTATACAGACAGTTCATAAAAGAGGAACGCTCACTAGTCATTGATTACAAGGACCATGAGGAAGGGACCATGTCTGTGTGTTCACCATTGCAGCCCCAGTGCCTGGGTCAGTGCCGAGTCACCTATTAAGTAAATATTTGTTGAATGATTGATTTAATGAATGAACACAAGAAAAAGTCAATCTTGAGGTAATTAAAGGAATGAAAATTAAAATTTTTTTTGTCCATCACTAGAGCAAACACTTTCTAAATGGAGTAATACCCAATGAGTATAGTAATTAAGTATAGTGAAAGGACTTTCTCATGGGAATCGATGGTGACTCCACAGGAAAGCAATCACCTCCTTCTTATGCGTGGGAGGATCACACCTCCTCACGCTGCCTCACCTCCTTGGAGTCAGAACTAGCTGTGTAACTAGTTCTGCCCGTTGGGTTATGGGCAGAGGTGATGTGTGTTACTTCTGGACTGAAGCATTTAGGAACCTTCCTCTGAAGACGTGATCACAGAAGAGGCCCCTGTTGGGAAGTTGGAGGCAAAAGACTGAGCAGCCCGGATTGCTGAATCCACAGAAGGAAGATGGCAGCCTCAGAGGCTAACCTGAACCCAAAGATGATTTTGTATGACTAAGAAGTAAATTCTTATTTTGTTAGGTCATTGAGATACTAGAGCTGCTTTTACCATGGCACACCTCACCTATTTTGATTAATATACTTATTTCATTCTGTTCATGAATATCTATTGAGCTAAGCACCTACTATAAGACAGACCCAGAAATTCCATTTATGAGGAATAAGAAAATCATCCTAAATATGGAAAAGGATATTTATACATGAAGATGCTCATTGAAAGGCTATTTTAAACCCCAACATTTCCATAATAGAACAGCAAGTTGCAAAAGAAAAACATTTCACATACACTTAGTAGATATTTATAAAGAAGATGTAATAACATGGGAAAATATTTGTGACTGTCATCCTCCTAAATTTCCTATACATATAAAAAAAAGATTGAAAGAAAAAACACTGAAAATGTTGAAGTGTGGATTTTTTGAGTAATGAAAATTATGATCATTTTTCCTGCTTATTTCTTTCTACAGTTTAAAATTTTCTAAATATTTAAAAATAAATTGGTATCAATTTTCATAATGAAAAGCCATCCTTCTCTCCCAATGTTTAGACTTATAACAAATAGGTCATTTTATTATATCTTATTGTTAAGATTTTTCTTAATTTTGGAAACAGATCTTTCCCAAGTTGCTGTAAAATGCAAATGGTGGATGATCTTTATATTTTTTGCTCCTTTTTTGGTGTTTATGCAGAAATTGCACGTTTTAAAGAAAAAAAAATTCTATCCATTCATCTCTTGTAAAGGCATTGCAGACTGCTTATTGATGTTTTAAAAATAGAATCTGAGGGGCTTCCCTGGTGGCGCAGTGGTTGAGAGTCCGCCTGCCGATGCAGGGGACGCGGGTTCGTGTCCCGGTCCGGGAGGATCCCACATGCCGCGGAGCGGCTGGGCCCGCGAGCCATGGCCGCTGAGCCTGCGCGTCCGGAGCCTGTGCTCCGCAATGGGAGAGGCCACAGCAGTGAGAGGCCCGCGTACCGCAAAAAAATGTTTAAAAAAATAGAATCTGATCTTGAGCAAGACCCTCCTCCTCTCTGGAACGCATTGTCTTTGTGTGAACAATGGGAGGCTGGGTCTAATGATCTCTCAGACCCCTGCCAGCTCTAGCAGTCAAGTGAAATAAGAAGCTAATAAGTTCATATGTCAGAGGTGTCATTCAAGCAGGTTTTGGAAAACACTTGCTTCATTAGTTTTGTGAACAGGTATCTACGGAAACAACTTATATTTGTACTCAAGGGAGACAATCATTTATGAATTTACCTCCATACAGTCTTCACAAAGATAACCTATGCTGGAGCTAAGCTTCTAACAGCCTGTACTGGAAGATGCAGTTTTACACCCTTTTTGGTAGAATCAAGTAAAAATCATCCTGATCAACTGAGATATCATCAGAGTTTCAGAGACTCGAAGGTGTCATTTGAAATTAAACCACAAGGATCTGGAGAGTCACAGCATTCACTAGACACGATTTTTTAAAACTTGAGGAAAACACTCTGGAATGGTCGCAGAACTAGTCAAGTAGCCATGGAAAGCAGAAGAGAAAAACTAGATGGAAGCAGCATCATTTTTCATTCAACCTGGGTCATTTTTATCCAGTGATTCTGGAATGACCCACTCACTTCCTGATTAGCTGCTCCTCTCTGGGCCTGAGCTTCTGCATGTAGAAAATGAGGGACCTTAACCAGATGACATCTAAGGTAGCTAATAATACAAAGATTGAGCTAGCGTTTAGTATTTTTGCTATCATGTGATGACCTTCAGCACTGATCAAAAAAAAAAAAAACCAGGTTATGTGCAAAGAGGTACTTCTATGCTTTGATATTGTCTAACAAGCAGAACTGGTATCTTCCAGTTAACTGTTCTTGACTCCTAGCTGTGTTGTTCAGGACTCTGGTCGCCAATGGCAAAAGCTGAACGTGATTTAGCTTAACTGGAAAGGGGGAGCCTTGGCTCATGAAACCAAATCACTGAAAGAACGTGGGTCAGGTGACAAAGGACAATGGATTCAGGGACTCAAACTCTGTCAGGACTCTCCATGCCCTTTGGGTGTCAAGGGCTAGACCAGTTTCACCATATCGTGAGGAACTTGGCTATGGACAGCTCTGGGCTCACATTTCTGCAGCTTAGGACAAGAAAGGAAAATTAGCTCTCTTCTTCAGGTAAGTCAGGTAAAGACACTGACTGCACAGCTTGGGTCACCGCCCAACACCTGAGTCAATCACCATGCCCAGAGGCAGGAAATATGATGGTCTGCCTCGTCATTTGCCCTGTCTTTGTTGTCAGGAAGATTTGAGTATATTATCACAGACTTAATGGCTTAAAACAGCCCTCATCTATGAGTTCACAGTGCTGTAAGTCAGAAGGCTGTGCTCGGCATGACTGGGTTCTCTGCTCAGGATTTCACACGGTTAAAAGGTGCCCACAAGGTTTTGTTCTCCTTGGTAGCTCAAGGTCATTTTCCAAAGTCATGTGGTTGTAGAGTATTCAGTTCCTTGTGGTGTACACCTGAGGTCCCCATTTCTTTGGTGGCTGCTCTCAGCTCCTAAAGGCCACTCACATCCTTTGCCACACGGTCCCCTCCATCTTCAAGCCAGCCAGTGTTGAATCTGTCTCACTCTTCGAGTCTTTTTCACCAGGAAGAGCCCAGGTCCTTTTAAGGGTTCATCTGATTAGATCAGCCCTGGCACCATGATAATCTCCTGATCTTAAAGTCAACTGATTTGACGCCTCAGTTACATCTGCAAAATCCCTTTGCAACAGTACCTAGCTTACTGTTTGACTGAATAACTAGGAGAAGGTAGATACTGGGGGAGAGGAGGGTGGGGATTGGGGACCCCCCTTAGAATTCTGCCAACTACCACTGCTACATGAGCTTAGGAAGTTTAAATCCATCTTGAGTAGACCTATTTCAAAAGGCCAATCATTCCAAGACTAAGTCTGCCTAACTCTTGGGCAACTAAGTCATTTATCAGACTGGTTGCTTGGCTCATGTAATCAAAATAGCTTGATTAAATAGATTTTTTATTATTAATCTGATTGCCAACTTTAGGAAGATGGAATGTAAACTAAAAAACAGAGTTTACTTACTTAAAAGCATGTTTTAAACACTTTCTGCATGCTCCTGCTTTAGAACATAACTGCTTCGTCCCCTAAATGCAGTTCAGTCCCCCTGTTACACACCTTCACGGAACCCTATTCCTTTCACTTGCAGTGCTCCTCAGTGCTTATTCAACACCAGTCCTACTAGACTATATACTGATGATACAGAATCTGTGTTTCCTGTTTAATGCATAACATAGCATAGTGCCCGGCACATTCAATAAATATTTCTAGAACGAAGAGGAGAGGTGTCATGCCATGCCTCAGTGTGTACTTCTGTGCTTAGGGCGGTGCCAACACATGGCAGGTGTTCCATCAGAGTGAAAGGAAGGGAGAGAAGAAGGGGAGAAAGGAGGAATGGAGGAAACAGCGCTGGGCCTTTCAAGGAAAACAGCTAACTTGTGTCCTTCTGACTTGATCAAACAATACAACTTCTCAGCATTTTACTTCCAAGAGAAATTGTATGCGGGGGTCCAACTATTTCAAAATGTTTTTGAAACTCTCCAAGCCTATGGAGCACAACGGGCAAAGTCTGGCGTCATTGCACCCGGAGGGCGTTAGTGGGGCCGGGCTCCAGACCGAGGGACTAGCCGCTAAACTCTTCAGTCAGTCTGCTTTACCCCAAGCAGACACTTGCCCACTTCAGGACTCTACACATGTGGAGGGGCCTAGAGTCAGCTACTCCTGGAGCAAAGCAAATACTCTCCTCCCCAGGCCAACAGCACACAGGCAGGAAGGCAACCCTGACTCACAGAACCTGGCACTGATTATAGAAAAGAGTTCTTACACTCTGGGAAGTCAATCTCACTTATATATTAACTATCCCCCTGGCCCTGGGGATCTGGCTTTGGAGAGGGTCTCAAGATTTTGGACATCTCAGAAAAAAGCATATATTCTGTGTCCAAAATGTTGATTAAAATGTACAAACAGACCATCTTCGCTGAAGGAAATTTGGGAAGTACCTTCCAGGGTCATTGCCAATGACCTTGTGTTGGTCTTCCCTGCCAGCCCCTCTTCACCCCCTTCTCCCCAGCCTTACCTACAGCTCTTGCCCCTCTTTTAACCTTGTGGTTGAAAGTCTAAGAGACAAGTGCACACATGTCCTCCTATCTAAGTGACGTAAGCTGTTCTACCTTTTGTTTCCCTGATGCATCAACGGGAAGGAAGCTATTCATAAACCCAGGAACGAGTGAGGGACCATTGGGAAGGATGGGTTTTCAAATCTCTATCCCAGATCATCCTTCCTCATTCACTTGCTTATTGTGATTGGCTGAATGTTTGTGGCCTGCAAAATTCATCTGATGAAGCCCTAACCACCAAAGTGATGGTATTTAGAGGTGGGTCCTACAAGAGGTGATAGTCATGAAAGTAGGACCCTCAAGATGAGATTAGTGCCCTTTTAAGAGGAGAAAGAGAGAGATCTCAATCTCTCTTCACATGCATGCACAGGGCATAGGCCATGTGATCCCACAGCTGGAAGTGTGTCTGTCTGTCTACAAGCCAACAAGCAGGCTTTCACCAGGACCTGAATCTGCTGGCACCTTGATCTTGGACTTCCCTGCCTCCAGAACTGTGACCGATAAAGCCACCCAGTCTACGGTACTTTGTTATAGCAACCTGAGCTGGCTAAGACGCTTATATTGCTACAATTAATTATTTGTTTGATGACAGATTCCTTCCCTTATATTAACAGCTCTCCAAGAGCTAGTCTTATTCACCTTTGCCCTTCATGGTGCCTAACCACAGGTACCTGACTGTATAGATGCTTATTAAATGTTTGTTAAACCTTAAATTCTGTGCTAAGGAGTTTGGACTTGAACAACAAAAACAATTGGAGTTTTTTTAATGGGGAGTGTTATTAGCTGTGTATTATCAAGCAAATGACTTGTCCTTTGGAACCTCAGGTTTCTGGTAAGAGAAATGAGGTTGTCCAAGGGAAAAAAGACGGGCAAATTCTCCGAACAGCATAATTCATTGCATAACTGTATGAGAGCCATAGCATTTCATGTTTGCCTTTCTGCACTCCTCACAAGGCAAGAAAATCTGCTAAAAGACCACTCTGTGGTGCTCATCTTATTTCTGTTTATTTAAGCTGGAGTATCCTGTGACTGAGTAATTCTTTCTAACCGTACGCTGTTGCTGCCTAGGCAGAGAAAGTGTCCAAATGTGGAGGGGATTTGAAACCCTTTATTATGGGAAAAAAATCTCCCATCGTGCCTTGCAACTTTACTCCTAGGCAATAAATGCAGATTCCTTTCTAAATAGTTTAAAATTCACTTTGCAATCCAAAAACTACTGAAGGGGATGAAACCTTGAGTTTAAATTTGTCAAATATGCTTTAGCAGCAAAACAGGCTATTGAAACACAGACAGACAGACAGACACACACACACACACACACACACACACACACACACCCATGCTTGCTGCTGTTGTTGCCATTTCATCCCGAGGATTACTTAGTTTAGAAAGCCCATAATGCACTAAACAATTCCTATAAAATGCCCTAGCTGGGGAGTTAGCTATGTGATAAGGATTCCCATATATGGGAGTGTGACTAAGCTCTGAGAGAAAATATGGCAGAGACGGCTGGCTAAAAATCTGGGATAATTCCCCGAGAAGGAAAAAAAAAAGAAGGAAGGATAACAAAACCCGCGGTGCACAGGAAATGCCTGGCTCACAGAAGGGTGAGCACGTTTGTGTGGGAAAACGCACAATCTGGCCAGCGCCAGTTCCCAGTGGAAAGATGTCTTCAAAATGCTCTCTCCCCATTTGTACCCTTTCAGATGCCTAAGAGCCTCTTCGGGGACTTTTGAAAAAGACCCTGGCCCTTCAGGCCAGGATATTTTGAACAGCCTTTCTCACAGGCTTAGCTCTGTGTTCCTTGCAAACTGCTAAATCCCTCAACCTCTAAATTTTGTTTTGAAGTCATAAATTTCTCTCCAGGTGTCTTGGTTTTCAGAAACCAGCACAGCATATTTCATTTGTGAACAACTGGAAGAAAGCAGATTTACTGACAAATTCTTTTTTAAAAATAGATTTTTAAATTTTCATTGGCTTTTAATTTTACATAAAGGTATGCCCCCTCTGCCAGATGTAGGAAAGTGCAATGGAATTAGAGTAGCTTAATCCTCAGAATTGCACTGGTTTGCTAGTCTAAAAATATCTCGACTGGCTAAAATGTTGGGCTGAATTAACGAAATATAAATGAGGAGAAAGGAATGTAATATCCCTCACTTAGCTTCAAAAATTCAGCTGCATGAGTGCATTTAGGGGTTTATCTACTAGTAAGTCTACTGGTCCCAGCCCGGTTTCCCCACAGACAGGCCGCTGGGGGTGGGTTCAGGGGGACCTAGATCACAGCCCCAGCCCTGCCCCTTGCACATATGTATGTTTGGGGCAGGTCACTTCACTGAGCCTCAGGGTTCTCACTGGAAAAGTGAGAAAAACAAGAAATATTTCCCCAGAGATGGGTAACAATTAAATGAGATGACAAATGTGAAGCACTGATCACTAAGTTCTCACCAAATAAACACCTGTTGTTATTAGGTCATCTGTCTCTGCATGGGCACCACTTTGGAGGACAAACTGATCAGTGGGCTCCACTCAGCTTTTGGTATTTCTGCTCTAAACCAAATCTGTAAGGGTCAATACACTGAAAATGTTAAAGCCAAAAATGAGTTTCTTTGGAATAACTTAATGCACACAATCTGAAGAACCTTGAAACCATTCACAGGGTTTCAATAATCAACTACATATATATATATATATATATATATATATATATATATATATATATTTTTTTTTTGCAGTACTTGGGCCTCTCACTGTTGTGGCCTCTCCCATTGCGGAGCACAGGCTCCGGATGCGCAGGCTCAGCGGCCATGGCTCGCGACCCCAGTCGCTCCGCGGCATGTGGGATCCTCCCGGACCGGGGCACGAACCCGTGTCCCCTGCATCGGCAGGCGGACTCTCAACCACTGCGCCACCAGGGAAGCCCTATATTTTTAATATATCAGTCGATATCCTTATATCAATCTTTCTTGTAAGTCCCAGGTTGAGTGTCAAGATCACTGCCCCCATCTTCCACCCCCTTGGTAGGCTGGTGGCTAGAAGCATCTCATGGCCCAGGTAGAGTTGCTATCAGTCCTCTTCATGTCTGTTATCTCGTTCTTGCTCATGTTAATATGTTAATTCACATTTCTTTCCTTTTCTCCTGTTTTCTCTCTCTCTCTTGCCCTCTCTTTCTCTGGTACTTAGAGACATTAAGTTTTCAGACTAATGCTGCTACTACTACATTTCCTCTTTATAGTGACTGCCTGGGTTCAAACCCTCTGTTATGTAAATCTTTTAACCTCCCTTTGCCTCCATTTCCCTATCTGTAAAACGACCTAAAGCAAGAAAAGACCTGCTTCCTGACAGTGTTAGAAAGGGACATCCATTTGTGCTGTGTTCGAGGGCCAAGAGGCACAATGGGAAGAGCGAGAGCTTAGACCTGGAGGTGCCTCCTTCAAATCTCAGCTCAACCATTTTCCAGCTGTGTGGACGCGAACAGTTATTTCATGTCTCTCGGCCTGATTTCTCATTTGTAACACAGAGCAGCAGACTGTTGCTGCTTACCCCATATCCATTTCCTGTTTGTTTGTTTTTTTAACCAGTAAAACCCTGATTTTGTTTGGAGCTGAAAAGTGCCCAGATAAAATTTTTCATTTCCACTCTCCCATCTGATACTGGCCATGAGCTGTAAGGAGGAACCACCAAGTACAGCTGATAGAAGGCTGTTTCTAAAGGACAGCCTGGGCTGCCACGAACTTCTCCCTTTGCCTTTTATCCTCTTTCCCCTAGAACCTGGGCACAATGCCTGGAGGGACAGCAAGCTACCCTGTAACCGTAAGGTGACAAACATGAGGATGAAGCCTATACACTAAGGATGGCTGAACAGAAAGAGGAAGAACCCTCCTCTAATCGCCTCACAGGGTTCCCAACAAGCACTGGGCTGCCCACCTCCAAGCTTGCAAAATGAGTTGCAATTCAAATAGATTCCTATCTTTTAAGTCTTTGTTGGTCAGTTTGTCTGACTCTTCTCAAAACAGTCAGACTCTTCTCAAAACAGGTACCCAGGGCTTCCCTGGTGGCGCAGTGGTTGAGAGTCCGCCTGCCGATGCAGGGGACACGGGTTCGTGCCCCGGTCCGGGAAGATCCCACATGCCGTGGAGCGGCTGGGCCCGTGAGCCATGGCCGCTGAGCCTGTGCATCCGGAGCCTGTGCTCCGCAACGGGAGAGGCCACGGCAGTGAGAGGCCAGCGTACCGCAAAAAAAAAAAAACAGGTACCCACAGGAACTAAAATGATACTTGCTTCTCAGGATCCCTGTGACAATAAAGTAGGTTAGGTACCTAAAGTGTTTAGTGTGATTCCTGGCACATGGCAGACTTCCAATAACAGGTTTTTTTTTTTTTAATTGGCGTATAATTGCTTTACAATGGTGTGTTAGTTTCTGCTTCACAACAAAATGAATCAGTTATATATATACATATGTTCCCATATCTCTTCCCGCTTGCGTCTCCCTCCCTCCCACCCTCCCTATCCCACCCCTCCAGGCGGTCACAAAGCACCGAGCTGATCTCCCTGTGCTATGCGGCTGCTTCCCACTAGCTATCTACCTTACGTTTGGTAGTTTATATATGTCCATGCCTCTCTCCTATAACTGTTTATTCCCTTCTTCCCTTTCCCATCATCACATTTTGAATTCTCCTTGATGGGTAATTATCAGAGCTACTGGGGGGCCGTCTCAGATATTTTGCTCTTAATGTGTCCCTAAGTGTGAGTTGCCCAACTGAAGGTGATCCCACAGTCTGATGTCACATCCCAAAGCACATGATTCTAGGCTGCCTTCCTAGAGCAGAGTCCCAGGAGAAGGGGCACTAAAGGTCAGGCATTCTCTGCACTAGTACAGGGCATTTATGATAAAGTCCAACCTCCATATTTCACGACCGACGTCCCTACTGAGAAAAGGGTCTGAAAACCGCTGTCGTGTTAGTTATCTTTATATGTGTAGCTTAAAAAAGCAAAGGTACAAGGGAAACACGGCAGCTTTCTTCAAATATCACTTAGGCCCCTGGGGGGACTTGGCCAAGTATTAGCTGTGCGGACTTGGAAACAACAGCTTCTGAAAACTCTTCCAGTTCTAGATGAGATGCATTGTGGATCACGGGCTTTGAAAGGATGACCATGATATATTCTCAGCAAGTGTTTAGTGAATTGACTAATTAATTAATGAGTTAGGTATTTAGTCCTGATGTTTCTATGGGTAAATGCAGCTTGAGTCCCAATACCCAACTTATTTGGTGAGAATATACCCTGTGTGAAATGGGGGTCACCTGGCTTTGGGGTCATCTGAAATCCAGCCTCTCCCTGATGAGCCCCTTTCTGGGACTGTCCAGGGAAAACCACCTTGAAGGGTCAAGGCCTACAGCCTTCCCCAGCCCAATTTCAAAGGCAGTGACTATATAACTTAAATTGCAAAGGCCAGAAGGACTGGTTTATGCTCACTTTTCTGAGACAGTTGTTTTATTTCAGCTGAGTTAGCATCACACATATTTGGCATCTCCTCCAAGAAGTCTATTCAGTAGGCCAGAAGCATATAAAATGGAGCCTTTGCTCTCAGAAATGGCATACTGACTGTACTTAAAGTTATTAAATCTTGAATGAGTGTAAGAGAAAATGTCATACTCTTACCAGCGGAGAAGAGAAAGCACACACAAAATCTAATATGAAGACAGCATGTTGGGAAATGAAGCTAAAGGGAATTTTTCATTACTTGTATCTGGGTTTTATGTTATAGTGAGAAGTACTGCCTACTACAGTTGGTTTTATGTACACCTCCTCTATAACTACCTAAGGACTCCATTGGGCAAAAATTTATCAAATATCTTGGTTTCTAGTTAGTAGATTTGTGGCAAGCATCAGTGACCAAAAAAAAAAAAAAAAAAAAAATCTGAAGTATTTCCACCTACTTGGATGCAGTAAATGTTCCCTTCTCAAATTCAGGTTGAAAAGAAGGAATTCTCTGATGGAAACAATGGAATGAGTTCTCTCACTTTTTATTTTTTGACTTAGACAACACATTCATTTTATTGAGGACTCAGCATTAAGTTTGAAGTTCCAAACATTGGAACTCATTTTTGAGGTGATATTGGAAAATAGCATCACACTTTTTAAATGAACTTTTTCCACTACCCATAAAAGTCAGCTGAAACTTTTCCCACCATTCTTCATTCCTATGCCCTGCCCCAAATTTACCTTTCTATTCTCAAATTTCAAATAAAACCCTCTTTCACAAATGATGAGAAATTTTGAAAAATGAAATTAAGCCACATGACTTTGGCAATGAGGGGAAGGATGAGGTTCTCCTGTATGCTTTCATTATGACTTATTTGGATCATCTAAAAAGCTCTGCATTATTTTCTCTTTTTAAAATTTTCTTAAACATTTTAAAAATTAAAAAAATATTTACAATTTTAAAAGGTTACACTCCATTTATAGTTATTACAAAATATTGGCTATATTCCCCATGTTGTACAATATATCCTTGTAGCCTATATGTCACCCAATACCTCTGGGAGTTTGTACTTCTCACTCCCCCACCCCATATTCCCCTCTTGCACTGGTAACGAGTAGTTTGTTCTCTATATCTGTGAGTCTACTTCTTTTTTGTTTTATTCACTGGTTTGCTGTATTTTTTAGGTTCCACATGTAAGTGATCTCATACAGTATTTGTCTTTCTCTGTCTGACTTATTTCACTTAGCATAATGCCCTCCAAGCTCATCCATGTTGCTGCAAATGGACTCCATTGTGTGTGTGTGTGTGTGTGTGTGTGTGTGTGTGTGTGTGTATACACATATATATATCTCACATCTTCTTTATCCATTCATCTGTTGATGGACACTTAGGTTGCTTCCATACCTTGGCAATTGTAAACGATGCTGCTGTGAACACATGTGAAGGTGCATGCATCTTTTTGAATTACTGTTTTTGTTTTTTTCAGATATACACTCAAGAGTGGAATTGCTGGGTCTATGACTAGAAAACTGGTAGTTCTATTTTTAGTTTTTTGAGAAACCTCCATACTGTTCTCCACAGTGGCTGCACCAATTTACATTCCCACCAACAGCGTATGAGGGTTCCCTTTTCTCCGCATCCTTGCCAACATTTGTTATCTGTGTTCTTTTTGACCCCCCATTCTGATAGGGTCAGGTTATCTCTCATTGTGGTTTCAATTTGCATTTCCCTGATGATTAATGATGTTGAACATCTTTTCATGTGCCTGTTGGCCATGTGCATTTCCTCTTTGGAAAAATGTCCATTCAGTCCTTCTGCCCATTTTTTAAAAATTTATTTATTTTATTTATTTATTTTTGGCTGCACTGGGTCTTCATTGCTGCTCGTAGACCTGCCCATTTTTTAACTAATTTGTTTGGGGTTTTTTGTTTTTTTTTATACCCACCCCACTGCAGTTTTCCCCCCCTGGTGTCCATATGTTTCATCTCTACATCTGTGTCTCAACTTCTGCCCTGAAAACCGGTTCATCTGTACCATTTTTCTAGGTTCCACATATGTGTGTTAATATACGATATTTGTTTTTCTCTTTCTGACTTACTTCACTCTGTATGACAGTCTCTAGATCCATCCACGTCTCAGCAAATGACTCAATTTCATTTCTTTTTATGGCTGAGTAATATTCCATTGTATATATGTACCACATCTTCTTTATCCATTCATCTGTCGATGGGCATTTAGGTTGCTTCCGTGACCTGGCTATTGTAAATAGTGCTGCAATAAACATTGGGGTGCGTGTGTCTTCTTGAATTGCGGTTTTCTCTGGGTATATGCCCAGTAGGGGGGTTGCTGGATCATATGGTAATTCTATTTTTACTTTTTTAAGGAACCTCCATACTGTTCTCCATAGTGGCTGTATCAATTTACATTCCCACCAACAGTGCAAGAGGGTTCCCTTTTCTCCACACCCTCTCCAGCATTTGCTGTTTGTAGATTTTCTGATGATGCCCATTCTAACTGGTGTGAGGTGATACCTCATTGTAGTTTTGATTTGCATTTCTCTAATTATTAGTGATGTTGAGCAGCTTTTCACGTGCTTCTTGGCCATCTGTATGTCTTCTTTGGAGAAATGTCTATCTAGGTTTTCTGCCCATTTTTGGATTGGGTTGTTTGTTTCTTTAATATTGAGCTGCAGGAGCTGTTTATATATTTTGGAGATTAATCCTTTGTCTGTTGATTCGTTGGCAAATATCTTCTCCCATTTTGAAGGTTGTCTTTTTGTCTTGTTTATGGTTTCCTTTGCTGTGCAAAAAAATATTGCTGTGATTTATGTCTATGAGTGTTCTGCCCATGTTTTCCTTTAGGAATTTTAAGAGTATCCAGTCTTACATTTAGGTCTTTAATCCATTTTGAGTTTATTTTTGTATAAGGTGTTAGATAATGTTCTAATTTCATTCTTTTACATGGAGCTGTCCAGTTTCCCCAGCACCACCTATTGAAGATACTGTCTTTTCTCCATTGTGTATTCTTGCCTTCTTTGTTGTAGATTAATTGACCATAAGTGCATGGGTTTATTTCTGGGCTCTCTATCCTTTTCCATTGATCTATGTGTCTGTTTTTGTGCCCATATCATACTCTTTTGATTACTCTATCATTGTAGTATAGTCTGAATTCAGGGAGCATGATTCCTCCAGCTATGTTCTTCTTTCTGTTCTTTCTTTTTGGCTATTCAGGATCTTTTGTGTTTCCATACAAACTTTAAAATTATTTGTTATAGTTCTGTGAAAAATGTCACTGGTTATTTTGATAAGGATTGCACTGAATCTGTAGATTGCCTTGGGTAGTATGGTATTTTTAACAATATTGATTCTTCCAATCCAAGAACACAGCATATCTTTCCATCTTGTGGAAAGATTGTGTCATCTTCAATTTCTTTCATCAACATCTTACAGTTTTTGGAGTACAGGCCTTTTGCCTCCTTAGGTAGGTTTATTCCTAGGTATTTCACCCTTTTTGAGGTGATGGTAAATGGGACTGCCTCCTTAATTTCTCTTTCTGATATTCCATTGTTAGTGTATAGGAATGCAACAGATTTCTGTATATGAATTTTGTATCATGCAACTTTACCGAATTCATTGATGAGCTCTAGTAGTTTTTTATTGATGTCTTTAGGATTTTCTATATATAATATCATATCATCTGCCAACAGTGACAGTTTTACTTCATTTTTTTCCAATTTGGATTCCTTTTAGTTCTTTTTCTTGTCTGATTGCTGTGGCCCGGACTTCCAAAACTATGTTGAATAAAATTGGTGAGAGTGGACATCCTTGTTTTGTTCCTGATCTTAGAGGAAATGCTTTCAGCTTTTCACTATTGAGTATGATGTTAGCTGTGGGTTTGTTGTATATGGCCTTTATTATGTTGAGGTATGTTTCCTCTATGCCTGCTTTCTGGAGAGTTTTTATCATAAATGGATGTTGAATTTTATCAGAAGCTTTTCCTGCATCTATTGAGATGATCATATGGTTTTTATTCTTCAGTTTGTTAATGTGGTGTATCACGTTGATTGATTTGCTGATAGTGAAGAATCCTTGCATCCCTGGGATAAATCCCACTTGATCATGGTGTATGATCCTTTTAATGTATTGCTGGATTCGGTTTGCTAGTATTTTGTTAAGGATTTTTGCATCTTCGTTCATCAGTGCTATTAATCTTTTTTTGTGATATCTTTATCTGGTTTTGGTATCAGGGTGATTATGGCCTCATAGAATGAGTTTGGAAGTATCAGTCCCCTGCAATTTTTTGGAATATTTTCAGAAAGACAGATGTTAACTCTTCTCTAATTGTTTGGTAGAATTCACCTGTGAAGCCATCTGGTCCCGTATTTAAAAAGCCATGTATTTTATACATTGTATTTTCTTTAAATCTTGTAAAAATGGGTAGCATGCATCCTTTGGGGAAGGCAGGAGGAGGTCATGTGAAAATGAATTTGTTCCTCAGATGCACATCGGAGGCCTCTGCCAGCCTGGTAGTGTGTGACCTGAACTGCTGCATGCTGCAAGGGAAGCAGTGGAGAGTGGGGACTAAGGAGGAGCTGAGTCCACCATACTTAGGACTTGTCAGACAGCAGCAGGGGTCTTGCATTCGTCTTTGAGGGCCACATTTTAGCCCAGGCACTTCAAAACCAGAGAATCTCCAGAGGGGCTGAAGGGGAGAATCTAGCTGAGGTGCTCTTAAAGGAGTGACTAGTGTCCTGTGTGAAGAGACGGCCCAACGGGGGCAGAGTGGCTGCCCCAATGCTTGAAGCTCTGTCACGAGCGAGGGGCGGTGTGTTCAGGTTTAACATGCAACAGCAGCTAGATCAGAGTGGAAGGAAGAAGATATGAGAAGTTGGTCTCAGATTGTTGGAGGAGGTCATGGAGAGGATGTGACCACTGGTTGACCCACAAGCTGCACCCGGGTAATCAGAGGCTCCTCACTCCCTCCCCTGTCCTTGGAATGTACATTCTGCCCGCCATTCCCACAGTGGGAGCTGTTCCAAGGACATGGCCTTGAAAGAATAAGGTTTGCTGAGGCCATCTGGATGGGATATATGACTGAGCCCAGTAAGCCCTCTATATAAACTTTAAGATTCTGGTGGGCAGGTGCAGAGATCTATTCATCTGGCAGCCGCTTGAGACAAGCCTTCTAAGTATGTTCCCTTGTTTATTAAACGTGCTGCCTAGCAATCTGGAGAGGTCTGCTCTGTCTTTCCTCTCTCCTTGCTGTACGTGTACAGGGGCCAGTTTGTGAACCAACACACATCAAGATGAAGAAACCCATTCTGACGTGGAGAATTGCCCCGAATGAGTGGACTGCCCTCATCCGAGGATCTGGACGTCATTCTGGTAATGACTGACATCTGTAAATCTCTTTAAAGTCTACAACACACTCGCATATGTATCATCTCAGCTGAGAGGTATTAGCCTTGTTTTACTGAGGAGAAAAGAGACATGCTGAGAGATCGAATGACTTTTCCAAAGTCATAAAATCATCCTAGAGCCTTAGTTAGAAGAGACAAAGAATGTCATCCAGACCAAGAAGGTAAGTGACAGATTTGAGATTCAAATCAGATCGCCCAGCCTCCTGGTCCAGGCTCATAGATTACATCCTATTTCCTTTCAGCCTGTTTTTTTTTTTTTCTTGGAGTTTTCAAATTCTGTCTGGGGGGCTCTCTGGGTCATCCTTCACCCCTCTTTTTCCCACCCTCAACCACAGCTTAACAACTTGAGTGAGTTTCTTAACCTCTCCAAGCTTCAGTTCCATCAGTTACCTGATGGGGATGACAGTAGGACTCATCTCATAGGTCTGACACTGTGAGTTAAATCAGATGATGCACGTACATCTCTGGACATAGAATTAACACCCAGTGGGTTTTCAGCTTGATTTTACCTCTGCCACCATGTAGTCCAGGCCTCTAATTCCTCACTGGGAACCATTTATAATAGCCTCCCAACTAGTCTCCCACATCCATTCATGCCCAGTCCAGTTGATTCTCCATACTGTAGATGAGGGACCTTTGTAAAATGCAAATCTGATTGTGTCACTCTCTGGCTTAAAAACTGCAGTGGCTTCCACTGATTTTTGGATAAAGGCCAAGACCTGTAACAAGGTCCACAACCCCGAGTGTGGCTGGTCTCCACATGCCTTGCCAACCTCAGCTCATGGCAACCTCCTCTCATTCGGCACTGACCACACCAGGCTCCTTCTCACATTGGGGCCTAGAATATTCTTCCACACCTTCAGGAAGCAAGGTAGCCCCATCCCACCCTACATACTCTCAGAGCCCCGTTTCCATCCCTTGGTGGCGCTATGCCCACTCACAGTTGTATTATTTTGAGTATTTCACTACAGTCTGTCACTAAACTGTAAGTGCCTTGAGGGTTTCGCTCACCACTGTTTCCTAACATCCAGCACGGGGCCTGTCATTTAGTCGGTGCTCAAAGAACGTGCACTGAATGAATAAAGGCTTTGTAGGGGACTCTTCCATATAGATTTCTGTGTGCCTTAGGCTGGAAAGTAAGACTAGATTTACTCCTAGAGCCCTTCCTTCTCTGGGGTTAGATGATTCCATGCTTCCTTGTACATCCTCTTGCCCTGCCGTCTCCAGACACTGTAGCCTTTAGATGAGCCCCCAGGAGTCTTTCGATAATTCCTTTCAAACTTACAGACAAATGACTCAGAGAAGCAGAAAACAAACCTTGAACTGAATTCTATGCAAATTCTCATCTTGACATTATTTTTATACTCCTCCACAGAATGTGAAAAATGCCAACTCTCGTCATTGCTGGTGGGAGTACCCATTGGTACCAATCACTTTTGCAGTCCCTCTGGCAGTATCTTACAAAACTCAAGATGGTCAAACTCTGTGACTCAGAGATTCTAGTCCTCAGCAGACATCCGAGACACTCTTGCACCTCTGCCCAGCACAAAGCAATGGCCGGCATAGCAAACAAACAAAAACATAATCACTTAATTGTCGTCAACAGAAACATGAACAAATAAATTGTAATACGGTCATACAATGGAATACACTAGACCGATAGAATAAAGTAAACCAGAACTTCATGTATTAGCATGATATCTTTTTAAAAAAGTTTAGTAGTAGAAGCGGATCTCAGAAGGATGTACACCAAATAATCCCATTTAAAGAAATTTTTAAATAAGTGAAACCACAAAATGTGTTGTGTAGGGATTCGAGACAATGTAATAAAAGTATAAGGACATGAGATAGGATGGTAAACCGCAAAGCCAGTTCAGGGGCTGCCTCCAGAGTGGAGAGAGTTGCATGTGATCTGAACATGGGGTACCCAGGGGCTTCAACCATCTTGGTAGTATCTTACTTCTTAAGATGGATAGTCAGTAAACCACTAGTCATTATAATAATATCTCTGCCTTTTTGTATATCTGAACTATTTCATAATTTTAAAAAAACACTTTAAATATATTTGGAGTGGCTGATTCAACTTAAAACAAGAGCGGCCACACTGAGTTTTCTGGCTCATGGTAAATTGGGTTTCCTCTCCCCTTTCTGAGATGAGAGGTGCCAGGTGAATTCTAAGCATCCTTGCTGTGTCCCCAGGTCTCCCCTATCCCTGGGCACATTCTCTGCTGACTCTAGTAAGTACTCAGGCCAAAAAGTTTGAAAGAAGATGTTTGCCTTTAGCCTGGGGACCAGGTACAAGATCCTTTATGCTTTTGTAGGGACCTAAGAGGAGAAAGGGATGAAAAGAAAGAATTAGGCAAATAGATCGGAATTTAGCTCTAAGGTAGGTATTATTATAGACAAATTTTTACTATACTGGCCAGAGGGTTGGTCAAGGCTTTTGGTCTTTACATCAGGGGTACAGATAAAACCAGTTTACTCCACCAGAGAAGGCCTGCAGGCAAAAGCTGCACAGCCTCCTGTTCCCTTCCATACCATGTACCATGCACCTGTCTTTCAGCAGCTGCCCAGGGCGAGGGGGAGGACACGTCCTCCTAATCAGCAGGACATTTTATTTGTCTCCTGCTGATAAGCTGTGTAAAAAGATGTCCACACAAGTTCTGCTCCTGAAATCTACCATCCCATCAGCCCTCTGCTCCTTCTAAGAAAGAGTGTAGGGAGATTACACAGCCACCAGAGAAAACCAGCTGGGTCCAGTGATGAGAGCAGAGGACTCTATGCTATGAAACTGGCCTGGAAGGGTGCTGGGAGCAGGAAATTTGTTGAGCTCTGTCAGCTTGAACTCCAGACGGAACCAACATTTCTTACAAATAAACCTCAGACACAGCTCTGTTTCCTTACCGTCCTGACTCAACACCTAAAACAGGTCAAATCCACTACATTTTGGCAAAACACTTCATAATTAACTGAGGTCCAAGGCTTGGGAAGGACGCTCTTAGCGTGGCTGGTTTATCCTCAGGGCTAAGACTGCAGGAGTCCTTCTTGAGGCTGCTGTCCTGCCTTAGATGCACCTCCATGGTTGTGGGAACCACTTCCCAGACCTGCTTTCTGCCCTGAGGTTATTGTGGCCTCTGAAAAATATGGTCTCATGGTGAAAATCATGGAAAGTTTGTGTTAACGCAAGTTTTCTGTCTCAGGGAAGCCCTAACTCGAAGGCAAGGCAAGGGGGTAGGAAGGAGCATGACTGGAAAACGGAAAGAGAAAGGGTTGGACGTTGCAGGGCAGGGAGGGAGAGAGGGAGACCTGCTCTGCTCCAGGAGCCAGGTGCTGTGGGACATAGTGGGCCAATTTCGTTCTTTTTTATAGCTGAGTAATATTCCATTGTATATATGTAACGTATCTTCTTTATCCATCTGTCTGTCGATGGGCGTTTAGGTTGCTTCCATGACCTGGCTATTGTAAATAATGCTGCAATGAATATTGGGGTGCATGTGTTTTTCTGAATTATGGTTTTATCTGGGTATGTGCCCAGTAGTGGGATTGCTGGATCATATGGTAATTTTATTTTTAGTTTTTTAAGGAACCTCCATACTGTTCTCCATAGTGGCTGCATCAATTTACATTCCCACCAACAGTGCAAGAGGGTTCCCTTTTCTCCACACCCTCTCCAGCATTTGTTGTTTGTAGATTTTCTGATGACACCCAATCTAACTGGTGGGAGGTGATACCTCATTGTAGTTTTGATTTGCATTTCTCTAATAATTAATGATGTTGAGCAGCTTTTCATGTGCTTCCTGGCAATCTGTATGTCTTCTTTGGAGAAATGTCTATTTAGGTCTTCTGCTCATTTTTGGATTGGGTTGTTTGTTTTTTTAATATTGAGCTGCATGAGCTGTTTATATATATTGGAGATTAATCCTTTGTCCGTTGTTTCATTGGCAAATATTTTCTCCCATTCTGAGGGTTGTCTTTTCGTCTTGTTTATGGTTTCCTTTGCTGTCCAAAAGCTTTGAAGTTTCATTAGGTCCCATTTGTTTATTTTTGTTTTTATTTCCATTACTCTAGGAGGTAGATCAAAAAAGATCTTGCTGTGATTTATGTCAAAGAGTGTTCTTCCTATGTTTTCCTCTAAGAGTTTTACAGTGTCCGGTCTTACATTTAGGTCTCTAATCCAGTTTATTTTTGTGTATGGTGTTAGGGAGTGTTCTAATTTCATTCTTTCACATGGAGCTGTCCAGTTTTCCCAGCACCACTTATTGAAGAGACTGTCTTTTCTCCATTGTATACCCTTGCCTCCTTGGTCATAGATTAGTTGACCATATGTGTGTGGGTTTATCTCTGTGCTTTCTATCTTGTTCCATTGATCTATATTTCTGTTTTTGTGCCAGTACCATATTGTCTTGATTAATGTAGCTTTGTAGTATAGTCTGAAGTCACAGAGTCTGATTCCTCCAGCTCCATTTTTTTCCCTCACGACTGCTTTGGCTATTCGGGGTCTTTTGCATCTCCATACAAATTTTAAGATTTTTTGTTCTACCTCTATAAAATATGCCATTGGTAATTTGATAGGAATTTCATTGAATCTGTAGATTGCTTTGGGTAGCAGAGTCATTTTCACAATATTGATTCTTCCAATCCAAGACCATGGTATATCTCTCCATCTGTTGGTATCACCTTTAATTTCTTTCATCAGTGTCTTACAGTTTTCTGCATACAGATCTTTTGTCTCCCTAGGTAGGTTTATTCCTAGTTCTTTTATTTTATTTTTTTTTGTTGCAATGGTAAATGGGAGCGTTTCCTTAATTTCCCTTTCAGATTTTTCATCATTAGTGTATAGGAATGCAAGAGATTTCTGTGCATTAATTTTGCATCCTACAACTTTACCAAATTCATTGATTAGCTCTGGTGGTTTTCTGGTGGCATCTTTAGGAATCTCTATGTATAGTATCATGTCATCTGCAAACAGTGACAGTTTTACTTCTTTTCCAATTTGTATTGCTTTTATTTCTTTTTGTTCTGACTGCTGTGGCTAGGACTTCCAAAACTATGTTGAATAATAGTGGTGAGAGTGCACATCCTTCTCTTGTTCCTGATCTTAGAGGAAATGCTTTCAGTTTTTCACCATTGAGAATGATGTTTGCTGTGGGTTTGTCAAGTATTGCCTTTATTAGGTTGAGGTAGGTTCCCTCTATGCCCACTTTCTGGAGAGTTTTTATCATAAATGGGTGTTGAATTTTGTCAAAAGCTTTTTCTGCATATTTTGAGATGATCATATGGTTTTTATTCTTCAATTTGTTAATATGGTGTATCACATTGATTGATTTGCGTGTATTGAAGAATCCTTGCATCCCTGGGATAAATCTCACTTGATCATGGTGCATGATCCTTTTAATGTGTTGTTGGATTCTGTTTGCTAGTATTTTTGCATCTATATCTATATTCAGCAGTGATATTGGTCTGTAATTTTCATTTTTTGTAGTATCTTTGTCTGGTTTTGGTATCAGGGTGGTGGTGGCCTCATAGAATGAGTTTGGGAGTGTTCCTCCCTCCACAATTTTTTGGAAGCTTGAGAAGGATGGGTGTTAGCTCTTTTCTAAATGTTCGATAGAATTCACCTGTGAAGCCATCTGGTCCTGGACTTCTGTTTGTTGGAAGATTTTTAATCACAGTTTCAATTTCATTACTTGTGATTGGTCTGTTTGTATTTTCTATTTCTTCCTGGTTCAGTCTTGGAAGGTTATACCTTTCTAAGAATCTGTCAGTTTCTTCCAGGTTTTCCATTTTATTGGCATAGAGTTGCTTGTAGTAGTCTCTTAGGATGCATTGTATTTCTGCGGTGTCTGTTGTAACCTCTTTTTCATTTCTAATTTTATTGATTTGAGTCCTCTGTGGAGCACAGGCTGCGGACGCACAAGCTCAGCGGCCATGGCTCACGGGCCCAGCCGCTCCGCGGCATGTGGGATCTTCCCGGACCGGGGCACAAACCCACGTCCCCTGCATTGGCAGGCGGACTCTCAACCACTGCACCACCAGGGAAGCCCTCCCTCTCTTTCTTGATGAGTCTGGATAAGAGTTTATCAATTTTGTTTATCTTCTCAAAGAACCAGCTTTTAGTTTTATTGATCTTTGCTATTGTTTTCTTTGTTTCTATTTCATTTATTTCTGATCTGATCTTTATGATTTCTTTCCTTAGGCTAACTTTGGCTTTTCTTGTTCCTCTTTCTCTAGTGCCTTTAGGTGTAAGATTAGATTGTTTGAGATTTTTCTGGTTCTTGAGGTAGGCTTGTATAGCTATAAACTTCCCTCTTAGAAGTGCTTTTGCTGCATCCCATAGGTTTTGGATCATCATGCTTTCATTGTCATTTGTCTCTAGGTATTTTTTGATTTCCTCTTTGATTTCTTCAGTGATCTCTTGGTTATTTAGTAACGTATTGTTTAGCCTCCATGTGTTTGTGTTTTTTGCACTTTTTTCCCTGTAATTCATTTCTAATCTCATAGTGTTGTGGTCAGAAAAGATGCTAGATATGATTTCTATTTTCTTAAATTTACTGAGGCTTGATTTGTGACCCAAGATGTGATCTATCCTGGGGAATGTTCTGTGCACACTTGAGGAGAAAGTGTAATCTGCTGTGTTTGGATGGAATGTCCTATAAATATCACTTAAATCTATCTAGTCTGTTGTGTCATTTAAAGCTTCTGTCTCATTTATTTTCATTTTGGATGATCTGTGCATTGGTGTAAGTGAGATGTTAAAGTTCCCCACTATTATTGTGTTACTCTCGATTTCCTCTTTTATAGTTGTTAGCAGTTGCCTTATGTATTGAGGTGCTCCTATGTTGGGTGCATATATATTTATAATTGTTATATCTTCTTCTTGGATTGATCCCTTGATCATTATGTAGTGTCCTTCTTTGTCTCTTGTAACATTCTTTATTTTAAACTCTATTTTAACTGATATGAGTATTGCTACTCCAGCTTTCTTTTGATTTCCATTTGCATGGAATATCTTTTTTTCATCCCCTCACTTTCAGTCTGTATGTGTCCCTAGGTCTGAAGTGGGTCTCTTGTAAACAGCATATATATGGGTCTTGTTTCTGTATCCATTCAGCAAGCCTGTGTCTTTTGGTTGGAGCATTTAATCCATTCACGTTTAAGGTAATTATCGATATGTATGTTCCTATGACCATTTTCTAATTGTTTTGGGTTTGTTTTTGTAGGTCCTTTTCTTCTCTTGTGTTTCCCACTTAGCGAAGTTCCTTCAGTATCTGTTGTAGAGCTGGTTTGGTGGTGCTTAATTCTCTTAGCTTTTGTTTGTCTGTAAAGCTTTTGATTTCTCCAGTGAATCTGAATGAGATCCTTTGCTGGGCAGAGTAATCTTCATTGTAGCTTCTTCCCTTTCATCATTTTTAGTATATCATTGCACTCCCTTCAGGCTTGTAGAGTTTCTGCTGAGAAATCAGCTGTTAACCTTATGGGAGTTCCCTTGTATGTTATTTGTTGTTTTTCCCTTGCTGCTCTCAATAATTTTTCTTTGTCTTTAATTTTTGCCAATTTGATTACTATGTGTCTCTGCGTGTTTCTCCTTGGGTTTATCCTGTATGGGACTCTCTGCACTTCCTGGACTTGGGTGGCTATTTCCTTTCCCATGTTAGGGAAGTTTTCAATTATAATCTCTTCAAATATTTTCTCTGGTCCTCTCTCTCTCTTCTCCTTCTGGGACCCCTATAATGCAAATGTTGTTACGTTTAATGTTGTCCCAGAGGTCTCTTAGGCTGTCTTCATTTCTTTTCATTTTTTTTCTTTATTCTGTTCCTCAGCAATGAATTCCACCATTCGGTCTTCCAGGTCACTTATCCATTCTTCTACCTCAGTTATTCTACTGATTCTTTCTAGTATAGTTTTCATTTCAGTTGTTGTATTGTTCATCTGTTTGTTTGTTCTTTTTTTTTTGCGGTACGCGGGCCTCTCACTGTTGTGGCCTCTCCCATTGCGGAGCATCGGCTCCGGACGCACAGGCCCAGCAGCCATGGCTCACGGGCCCAGCCACTCTGCGGCATGTGGGATCCTCCCAGACCAGGGCATGAACTCGTGTCCCCTGCATCGGCAGATGGACTCTCACCCACTGCGCCACCAGGGAAGCCCTGTTTGTTTGTTCTTTAATTCTTCTAAGTCTTTGTTAAACATTTCTTGCATCTTCTAGATCTTTGTCTACAGTCTTTTTCCGAGGTCCTGGATCATCTTCACTATCATTATTCTGAATTCTTTTTCTGGAAGGTTGCCTATCTCCACTTCATTTAGTTGTTTTTCTGAGGTTTTATCTTGTTCATTCATCTGGTACATACCCCTCTGCCTTTTCATCTTGTCTATCTTTCTGTGAATGTGGTTTTTGTTCCACAGGCCGCAGGATTTTAGTTCTTCTTACTTCTGCTCTCTGCCCTCTGGTGGATGCAGCTACTTAAGAGCCTTGTGCAAATTTCCTGATGGGAGGGACTGGTGGTGGGTAGAGCTGTTGCTCTGGTGGGCAGAGCTCAGTAAAACTTTAATCCACTTGACTACTGATGAGTGGGGCTGTGATCCCTCCCTGTTGCTTGTTTGGCCCGAGGCAACCCAACACTGGAGCACCTGGCCTCTTTGGTGGGGCTAATGGCAGACTCTGGGAGGGCTCACGCCAAGGAGTACTTCCCGGAACTTCTGCTGCCAGTGTCCTTGTCCTCATAGTGAGCCACAGCCACACCCTGCCTCTGCAGGAGACCCTCCAACATTAGCAAGTAAGTCTGGTTCAGTCTCCTATGGGGTCACTGCTCCTTCTCCTGGGTTCCAATGCGCACACTACTTTGTGTGTGCCCTCAAAGAGTGGAGTCTCTGTTTCCCCCAGTCCTGTCAAAGTCCTGCAATCAAATCCCACTAGACTTCAAAGTCTGATTCTCTAGGAATTCCTCCTCCCCTTGCCGGACCCCCAGGTTGGGAAGCCTGACATTGGGTTCAGAACCTTCACTCCAGTGGGTGGACTTCTGTGGTATGTTCTCCAGTCTGTGAGTCACCTACCCAGAAGTTATGGGATTTGATTTTACTGATTCCACCCCTCCTACCGTCTCATTGTGGCTTCTCCTTTGTCTTTGGATGTGGGGTATCTCTTTTGGTGAGTTTCAGTGTCCTGTTGATGATTGTCCTGCAGCTAGTTGTGATTCTGGTGTTCTCACAAGAGGGAGTGAGAGCATGTCCTTCTACTTCGCCATCTTGGTTCAGGGCCTATACTCGGGTCTCTGCTTAATCACATCTGCAAAGTCTTTTTTTTTTTTTTTTTTTTGCCATTTAAGGTAACATTCACAGGTTCCAGGGATTGGAACATAGATATCTTTGGGGATGGGGCATTATTTAGCTTTCCACAAGTGGTAAACCTAATTTTAATTATATCTATGCACCAGTAACCTAACAAAATGAAAAACTCAGAGAGGTGCCTATAAGAACACCCACCTCTGTCCCTGAGCCCCCCATACTCCATGGTCAATTGTGATTCTTTTATAATAACAATGATGATAAAACATTTATCAAGAATCTGCCACGTGCCTGGTCCTGTTGTAAGCTCCCATGCATTGCCCCCCAAGGATCCTCACAACTACCCAATGAGGTAGGACCATCATATTTCTACATTTTACACATGTGGAAATGGAGGAGGCTAAATCCATGTTAGGAAAGAAGCAGAACCAGGGTTCAAAACTGGGGGCGTCCATCTCCCATGACCCTGTCTCTGGTTCACTGGGGGTGCACCCAACTCCCTGGAAAGGAACGTCTCACGGGCAGGAGCGTGTGCCGCTGCTGCAGGTGCCCAGAGAAACCACCGGCTGCAAAACTGGCTTGTGGACTCCAGCTCCAGGAGCTCCACGTTGCCCTAAAATACTGTACTGAGGGTGTCCCTTTAAATTTTAATGACAGCATAGCTATTCAGAAGGTCATTTTAAGTTTACATGAGCATTCAGGTGAATCTTACCTTTCTGAAGGTGAACGTAGCAGATCTAACTAATCACTCCCTTTGATTCTGGATCCTAGGATCCCAGGAATGGCTATTGATGAGTACAGGCGCTAACTGAGCCCATGGGGGTTAACGATGTTCACAGAACTGAGGGTTGCAGAAGCTGAGGATTCTTTGATATTTTATTTTTGTGGTGCAGGAGCAAGAGGGACCGGGAAAATGCCTGTTATTAAGATAACCAGTGATATAAGCCAGACTTTCTGGTCAAATGGATTAAATGACCTATAAAATGATTTTTCTGAGCCAAACGGTCCACTCAGTGCCCTGGAACACACTATCTCCTAGCCTGTGCTCACATTGCTCTTCTTGTCTCAATTCCCACCTCCTTTCTGGTCATCCATCATCACATATTGAACACTTAGTATATGCAGGGCATTGTGCTAGGTGCTGCCCATATGAAGGCAATTAAACAGGAGTCCTCCCAACAGTGGAATCTAGAATTAGGTAATGAAAAAAAAGTAGTCCGTTTATTCCAACTCTCTTAAACTGGTTAGAGGTATTCACTCATTTACTCATTCATTCAACAAATATTTATTGGGCATCTTCTTTGTGCCAGGCATGAAGGAAGTAAAAAATAAAAAGGTATCTAACCCAGCCTGAGAGAGAGGGTAGCTAATGCTTCTAGGAGTTACAGACTTTGTTTAAGCTGAAAGATGGATGGGAATTATCTAGATCCAGTTAGAAGAGGGTTTTTCAGGCAGTGGAGATCTGTAAAGTGGGGTGTGAGGGGACCAAGTAAGGAGTGGCAATGGATAAGGGTGAGGAGTTAGGGCCAGAACTTGGAGCGGCTTGAAGGCTATGTAAAAACTTCCAGACTTTATCCCAAGGCGGAAAAGGAGCTCTTAAAATTTTTTACTTTACATTACAAAAAGCATACAGGCTCTGTACAATACACACGAACAGAAGTAAAAAGAGTACACTGTATATCTTCTACTACAACTTGACAGTGCAAGAGTTACTGCCTTTTAAGTATATAATGTATCTAAAAAGAAGGAAAACAATAATTTTTTTAAAAAATTAATGCAGATTGTATCAATGTCAATCTCTTGATTGTGATACTGTACGATAATTACCCAAGATATTACCATTGGAAGAAATCAAGTGAAGGGTATTATTATTACTATTATTATTTCTCACAACAGTATGTGAATCTACAAAGATCTCAGAACAAACGTTTTTTTAAATGCACCACACACAAAAATAAAGGCAAAGACATCTTCACGGGAAGGAGAATATTGATATAGTAAAACAACACAGTGGAACCCACTGATAGCTTCTGAAAACCAATGGAAGCAATTCATCCTATGGAGCTTTAGAGGTGACTAAAGGTTCAGCTGTGGGTCTGTAATCTGCACTTTCATTGCAAAAAAATCCTGGGAGTGATCAGAGCACTGATACAGGAAGGAAAAATGGAATGGCTCAGAGAGCAATGGAATGTTGCTAAGAGGAATAAGATTGTGTGGTTGGGGAAAGAGGTGGCTGCTGGACTATGATTCCTAAGTGGGTTTAGATGTGCCCAACACCCAGCTTACTAGAAATAAATTTATGTTCTTTCATTGGCTATTGTAGGATACAGTGCTCACCAGTGGCTTCCTCTCCTGCAGGAACTTCCAGTGATGTTTCTAGCAGTATTCCTTGGATACATATGGACACATGATATAAACCACATAACAAAATAAACATAAATACGGAGTAGGACATGCTCAGGTCCTAATATTCAATTCATAAGACAAAACATCCTATCACAAACAAGTCAGAGCTTACCAGCCTCTGGAAAGGTTTTTAACAGTGGGAGTGATATAATCAAACTTGTCATTTAGAAGATCCCTCTGGCAGTGGTACAGACTACTTATTGGAGGGGGTGAAGATTCAACGGAGAAACAGTAAGGACTTCCACTCAAGGAACAGGGGCAATGGAGAGGAGATAGATTCCAGAATTATTAAGGAAGCAAAAATCTCTATCTCAACCATAAGAAATCCCCAGTAGAGTTTGGCCCTTGAATCTGCCGGGGTCAAATTTGGCTGTAAAACAGAAAACTCAAAATAAAAATTGTTTAAACAAGATAGATGTTTATTTCTCTTATAAAAAGAAGTCCAGAGACATCAGTCCAGATGTGGTCTGGCGGCTCCAGTGTCACTGCGGAGTCAGGCTCCTCTTGTTCTTCTGATCTACCTTGCAAGTACATAGCTTCTGTCTTTAAAGTTACCTTTTGGTCCGAGATGGCTGCCAGAGCCTATCTAACTGGTCCACATCACTGGTAGTGGAAAGGAAGAAGGGAGAAAGCTGAGCCATCAACTTCTGCAAAGGCTTCTCCAGATCTCCACACATATTGATGTTTATATCTCACTGGCCAAAACCAATGGCTATATCTATTAATGAGGATGACAGGAAAATAATATATTCTAGCCCTGCTATCATTACCAGAATATCTGGAATGGATATTTGATGGATACTTAGGAGTCTCTGTCATAGTCATCAATCAAGTGAGACACAGAGAAGGTGAGAATATCCTAGCCCTCCAGGGGATGAGTCACGGAGTTTGTTGGACACTGTGATGTGCCAGCCAGATCTCCTTCCATGAAGGACTTTTGCCTCAGCTGCAGAGAGCGTTGTCAACAGACAGCTTTCATCTGTCAGCCCCTTCTGAGAGCCTCCGCACCCAAGGAGCCTAGACAGCTTATGTTCAGTGACCTTCAATACAGGAATATAAGATGGACATCTTCATCCAACTGAGGACAACTCAGAAGAACTATGCTAGCTCCAGCTCTTTCCTTGGAGTTGGCTAAGGCTACTGTCAGGTTACACTGTAGTTTGAATTTTCAAGCTGGAATCTAAACCCCACAAAAAAAAACAACAAACTTCCCTTCTCTCGCCACAAATTTCTCTCTTTTTTCCAGAAGTGACTCCTACTTCCTTGCCCTCCCTTCCACAGCATGGACGCCACGTTCACTCTTTAATAAACCTCCTGTGTGCCAACCTCCAACTCAGAGTCCACTTCTCAGGCCAGCCAGTGTGGCAAGGAGGGAGGGTGTATCTACCTGAAGTGTCAGAAACTCTGGAAGGAGGCGAAATGTTCACATTTATTGAAAGCAGAGTGGGCTAAAAAGATGGAGACATGCCGCTGCATGCACATTTCCTTTTTTCTGTCTCCTGCTTGCTTCTCATGGCTGTCAATGCGCATGTCTATAGCATCCATTACATCGCTTCCAACGTGAAACTATCCATTTAGGTTTGCATAACCAGATCCTCAAACTTGTTAAAACTGTGTGTAAAGAAAAGAAAATGGCTGTTGGGTGAGAGCTGGGTCTTCCTAGATGGAAAGTGCCTGAGTGCCTACACGGTAGGACTTCCACTATCTCCAGCTACACTTATTAGAGCCTTTTGTAAAATTTTTATTTTTTGGTTTCTTTCTTGGTTCTTGGCTAGGTTCCAGATAGGTAAGATGTGACTCTAAATGCAATAAATAAGACAGGGAAAAACTACTCTAACTTTGTGGCATTTTTGGTTCTAACTCAGAAGCCAATTTTCCTTACTGTGTCTGGAGCTTATAGAATTTAGCCTAAAACAACCTGTCATCATAGACACCCCTTCCTCTGGCATTCCATCTGCCCATTTGTGAAAGCTGGTCGATACAAATGTTCACTCAGGATGAAAACAGACCACCTGGGCACCCAGTTGTGTGTGAGGGGTGCTCATGACCTTGGAGGAAAATGTCCCAGAGGGGCCATAACTGCATTATCACCCAGTTCTCAGGCAGGGAGTCCTACCCCCAAAACACTCCCTCCTCACCAGTGTGTACAGGGGACCGGCAAACATTACACTGCACCCAAAACGTCATAGTCAGAAATGTTTTTTCATTTCCATGACTCAGAGCAAACGTTATTCATATAGTGCCTCTGAATACACCCACTTCTGGAAGAAAAGAGAAATTTGTGGCAAGAAAAGATAACTTTGCCATCATTTCTTCCCGGAGTTTAGATTCTGGGTTAGGAAGCATAAGCTGCTAGTGACACAAGCCTGCGTGCTATGTGGCTTTTGAGGTTTGCCTACTCACAGATCTCTCTGGCTCTTCCCACTTGTCTCTGTCAACAACTGACACTGCGGTATTTATTTATCTGGATTTTTAAAAATTGAATTTGTGATAGCACCTTTGCTCACAAAAGCACTTTTCAGGCAAGCAGTCCATAGCAGTTTCCTCCCAGTTTATTTTAGAGAAAAGTGCGAGAAGATCCTCTTCCTTTGAAAAACCCTAACTAAACTCACACAAGTCTGTAAATATATTTTCTCAGAGACTTTTATTCATCTTTGAATCTTCCAGGGTCTGACACCTGGAGTACAATAGACACTAAATGTTTGTTGAATGAATAAATGAATGAGTGAATGAAAGAAACAAATGACAATTACTGCGTGAATAAATGAATGTGAGCTCAAGAAGCTTATTGGTAGGAGGATAAAATTCGTTCCTGAAAGGTATAACACAGGAAAGACTGGATGCTGTGAGAAGGTGGGAGGGAATGATCACATCAGGTGAGATGAGTGATGTTCAATCAGGCTGCATCTGGTAGAGTCGCCAGGAGGGCTTTACAAATCACAGAGCCCAACCTGTTAAATCAGAATCTTTCAGGGTGGACCCAGGCACTGGTGTTTTTTTAAAGCTCCTCAGGAGATACCAATGTTCAGCCAGAGTTGAGAGCCACTGGGACATGAGGATCAGAAAGAGATTCATAAAGGAAGTGGTTTTTTAAAACAACCTTTAAAGATGGATAGAGTTTTGACTTGTAGAAACGAGCAGGAACTAGGGAAGATGTCCTGACCACTCCTCCCTCCCAACCACAATTCCAGACTGTCTATCCTACCTAATCCAGACAGATGCTGGCAACTGGTATGGGGGTGCCTGTGCAATTAAATGACTTTTTCCCCTCTGGGCCATCTAAGAGCCTGGCCACTAGTGTCTGAAGGACTCAGGTGAGGGTCTGAACACTGAGGATCTTGGGGGAGCTGGCCTGAGGGACTGCCCACCCCAGGGCATGTCTGTATCTACTGGTATATTCCAACTCAAGAGCTGAAAAGGGAAGTTAGTGATTTCATCCTTGAGGTTGGGATCTCATGAAAAGATGGGAAACCTAAAGTCTTCCTTCCTGTGGTGACTTCACAGGGATCTGACAACCCACCGTTTGCTCCACTGGCAGCCCCTGCAACAGAGACCACAGGGCCTTCCACTACTCTCAGAAGTGATGCTGCAGAAGGCTCTTAGCAACTATACCCAAACCCCAAGGATTAAACAAAGAAAAATAATACATCAGAGAAGGACAACAGCTAGAGAGAGAGCAATAATAAACAAAGCAATCAAAACATAAAAAATAAAGATCTGTAAAATTTTAGAGCTACTGGAGGAGATCGTCTACAAACTATACAAAAAAATAACAGTAATAAGAGGTGCTGAGGAGATTTTTAAAACACCTTCAGAAGACAGCCTAGAATTTAAATAGGCAAATGTGATTTTCAAATTAAAACTAATTGAGTTAAGTAAAGAGTAGGATAGTCAGTGCTGAGATTCAATTCAGGGCCTAGAGGATCAGGTGGAAGAAACAATTCAAACCACAGAACTGATGGCTTCCATAGGGAAAACAGAAATTCCAGAAGGAGAAGGAGGAACAGGGACAGATGCAACAAACATTGATGCAAGAAAATTTGGTACAGATGAGGGAAGATCAGTACCTGTCTTGCAAGTTTTCACCAAATTCTACACCCAGGTGTATCTTGGTCAAATTCCAAAGGTAAAGCAATACATCTTTCAGGTTTACAGGTAAAAAGAACCAAGAAAGGAGAATCACATTGGCACTCAACTCTGTTGCATTGAAAACTAGGACAGTAACATTTATGGACTTTTGAGAAAAAGGACTGCAACCTAGGATTCCTCTGCTGGCCAAGTTAGACTTCATCTGTCAGCGAGAAAGAGAGATTCTTGGGGCGTGCAAGAATTCAGAGAATATACTATTCCCACGCACTATCTGGGGAAAATACTAAAGGGCGGGCTCTAATTAAACAACAAATGAATCATAGCAGAGACCTCAAGATCAGGAAAAAAAGAATAAGTAAAAGGAAAGAGTAGTGAGCTATGATGCTTGCTATTTATATAAATATGTGTAATATCTAAATCCATAACAGTAGGTTGCCTGAGAACGTGTAATATAAATTCTAAATGAGGATTCTTGAAATAGGCAAGGAACATTCCAGGGAAATTCTAATAATAATAATAATCCAGAATGAAAAACTCTTTTGTATCTCAGCAAAACCCAGAAGTGGGAGACAGATGAGGCAACAAAGCAAAAGCATTTATTATATCTCCTCTGGAGAGAGAAAGGTGAAGGAAGGAGGAAGATAATGTCTTCTAAAAGAGAGTTAGTAAACATGAAAGCGGAGTGAACTAAATAGAAAAGAAAATCGTATGAGACGCTACTGAACAAATCCAAAGGCTTGTTCTTAAAAAGTTCACTGAAATTGATAAACCCTTCCCTAGTCTGTTTAAAGAAAAGTGAGAACAAAAAAATAAACAAGAACGCTCCCCAGACGTGAGAACCCAGAGCCACCTGCCCGCCAGCATCTGCCCTGGGACTCAGGGGCTCAGGTATGGGCTGGGTCGGGATGCCCCACCCTTTCCCACACATCCGTCCCCCCACGTCCCAGATTTGTCTCAGCCACATAGCCAACATGGATCAAAAGCTGCAGATGACATCAACGGTCCCAAGAGCGTTGCTCTAATTAAGAATAATACAATAATTTTGGATGATTAAAAAATAAATAAATAAAAATAAACAAGAACATCTGAAACACATACTGTTCTGTGTCAATTATACCTCAGTTTAAAAAAATAGACAAAATTGGGAGTGAAAAAAGAGCCATCATCACAGATACAGAAGAGATTAAAATAATTATAAGAATTTATTATATGCTAATTCTATGACAATAGATTTGAAGATCTAGAGGAAATTACCAAAATTAATCCAAGTGAAAACCTGAATTTTCAGTGGGAGAGTGGGAGAGAAAAGAAAGGTTGTTAAATATCAACCATTAACAAGGGTATCAGGACAGATGGTTTAACAGCTCAGCTTTCTAATCTTCAAAGAATAGATAACATCAGTGTTAATTAATTTATTCTAGACCATGGAAAAAACTGAAAGCTTCTCCATTTATTTTATGAAGCAAGCATGATTTTAATGCTAGATAAAATATTAACAAATAGAATCTAGCCATGTGGCAAAAAAAATAATACACTGTAACTAAGCAGAGTTTATTCTAGGATTACAAAGCACAACATCAAGAAATCTATCAACATATACATTTTCATCAATAAATTAAAAGTGAAAAACCATACCCTATCAATAGTTCCTGAAAAGGCATTTGATAAAATTCAGCAGCCACCCATATTAAAGCTTTAAGGAAAATAAGAATGAAATGATAGTTGTTGTATATAATAAAGTCTCTTTATCAAAAAACAATAGCCAATATCATTCTCATTGGTCAAACACCAAAAGCACTTCAATTAAAATCAAATCCAGACAAAAATGCCCACTATTGCCACTGTAACTCAACATTTTCTTCAAGATTCAGAGATTAAAACAAATGTCATAAGGTAAGAAAATGAAGTGATTAGTACAAGCATGTGAAAGATGAAATAAAGTATTGGAATATTTCTTTTTGCTCATGGTTTTATCTCTTCTTTTCAGATTTAAGCCTGCTATTAATGTTCCTGTTTAACATTGGCTTGGAGGTTTTTAGAAAATATAATAAGAACATAAAATTAAGTAACTGACATAAGTATTTGATAATATTTTCTTCCATTGACCACATGACTCCATTACTAGAAAACCCAGGAAAATCTAGTTTTAAAAAAACACTCAAATTAATGAAGAATTTGGTAAGGTGACAAATTTTACAGAAACGCATACAAAAATTAATCATTTCTCTATACTATAGCATGTTCACCTAAAAATAGAAATGAGAAAAATACTCAATTAATTTTAGTGACAAAATCTATAAAATATTGAGAGATAAATATAAAAGAAACATAAGACTATGGAAAAAAACCTTATGAAAAAAACCAAAACAAAATCTGAAGAAATTTTAACACCAATCAATTTGTTCAGAGGAGTTAATATCTTAACAAATTCCTTCTCCCCCCAAATATAAATGTAATACAATGCCAATTATAATCCCAGTAGTTTGTGGGTTGTTTTTTTTTTTTTTTTGGCTGGGGTTTTAATAGGAATTGCATTATATTTGTATATCACTTTGGAGAGAATTAGTTATCTTTACTATGTTGAGTCTCTCAATCCACAGCCATGGTCCCCCTTTCATTTATTTAAATCTTTGATTTCTCTCCACAGCACCAGTAGATTTTTTGATTGTAAGTAAATTGGTTTTGAAGTATAGTGTACATACAGAAAAGTGCCAAACCATAAGTGTGCCCATGTAACTAACATCCCCATAAAGAAATATAACATAACCAGCACTCCTTAAGTTCCCCATCCCGTCCCCTCCCAGTGTCCCCCAACACCAAGGAGAAACCACCTACTATCTTGACTTGTAATACCACAGACTTACTTTGCCTCCAACAGGTTTTGTTTTTTAATTGGATAAAATGTGCTTAGAACTTACACAGACAATAAATGTTCAGAAGGTAAGAAAAATAGGAAAAAGAATAACAATAAGAGACGTCTAACCTTATCAGTATCAGAGCACTCCAAAAAGCTATAGTAATTAAATCATTGTGTATTAGTACAGGAAGAGACCAACAGTAAGAGGTACAGAATAGGGGATGAAAAAAATCAATCCTGGTACATGTGAGCATTTAATACAAAGCTGATAATTCAAGACAGCTGGGAAAGAATAGATTATTTAATAAATGATACTAGCTCAACTTACTAGAACAAGTTGAATCCCATCTTATGCTATATACAAAAACAAATTTTAGACATATATAAGACTTGTTACATTTGTATAAAATAAAACAATAAATAGCTTAGAAGAAAATCTAGGTAAATACATGGGTTGGGGAATCTTCTTATCATAACAGGAAACCCAGAACCTCTGAAAGAAAGACATATTTGACTTAAATTGAAAATGCCACTAAGATAATACGTAAGTGATACATTTGGACGGAAAGAGTTTTACAGATGACAGATAAATGATAAATAACAGTACTATAAAAAGAGCTCCTACAAATTGCCCAATCAAAAAATGGGCAAAGACTATGAATAGATAATTCACAGAAAAGCAAATCCAAATTCTCAACAAACTTGAAAAGATGCTCAACCTCACCAGTAGTCCACAAACTGCAAATTAAGTTTACAATGAAATATCACTTTACGACGATCTGAATGGAAAATATTAAAACTAGAGTGATAGCGACTGTTGCTAGTAGGGGTGTGGGTAAAGCACTCTCTATATTTTACTACTGAAAATATGATGTTTGGGCCTTTTTGAAAGCAATCTGGAAATATATAATAAATTTTAAAATACACATGCCCTTCAACCTTGGAATCTATTCAGTAGAAGCAAAAGCATCAGTACACAAAGATACAGGCTTAAGAATATTTATTGCTTCACTGTTTGTAGTGACAGAAACGTAAAACAAACAAAAAAATGTCTTTCAAGAGAAAGATAAATAATGGATAAATTATGAAAAAGTCTCATCATGAATTATTATGTAAGCCAACACAAAACAATGTATTAGAACCATACCAGGTGACAGAGGGATTTCCACAAGGTATTTTTAAGTGAGAAATACAATATGTACAAAATCCATGATCTAATTTTTCCAGAGAAAGCAATGAACTCCCCCAAACCCTACATATACAGAGATTTATCTATTTATCATCTATCATCTATCTGATATATAATCTACATATCTATGTGTATATAATCTTATGTCATTATATGAAGATGGAGAAAGTTAAAAGGCTATTAGCACCTGGTCATCTGGGGTAAGGGACTGGGGGAGAGGGCGGGTGGGATGGATACTTGAGAAGACTAAGAAATGAGAAGTTGCAGGGAATGTATGGATGGGAGTGAGTAGTTCCACTTACCTGAAGGGTACTTCAAGGATTCTGGGTATACTCAAAGTTTGAACTCCAAAGCTGCTGGTGGGGGCCTTTCCTGGGGGATACTAAGGCCAGACCCTCCTTAGAGGATGTGGGTACAGGACATATCACAGAGAATGCCTCCTGTCCCTCCCAACATCTGACCCGGTGAAATCATGTCATGACAAATACCAAGGCCACTGTGAGGGACCCATAGTCTGGGATGTGCAGGACCTAATGCCGTGTTTAGGGTGAAGTGTTCCTGCAGGTCTCCTGCCAGGGGGCAATGGGGTAACCGTGGGATCACTGTATGTGTTTATGGAACCCAATAACCCCCAGGGACCTTATGGCCTAGTTTGGGTAGGTCAAAGTCCTACCAAATTCCACAACTCAAGTCATTAAGAACAAACCCCAAGAGACTTTCACTTACTTCTCTTAAAGAACATTAAGGGATCCAATTCCTATTCCGTATCGACCATCTTAAACTACCCTTTCTCAGGGTTTTACTTTGAGGTGATGAAAATGTTTCAGAAATAGATAGGTGGTGGTTCCACAACATGGTGAATGTAACTAAACGCCACTGACTTTTTCACTTTAAAAAGGATAATTCTATGTTATGTGAATTTCACCTCAATAAATTATTTAGGAAAAAAAAATACCTTTTCTCTCCCAGCCTAAAACTTACTTTGTATCTTACTCTCAACTCTACCAAAAACGTTCCTGAAAGCCCAGTCCACAAACCCCTCCACTTTAGTTCCTTTTCTCTTCCCTCCTGTTTCTTGTAGTCCTGTCTGCACCCATCCCTCTATCCCATGTCTCAAAATCCCAGGAGGCAGGCTGGCAAACATGGAATTCCACATGTGTGTGAGGAAAGAGGGAAGCTGAGGGGGGAAAGACACATTTTCCTTTAACAGGTGGTGGGAATGGGCGAGCCGAAGGCTGGTATTACTCATTAGTAAGTTTTGCCTCTTTCACATATGGGAGCATAAGGTAATTTGGGTACCAGCCGCCCTCAGCAGCCTGTCTTCCCCCACACTGTGAGTCGCTGCCCCCGCCTGTCACGACAGCTTGTTCTCAGCCCCCCCAAAACCAAGGCCCTGTGACTGGGAGCCCCCATCTAAAGGTTACTTTTGGATGGGGAAACAGAACCTCCCTCCTTTGGTGGGAGGGAGTCAGGGAGGGAGGGACGGATGGGAGAGCTCCACTGGGCAGCACGCAGTCTTGCAGAACAGGTGGTTTTGTTTATTTTTCTCCATTTCATTTACAAAATTGTACCCTTTCCTAAAACAGCCTCAGGACTCAAGCACAACAAGTATAGGCACAGTGAGATGGCATTTAATCAAAATACAGAAATTTAAGCAGTTAACATCACGATGGAGCAGCAGAAATCACCGCAAAGTAAACATCCAAGCAGCCACTGCCATTTGACTGCTCAGCAACTGAGAGGACAGGACAGGAGACAGGCATGTCCCAGCTCAGCCCCTCACCCTGTTCACCCAAGGCAGGGCCGGAAGGCAGGAACAGGCCAGTCCAGAGGGTCTGGGCCCCCAAGGCTCCAGAATGCACAACTGCAGCCCCTACCTCAAATGAAGTTGGGTTTCCCTGGGCTATTTTATGGGTGAACTATGGTTTTAGGGAATCAATCTGTTAATATTACTAATGCCAAAAAACAAAACACGTCTGAAAGTCATTATGGCACAGTAGAAAGAGCTTTCTACTCCATTAACTCCCACCCACCCCCTTTTTTTTTTTTGAGCCAAATTAACTTAGGTTCAAATCCTGGCTCTGTCACTTACCAGCTGTGTTGAACTTGCACAAATCACGTAAATTCTCCAGGCTTCTGTTTGCTCATCTCTGGGGCAAGGTCAGAGTGATATCACTGGTTTACTGGGAATCTCAGTTCACTGGGGTCATAAATATGAAACGGTTTACTTTTCCTGAAATTGCTCCCAAACTCTCAAACCCCCATTTCTCACTGGGTAGCTGCTCCTTTAAGTAACAGATCAGCCCAATTCCATAGTGTTTCAGTCACCTTTTATCATTAGACGGTTATTTTCATTCCTTAAGATTCTGCCCTGTTCATTTAAAAATTTCAACCTTCTGTCCATTTCCAGTACTTTTCCTTCCCTCTTAAAACTGCAGAGTGCCAATGAAATTAGAGTTCTAGATAAATAACGTTTTCATCTAAGTACCGCTCATTTTGTTTGCTAAATCTGGCAACCCTCCACCTTCTCCCAAGCACAGGCTTTAGGGAAGTGGTTCCCAATTCAGGCTGCTCATTAAAAATTTCAATGCCTGGGTTCCGTTCCAGACCAGTTAAATCGGAATATCTGGGCATACCAAGAATTTTTTTTTTCAAAGTTTCCCCGAGGGACTGGAACGTGCGCTCGCGGCTGACAGCAGCGCTTTGGAGGGGGGTCCGGCTTCTTCCCGTTGTAGCAACGCCTCCCGCTTCCCAGCATGCACTGCTGCGGCGTCGGGGGCGGAGGACGGAGAGGCCGGTCTCGTTTTACGAGACTGTCGGTTGTAAGCTCGTAACCCTCTCAGCTGGTCACGACAGCGCCTCCACTTGACACCGACGGGCCCTTTGTTCCCAGTGTATGGGCAGGCATCCAAATGCGGGCTCTCCTGTTACGTGCTCTGGAGGGCTCCGTGAGGGTCTTCCTTCGGCCTGCTCGCTGGTGAGGAGACGAGGCTTCAGCTTGCCCCCAAATCAGCCCTCTGCCGGAAGTGGCCCCCACCCCCGCCCCGACAGCTTCCTGCTGCTGAGAGCCCCCTCCCGCCACAGGCGCCCTTCCAAGGGGAGGGTACTGGCAAGATAGCTTAAACCACACTGCCTCCTACAGGTCAAGGTGACCTACAGGGCTCGTCTCAGCAAGCCGGCACTTCGCACCTGTTGTTCTCAGGTGAGGGTCCAATTCCAGCGCCTCCCTCTGCACCCACGACCATGTTACCCTCATAATAACTCATGTTTGTTGAGATTTTCTGGGTGCCTGGCACTGTGCTCAGCTACTTATCTCCTTTAATCCTCGAAAACAGGGTGGGGAGATAGGATTCATTTCCCCACTTTTCTGATAAGAAATTGTGGCTAAGACAGTTTAAGTAATTTGCCGAAGGTCATACAGCTAATAAAAATCAGAGTTCACATTTGACTCCAAAACCTTGCCTTTACCGCTATAATTTATAATAGTCCTACTGTAATGTAATTTATGAAACTTATCTTGGTTTCTGGTACACAGCAGCCGCTCAATAAATATTAGTTCTCTTCCTAGATAACCTCATACTGGAAATCTATCATCAAGTACAGTTATATAACGTTCAGTCCAAGTTACTTGGAAACAATGTCAAGCTGTTTCATCATCCCCATGAATCTATTAACTAATTCACTCTTTTAAAACATATACTATGTGTCAGGTTCTGTGCTAGTACCAAGATAGAGAACAAGAAAAATTTAGTATCAGTTTCTCTTGTCTGCTGCTACAAATTACCGCAAACTCAGTCACTTAACAGAAATTTATTATCTCACAGTTCTGGAAGCTGGAAGGCTGAAATCAAGCTGTTGGCAGGGCCACACTCCCTCTGAAGATTCTAGGGGAACATCTCCTTGCCTCTTGCAGTTTATGGTGGCTGTCATGGACACCTGTCATTGGTTCTGGGACCCACCCACATAATCCAGGATGATCTCATCTCAAGGTACTTAATTACATCTGCAAAGACTCTTTTTACAAATAAGGTCACATTCACAGGTTCCAGGAGTTAGGATGTAGACATATCTTTGAGGGGCAGGGGAGGGTACTATTTAACTCAATACAAAATTATAATGCAGTGTGTTGGAAAGAACTTGTTTGGTCTTTGGAGTGAAAAATACATGCGTTCAAATTCCACCCATGCCATTAGCTCAGGCAAATTACTCAAATTTTCTGATATGTTAGTTTGGGTCTTCTGAGAAGAAGATGCCACCTGGATTAGATGTGCAAGAGGTTTATTGGAGGAAATGCCTGTGGGATTCCTCAGGGATCCTCACTTGCATTTCACTGGATAGACTGTTCTGCATGATTATATCTAGCTGCAAGGGAGTCTAGAAAGATAAGTTTCCAGGCTTTATTGTACAGATAGGCAAGGGGGAAAGGGGATTTTGAGTATCTGATCCATAATACCTGCCAAGATAATACAATAATAGTGTCCACAGTGTCTGTGGCATGACGTTTGGAAACACCAGTTCCTATCGTGGAAGCAAAGTGCCTAAATCCAAATAAATCTGTGTTTGGGGATGAGGCAAAGGTCATCAAAGTGACTCTTGGAAGTGCATTGGTCTGCCAGATGAAAGAGGGCATTTCGGGCAGAAGGTGTACATATGCAGATCTGTGGGTCAGAAGGGCCTGCTGAAGAAATGGCAAGCAATTTGGAAAAGTTAGGCCATAACTAATGAGGTAGAGAGTGTTGAAAAATGATGAAAAACACATGTCCCATGTCAAGGCATTTGGATTTTATGCTATAAGACAGGGATGTCCAACATTTTGATTGTGTAGTTTTATTCAATAAAGATCTTTTTTGGAGTGTATACCCCTAGTGTATATTTATTTAGTTATTTACCTATAATTGATATACTACACTAATATGTCAGGTGGGTTATGAGTTGCACACTAGAGTATAAGCTCCCTGAGGGCAGGGAATTATTCTTTTATTCACTGCCTATCCCCAGTACCTAGATGGCCCCTGGCACAGAAGAACACTTAATAAATACTTATTAATGACAGAATGAAAATTTAATAGAAATTGTAATTCTAGATTTCTTCTTGCACACCATGGATCATCTTGTTACACTTGGGATGCGTGCAACCTCCCCTGGATTTCAGCAGTGTTTGTAATAAGAGTTTCTGAAGGGTTTGAAACAGTAACATGATGAGATCTCAGAAATATGATTCTGGAGTGGTGTGGAGGAGACCAGAAGGCAAGTTAGCAGGCAGGTAGACTAGAACAATAGCTCCTGAACCTCTAGGATTTCATGGACCAGTAATGGTAATAACAGTAGTATCATCAACTATTATTTTTTTTCAATTTGTCAGCTTTTTTATTTTTGCTAAATAAGGATTAAGGGGAAAAAGATTATTTGAGATTGTTTTTTATTATTATTATTTTTTGTGGTACGCAGGCCTCTCACTGCTGTGGCCTCTCCTGCTGCGGCCTCTCCTGCTGCACAGGCTCCGGATGCGCAGGCTCAGCGGCCATGGCTCACTGGCCCAGCCGCTCCGCGTCATGTGGGATCCTCCCGGACTGGGGCACGAACCCGTGTCCCCTGCATCGGCAGGTGGACTCCCAACCACTGCACCACCAGGGAAGCCCCGATACTTTATTTTTAATGAAACACATTTTCATACCAAAAATGTATGAAGGACAATCTCAGATTAGAGGTGAGTTCTTTTTTTAATAGATTTTTTTAAATTGTGGTAAAATATACATAACACAACATTTACCATCTTGACCATTTTTAAGTTTACAATTCTGTGGCATTATGTATATTTGCATTGTTCTGTAACCATCACCACCATCCATCTCCAGAATGTTTTCATCTTCTCCAACTGAAAGTCTATACTCCTTAAACACTAACTCCCCTTTCTCCCATCCCTTCGTCTCCTGGCGGTCACCATTCTATTTTCTGTCTCTAGAAGTTGAGTCTTCTAGGTACCTCATACAAATGGAATCATATAATATTTGTCATTTAAAGACTGGCTTACTTCATTCAGAATAATATCTTCAAAGTTCATCCGTGTTGTAGCATGTGTCAGAATTTCCTCCTTTTTTAAGGCTGAATAATATTCCTTTTGTGTATATTCCATGTTTTGTCTATTTGTTTATCTGTCAGTGGACAGTTTTTTCCCACGGAATTACTGGATCATAATTCCATGTTGATAATTCTATGTTTAATTTCCTGAGGAACCGCCTCTCCACAGTGGCTGCACAGTTTTACGTTCCCACAGGCAATGCACAAGGGTTCTACTTTCTCCATATCCTTACCAACAGTTGATATTTTGTTTTGTTTCATTTTTTATAACTGCCATCTGAATGAATGTGAAGTGATATCTCATCGTGGTTTTAATTTGCATTTCCCTAATGATTAGTGGTACTGAGGATCTTTTTATGTGTTTATTGGCCATTTGCATATCTTCTTTAGAAAAATATCTGTTCAAGTCCTTTACCCATTTTTTAATCTAGTCATTTTGTTGTTGGATTGCAGGACTTCTTTATATATTCTGGATATTACTCTCTTATCAGATAGATGACTTGCAAATGTTTTCTCCCATCCCATGGGTTATCTTTTGCTCTCTCGATAGTATCTTTTAATGCACAGAAGTTTTATATTTTGATGAAGTCCAATTTTTATCGATTTTTTTCTTTTGTTGCCTGTGCTTTTAGAATCATATCCAGGAAATTGTTGCTAAATCTAATGTCATGAAACTTTCCCATATGTTTTCTTCAAAGAGTTTTCTGGTTTTAGATCTTACATTTAGGCCCTTGATCCGTTTTGAATTAATTCTGGTATATATTGTAAGGTAAGAGTCCAACTTCATTTTTTGAGTTTTTTATTTTAAATAAATTTAGACATATCTAGAAACTCACTGCATTGTCTTTAATTTTCCTTTGCCCTGAAGATTGGTGCAAAGTTCATCAGAGTCTACGAGATGATATTTGGAAGCCCCAGTCTAGGGAAGAGATAGTGGTGGCCTGAACTAGAGCTGCAGAGTGGCGTGGGTGGGGTGAGGTGGGAATGGAGGAGCTCAGCGTGAGGGCGTTCTCGGATGCAGAATCAATAGAATGTCATGGCTGATGGGATGTGGAATGTGAAGCCAGGGAAGAAGTCTATGTGCGTGATGGGCAGATAATATTTTCTTTAATTGTCTAATATAAAAAAAAATTCTGAAAGCTGGAAGTTACCTTAGAATCCTTCCTAAGCAACAAAGGAGTTTTTGTTTAGAAAACTTCGAGTCCTTTTCTAGGAGGTTAAGGGAATAAACATAGGCCTTGATATGAAGAGGAAGTTAAGGCAAAGGAAGGCTGAACTAGTTTGCAAAGGAAATGAAAGTGGTTTATTTTTCAGAGTGGGCACAGAGGGAGAGGGTGAGGGACCCAGGAAGATGGGGAGGATAAAGAAGATGCAAGGAAGGTGGACCAGAGGAAGGGGTGTTAAGCAAGATGGTGGATGCTGGTACTTAAAAGGAAAAGAGAGCCAGATTGGAAGAATAGCACAGAGACTTTGAAGAATGGGCCAATATCTTATGTTGTTTGTTGTTCTGTGTAGTCTGTAACCACTTCCATTATCCTTAACTTCCAGTAACCATCTGTTACATACTCTGTCTTGTGTTACTGGTTCTTTGGGAAGGTAAGTCAAAGAAAAAGGGACTAGGTACCTTTTAGATGCAAAGGAGAAAGGAGAAAGATGAGATGCAAAAGAGAGCTCTTTACTCCCCCAATTAGTAAAGAAAATCTGGTACTGTGCAAGATTGACTGTGGCCATGAAATGCAAAGCACTGATGGGCTTAGAGCTTGGTTACTCCTCTCTGAGACAGAGAGGTAAGGTTATGCTGACACCAACAGGCCTATCCTTGAGGTTGGGGGCAGGGTCAACCCCACTCAAATCAATGGCTTCTATACATGGAGGAAGCGGGGGTGGTGCATGGATGCTGGGGAAGCAACCACAATGTTCACTATAGGGTTTGAGCCAGTTTTTACGATATTAAAGTAAAAGCAGGAAAGCCTGAGGACACTTAGGTTGCTGGTAGTTGAGTTACATAGGATAACATAGAAATACTCAAGTCCAGTGAAAGAAAAAACGGCGCATTGTCTTCACGCTCTCTGATGATAATGTTTGGGCATTTTTCAAACATCCTAATTTCTGAATATAAACTTTAATGTATTCATGGAAGCAAGGTGGTGGTGGTGTTCAAATTCCAGCACTTCCCTTACTATGACTCTGTGACTAAGTCTCCTCATCCATAAAATGACATTAGCAGTAATACCTGCCTTATAGAGTTGGCAGGAGGATTAAAGTCACTGAATATGAGTAAACCCCTTAGAACAGTGCCTGACACGTAAGTAAGTAAGTGTTGGTTAAATAAAAAATTGCAAACTAGAGGTTTCTGGGGTCCCTGATGGTCAACTAAATTTTATCTGCCTTCCAGACATATCTGCCTCCTTCCTCTCCTGACCCATGGCAAAGTCTCCTAAAATCAGAAGGCAATCAGTTGACTCTCCCTAGCTTCCACAACATAGATTCTTCTCTGGGGACCAAGAATAGATAATTGCCCTGTTATTGATTAGACTTTGAGGTCACTCTTTCTTTCCAGTGACTGTTGATCTGTTTAGAACAATAAGCAGTCAGTGATTTACAGAATGTCATCCTGCGTACACAGAGGAAGATTCCCCCTCTAGAATGGCAAAGGTAATGGAACAGGGCTCTGGCTGGGCAGAATCCTTCAAGTGATGCTGGTATTTAAAATCATGTGAGGGTCTATCTTAAATGCTTGGTCATAGCCTTTTTCTTTCTTTCTTTAAAAATAAATTTATTGATTGATTTATTTCTATTTTTGGCTGCGTTGTGTCTTCGTTGCTGCATGTGGGCTTCTCTCTAGTTGCAGCAAGCGGGGGCTACTCTTTGTTGTGGTGCGCAAGCTTCTCATTGCGGTGGCTCCTCTTGTTGCAGAGCACGGGCTCTAGGCGCGCAGGCTTCAGTAGTTGTGCCTCGATGGCTCTAGAACGCAGGCTCAGTAGTTGTGGCTCACGGGCTTAGTTGCTCCGCGGCATGTGGGATCTTCCTGGACCAGGGCTCGAACCCGTGTCCCCTGCATTGGCAGGTGGATTCTCAGTCACTGCGCCACCAGGGAAGCCCCATAGCCTTTTTCTTAATCATAAATTTCAATGATTCAATGTACCATGATATTTATTACAGTGTTGTTTATAGCAATGAAAAATTGGAAATGTCGAACACCAGGGGACTGGTAAATGAATTAAAGGCAGCCACGTGATAAAATTATTCAGCCACTAAAAGTCATCTTTTCAAAAAAGCTTTCAATGACAGTTCAATGTTTACGGTACAATGTTAAGTGAAAAGAGCAAGACACAAAACAGTATAAAGTGTAGGAGGACCTCAAACTCGTGAGAAATACACATACTCACCCACCTTCTCACAGAATATAAGACCGGAGGAATACGTATTAGAGGCAAAACAGTGGGTGTCTCTGGGAGGTAAGATACTGGGTGGGTTTCATTTTCTTCTTTATATTTTCCAGTGTTTTCTAAAATCCATATGAGAGAAGCTGTCCCCACTCCCATTTACCCCAGTAAACACCCCATATGACAAATCTCAACAGAGAAGGTCCACATTCCCACTACTAAGATCCCCGGACCGCCCTGGATTCTGTACACACTGCATCCTGGTTGTCAAACTGTCCTTCAGTTTTGGGTGATTACCTTGTCTCCACCCAGTAATTTTCCCCTTTTGCTTAAGAGGGAAGAGATGGTTTCTGTTGCCTGTAAATAAAAGAACTTGAATTAATACTATACCCTAATTGCTTTAGATACATACATTTTTATATCCTCAACTAGATGTTAGCTCTTTGATGCTAAGGACTCTGTCTTTGCTTTCTCTGTACCTCTCAGAGTACAACTAAGCCAATTCTAGGAACAACAGGAACACGAATACTGTGGATTTCCCTCAAATAGGTGGGGAGCTCAAGAGGGCACCTAACACACCTGGATGGTATGTTTGGTAACTGCGAGCCTTAAGGTATGGGGAAGGTGATATAATATAAAGAGGGCCTCCCCTCGCCTCAGCTGTGGGGGCACAGGACTGGGGCTTTTCAAGAACAGAGCTAGCTTTTAGGAGGAGAAAAGTCCTGTTTATAAAAATATTCTCTTCACTGCTAGTCATTAACCAGCAGGCCTAGCTCACCGAGAGAGTGACCAGCCACGTGGGCCCTGAGCAGAATCCAGCCCCATCTAATTAGAAGCCCGGTCCTCATCAACAATGATCCTGGGGACATTTCAGGGGCCTTTCTGAAGTCAGAAAATGCAGGCTTACACCTGCTTACAAACTGAGCCCTCCCCAACCAGGCTTTTCTTTCTTTCTTCTTTTTTTTGTAATAAAGCAATTTCATAGATGGTGTCTCTACTGTGTGATGAGGCTTTTGTACAGTATCATCCCCTCTTCAAAAGAGGTAAATTTAGACGGGGTAAACTTCACTGCCTCTACCCTGAGCGTGGCGGCCTGCCCCTCCCATCTGTGTGTCTATCCCCTTGGGTCTCTGCTGCTTTGTCCCTGACTCCCTTTCAAGTCTCGGCTCTGTTCCCTTTGGCAGGAATGACTGTGCTCAAATTCCTTCCTGCCATCACCCGCCTACTACCTACCAGTTCTGCTTAGATGCCACCTGCCCCAGAGAACCTTCTCTGACCCCACCCCCAAACCTCACCCGCCTTCTCCCCTCCCGCACCTCTAAGACTGGGTCATACCCACCCACCTGGGTAACACGCCACCCCTGCTCAGGCTCTTCCCAGCACTTTCACACCGAATAGCAATGGTCTGCTTGTCTGTCTCCCCACTAAACTGAAAACTGCATGAGGCCAGGAGCTGGATCTTACTCCCCACTGCAGTTGCTGTGTCGGCACTCGGTATAGGGTTCACGCATTCACTCAGCGAGCATTTGTTGACTGCATCCTGTGTGCCAGGCGCTAGGAACAAATGGTGAACAGAAACACGGTGCACACCCCCACAGTCTTGTTGGCACTTCCTACATACACAGCTCTCTCCTCACGCCCTGGCTTTCTGCTGAATCCCCTTGTCGCAAATCTGCTGTGCAGAGTGACATCAGGGAGTCAGACTTTGTTATAAAAGTTCTGTGAAAACGCATGCAGGTGGCTGAAGCCACACTCCTTAAGCAGCAAAAAAATGTGTCTGAATCATTTTCTAATTTTGCTCTTAAAAATCTCTCTTCTACCTTATGTAAAGCTGAAGAACTCTTTAAGATGATAACATGGATTTCCTTGAAGGAGCTAATGTAATGCTTCTAAACCTATCTTATGCTATTGGAACAAACCAGGAAGCTACTCTTTAGCCTGTTTCCCTCTGTTTACATGTCTGTTTCATAGATCAAATAATGTCTAGTTGCTACAATAGGCTCTCATTACTTCTTTGTTTCCCTTTGTGACTCATGGGCTCCTGGGACAATTCATTAAGGTCTAGTGTATGACCCCCACTCTTCACCATCTAGGAAGCTCAGGAAGAGACAGCACAGGAGAGGAAAGACAACAACAGCCCCCAAACTAAGAGCAAGAGACCTCAGTGACAGAAGTTGCATGTCAAAGGAAACTGGACAGTGAGAAATGTGCCTGGGCCACTAGCCTTTGGGCACCAAAAGGCTTACACCTGCTACAGGTGGCCCACCCCTGGGGGTCAGTGATCAAGTGAAGGCTGGACAAAGATGAGATGGCTTCGGTTTAGGCTGAGTTTGAAAGCAGAGACAGGAAAATCAAGGCCATTTGCAATTGAGGAATGAGGACAGGAGAGAACGGGACTTCTCCAAGCCAGAGACCTCACTAAGCAGTTGGCCCCCTATGGATTTCCTGTGAAGTATCCTGGATCTTTAAGAAGATATTTTATAGTTAGAGACCAGGCTAAAATGACACCACTGAATAGACTGGTGTCTTCGTTTTTTGTAGATGTATTTTTCTGTCATAAAAAGTAGCACATACAGAGGAAAAGCATAGACCAAATAATCTAATCCCATCACCCAGAGACTCTGGGTCTTTCCCTAAAGTCTTTGTTAATCTGTGCATATAAAAGCACCCTCAAACTTTCCCCCCAAATTAGGAAATCACATGGCATATTCTATGTTCTAACCTCCTTTTCCTCACTTAAAAATATATAACAATGTTGTTCCATATCGATTTATATAGATTTTTATGACTTTTTATGATTAAATAGTATTCAATCATATGAATTTTGAGTAATTTATTTAATTCTCTCTGGTTTAGAAAATTTTTAATCATTATAAACAATGCTACAGCGAAGTCTTTGCCAATAAAACTCAGTCCATAGCCATGATGATTATCTTAGGGTAAATTCCTACAAGTAGAATTACTGGAACAAACGGTATGCATGTTTTTAAAGAATTTGAATAGGATTCCAAATTACCCTTACAAAGATCATGTCAATTTATATCCCTGGGTCCTGCTGGCAGTATAAAAGCATTTCCATTTTCTCACATTCTCAATAAAGTGTACCTTACCAGATGTTAATGCAGGAGAACACTGCGATACTAATTAGGCAGGTTTGAAGGGAAGTATGCATCAAAATTTTATCATCCCAGTTTCCTTCCATCCTCAACCCTCTCACACCCTGTATTCTGTCTCTTTGTTTTCTCCTTGGCACGATTTGGGTACCCATCTCTCTCTTGCATTATCTTAACAGGTTTGAAGGTAAGGAACATGTCTGATTCAATTTATATTCTTCTATACTCTTAGGGCCTAGCACAGTTTTGTTGGTGACACATTTGTTAAATAAGCTAAGTTAACTGAATTCAAATGTATAATTTTGATCCAAAATATCTCAAGAGATAGAAAGTGACATAGTGTAGAAAAATGGCATTTGGTAAGTTATGAAGAGAATGAAAATGAGTGTTTTATTTTGAAGTCCAAAAGCTGCTTAGCAAGAATCTGTACCCTTGGGTTCCTAAAAGAATCCTTGCCAATGTTGCCCATAGTCAACAGGTTCACTTAGTTATTCATTCTTTTATTCAGACACTTACTAGGGGCCTGTCAAGCACCAAGCACATCCGTGAAATAAACATACTCGCTGCACTCAGGGATTTTACAATGGAGCTGGAGAGCAGAAACATACACATTGATTCTGCAAGAGATATCAAGCACTCATGATGTGCCAGGCCCCAGGGATACAGAAATAAATATCTCATCTGTGACCTCTGGGAGCTTATGATCCCGTAGAGAAGAGAAACTGTAGAGAAATAATTTCACCATTGTGTGATGAGTGCTATGTGTATCACTGCACCGCACCAGCAGAAGGCACCATGGCGTGGAGGGAAAAGAATGGGCTTCAGGATCAGGCAGATCTACGTTTGAATTTATGATCTGCTTTCTAGCTCTGTGACCCTGGGCAAGCCACTTCTAGTTTCAGTTTCCTTATACCAGGCTTAATGTACAGACTGAAGGAAATAATGTGTATGAAGGGCCTTCGATACCTGTAGATGGTAAATGATGTTGTTAGCAGGATGAGGTCAGGGAAGGATTCACAGAGGAGCTGGTGCTGGGAGCTGGACCAGGAAAACGATGTGACGTTATTGGGCACAAAACATGGAGGACATTTCAAAGGAAAGGGAGTAGCATGGGCAAATTAGAGGCCTAAAACCACTTGGTCGGTCTTCCCTGGTGGTGCAGTGGTTGAGAGTCTGCCTGCTGATGCAGGGGACATGGGTTCGTGCCCCGGTCCGGGAAAATCCCACATGCCGCGGAGAGGCTGGGCCCGTGAGCCATGGCCACTGAGCCTGCACGTCCGGAGCCTGTGCTCCGCAACGGGAGAGGCCACAACAGTGAGAGGCCCGCGTACCGCAAAAAAAAAAAAAAAACACTTGGTCTGTTTGGAAAACCATGGTTGTTAAGTGATGTTGTACCATAAAAAATAAGGAACAAGGAAGGGCAGGAAACAAGGAGCAAGAAGTGAGCAAAATACAGATCACCGTGTGTCATCGTGAGGAGCACGGGTGGTGTCTTCTACAGTTGAGATGTCCAATACAGCAGCCGCTAGCCTCATGTGGCTATGTAAATGTAAGTGAATGGCAGACATAGAAAACAAACTTACTTTTACCAAAGGGGAAAGTGCGGGGAGGGATAAATTAGGAGTTTGGGATTAGCAGATACAAACTACTACATATAGAATAGATAACCAACAAGGACCTACTGTATAGCACAGGGAACTATACTCAATATCTTGTAATAACCTATAATGAAAAAGAATATATATATGTACAACTGAATACTTTGCTGTGTACCAGAAACTAACACAACATTGTAAATCAACTATACTTCAATAAAAAAATAAATTATAAATAAATAAATGTAAGTGAATAAAAATGAGATAAAATGTAAAATCAGTTCCTCAGTCACACAAGCCATATTTCAATAGTCACATTTCATTATTCAGTCCCAATAGTCCCATGAGGCTAGTGGCCAGCATATTAGACAATTCGATAGCGAACATTTCCATCATTGTAGGAATTTGTATTGGACAGTGCTGCTCTAGAACCCAGCTACTCAGAGTGGTAAGCAGACCAGAAGCATTGGCCTCATCTGGGAGCTTGTTAGAAATGCAGACCCTCCCCCAGACCCAGTGAATTAGAATTTGCATTTAACAAGATGCACCCCACTTCCCCACCCCATCTCTGGTGATTCATGTTGCACATAGAAGTGTGAGACGCACTGCTCTCTAGAATAGGGGTCCTCCACCCCTGGGCCACGAGCAAAGCTTCATCTGCCACTCCCCAGCGCTCCTTATCGCTCGCATTACCACCTGAACCATCTCCCCCCACCACCCCCCGTCTGTGGAAAAACTGTCTTCCACGAAACCTGTCCCTGGTGCCAAAAAGGTTGGGGACCACTACTCTAGAATGGGGAGCCATTGAATGGTTTAAGCAGAAACAGCATGGTCAAACTCACATTTTTTTCTCATTTTTCTTCATTTTTTTTTTTTTCTTTTTTTTTGTGGTACGCGGGCCTCTCACTGTTGTGGCCTCTCCCGCCGCGGAGCACAGGCTCCGGACGCACAGGCTCAGCGGCCATGGCTCACGGGCCCAGCCGCTCCGCGGCACGTGGGATCCTCCCGGACCGGGGCACGAACCCGCGCCCCCCGCATCGGCAGGCGGACTCTCAACCACTGCGCCACCAGGGAAGCCCCTTTTCTTCATTTTTTTTATCCAGCTCCCCATCTCCCCATTTCCCCCACTGCCCCACCACACCCCTCCAGCAAACAGCGTTCTACTCTCTACCTCTATGAGTAGAGATGGAGATTGTCTTTTTGTGCCCATCTTATTTCACATAGCATAATGTCCTCCAGGTTCATCCCTATTGTGGCAAATGACAGGAGTTCCTTCTTTTTAAAGGCTGAATATCATATCATATATCATATATTATATAAATGTGATATATATATAAATATATATATATATCACATTTTCTTTATCCATTCATCAGTCGAGGGACACACTTGGGTTGTTTCCATTCTTGACTATTGTGAACAATGGTACGTGTACATGGGAATGCAAATACCTCTTTGAGATACTAATTTTATCTCCTCTGGATACACTATACTCAGAAGTGAGCTGCTGGATTATATGATAGCTCTATTTCTTATTTTTTCAGGAACCTCCATACTGCTTTCCATAACGGCTGAACCAATTTACATTCCCACCAACATTGTACAAGTGTTCCTGTTTCTCCACATCCTTTCCAACATTTATCTTTTGTCTTTTGATAATATCCATTCTAACAGGTTTGAGGTGATAGCTCATTGTGCATTTCCTTGATGACTAATGATGTTGGGCATCTTTTCATATATCTGTTGGCCATTGGTATGTCTTCCTTTGAGAAATGTCTGTTCAAGTCCTTTGCCCATTGTTAATTGGGTTATGTGTTTTCTTCCTATTGGTTATTTGAGTTCCTTGTATATTTTAGATATTAGCCTTTTATCAGATATATGGTTGGCAAATATTTTTCCTATTCCACTAGGTTGTCTCTTCACTCTATTCATTGTTTCCTTTGCTATGCAGAAGGTGTTTTTGTTTGATGAAATCCCATTTGTCTATTTTTGCTTCTGTTTTCTATGCTTTTGGGGTCATCTCCAAAAAATCATTGCCCAGACCAATGTCAAGAAGCTTTTCTCCTATGTTTTCTTCTAGAAGTTTTACAGTTTCAGGTCTTATATTTAAGTCTTTCATTCATTTTGAGTTGACTTTTGTATATGGGGTGAGATGAGGATCTAATTTCATTCTTCTACATATCAATATCCAGTTTTCCCAGGACCATTTACTGAAGAGACTGTTCTTTCTGCATTATGTGTTCTTGGCACCCTCATAGAAGATCACCTGGCCATATATATGAGGGTTTATTTCTGGGTTCTCTTTTTCTGTTCCTTTGGTCTATATGTCAGTATGGTTTTTATGCCAGAAACCATACTGTTTTGATTACTATAGGTTTGTAATATAGTTTGAAATCAGGACGTCTGATGCCTCCAGCTTTGTTCTTCTTTCTCAAAATTACTTCAGCTATTCAGGGGTTTTGTGATTCCCTGTCAATTTTAGAATTTTTTTTTCTATTTCTGTGAAAAATGCCACTGGAGTTTTGATAGAGATTGCATTGAATCTGTAGATCACTTTGGGTAGTATGGACAGTTTAACAATATCAATTCTTCCAGTTCATAAACACAGAATATCTTTCCATTGATGTGTGTCTTCAATTACTCTCATCAGTGTTTTCAAACCTGCAGTTTAGAAGTTTACTCTTGAATGAGGATAATGAAAGGAAGGCAAGACCAGCAGAAGTGAGCCCAGTCAGGAGACACTAGCAACAGGGCTGCTGTTGCCACTTTTGAGAAAATTTTAAAAAGGCAACTTTTCTTCATAGAAGCAGCCCAGACAAGCTTGGTAAAGAGAGTGTACTAGATTTAAGCCCTGCTTCAGCTCAGGCATCCTTGTGCAATGAACCCAGGGCATGATCATATGAGGAAGTGTATTGGCAATTGTCCAGGTGAGTGATGAGGAAGGCCTGAACTACACAGCTTGAGGATGTTGATTAACAGCAACAAACACCACTATAGGCAACATTGTTTTGTAACATACCATGTGCATCTTACATATACAAGGGCAGTGGCAGTTGTGAGAAAGTAAGAATCTGCACTGCAAAGACCAATAAGGATGGCTGGCCTCTTTACATCATGTGCTAATTGGCAGCCCTGCCCTGTAGAGTCCCTGTTTCATTTCACATCAGGAAAGTGATTAAACTAATTGCCTTACACCAGTGTTGTATTTCATGTGTATAATACCCGTAATTTGAGGTTTGAACACAATTGCAGTAAATTATACTAATCACAGGAAAAGTTCATTAAACTTCCATAGGCTTATTGAAAAGTGTGTTGTTTTAAGCAATCAGTATCCGCAAGTTGAAATGTGCTTTCTTGTTTTATAATAAAAGAGATTGCGTACTTCAAAACTCTGTTCATTCGAAGTCTGTTTTTTTCTAAAATAATGGGAGTTTTTAGAAAATGTTTGGAGAATGGTCACCTTTTAAATCATGGGACATAATGCTAAAAAGATTAGGAGAAAAACCTAAAAGCAACCTTAAGTGGAAAGAGACTTTAAAACTCAGTTTCTCTCATTTGTAGAGAAAAATTTTTTTAAAAAAAGAAAAATACCCTCAGTTTTCTCTCTATTCTGAATACTTCAGAATTTCTTGGACGGCAAAGTTTAATTTATGCACTTCCAATGGCTTTAGATAACATAAGTTGGGGCAGAGAAAATGCCTACCATTTGCTATACAATGTTGTACAAACACACACACACAAATATGCACACACATCCTGTATTGGTCAGGGTTCCCGCAGTTATCCAATTGGTACACTCAGCCAGGGTAATTGAGGATTGTTGAATAAAAGGATCATTCACAGCTGTGTTGTTAGGGCCGAAGGGAATCAAGGAGGACTGCAGCAGCACTCTGGGTCTATCAACAGCTGGGAGATGTTACGAAACTTGGCCAGAAGAGGAAAGGGGAGAGGGTAGTTTCTGAAACTCTGCCAGAGAAGGCTAACCATATGGAGCCTTGGCCTTTGGTAGAGGGATGCAGCCAACATACAAGACCTAGCAGAAAGGGAGTTGAGGGAATAAATGTCCCAGACTCACACTCCTCCCTTCCTCTCTTCCTCTCCTGGCACCTCCCATTGGCCAAACCTAATAGGAAGCCAAATGGTAAGGAATCTATTGCTACAGTCTCTTCAGGAGAGCCCCCAAAACACAAAGCAAGGGAGAGAAGGGTAAAGAGTGAACAGGAGGGTGGAGTCAAGATGGCATACTAGGAGGACGTGGAATCCGTGTCTCTTCACAACTAGAGCACATATCAGGCACCAGTGGGGGACCACGGACACCTAAAGGGACGGAAGGAATGCCCAGCAGCCAGCTTTTGGGATCTTGGTTCCCAGGCCAGAGGTTGGGCCTGAGCTCCTGTGGTGGGAGCTCTGAGTCCAAACCACTGGACTAACAGAGAACCTCAGACCCCAGGGAATATCAATTGGAGTGAGGCCTCCCAGGTTCTCATCTCAGCACCAAGACCTGGCTCTATCCAACTGCCTGCAAACTCCAGTACTGGAAGTCTCAGGCCAAACAACCAGTAAGACAGGAATATAGGACCACCCACAAAAAAAAAAAAAGAAAAAAGAAACAACAAAAAAATATGTTACAGACAAAGGAGCCAGGTAAAAACCTACAAAACAAATAAATGAAGCGAAAATAGGCAACCTACCTGAAAAAGAATTCAGAGTAATGATATTAAAGATGATCCAAAATCTCGGAAACAGAATGGAGAAAATACAAGAAACATTTAACAAGGATCTAGAAGAACTAAAGAGCAAAAAAACAACAGTGCTTAACAAAACAATTACTGAAATTAAAAATACTCTAGAAGGAATCAATAGCAGAATAACTGAGGCAGAAGAACAGGTAAGGGATCTGAAAGATAAAATAACTACCAGGGAGCAGAATAAAGAAAAAAGAAAGAAAAGAATTGAAGACAGTCTCAGAGACCTCTGGGACAACATTAAATGCACCAACATTCAAATTATAGGGGTCCCAGAAGAAGAGAAAAAGGAAGGGTCTGAGAAAACATTTGAAGAGATTATAGGAGGGGAGCTTCAAGATGGCGGAAGAGTAAGACGTGGAGATCACCTTCCTCCCCACAAATACATCAGAAATACATCTACACATGGAACAGCTCCTACAGAGTACCTACTGAATGCTGGCAGAAGACCTCAGACCTCCCAAAAGGCAAGAAACTCCCCATGTACCTGGGTAGGGCAAAAGAAAAAAGAAAAAACAGAGACAAAAGAATAGGGACGGTACCTGCAACAGTGGGAGGGAGCTGTGAAGGAGGAAAGGTTTCCACACGCTAGGAAGGCCCTTCGCGGGTGGAGACTGCAGGTGGTGGAGGATGGAAGCTTTGGAGCCATGGAGGAGAGCCCAGCAACAAGGGTGCAGGGGGCAAAGTGGAGAGATTCCCACACAGAGGATCGGTGCCGACCAGCACTCACCAGCCCGAGAGGCTTGTCTGCTCACCCGCCGGGGCAGCTGGGGGCTGGGAGCTGAGGCTTCGGCTTCGGTCGGATCCTAGGGAGAGGACTGGGGTTGGTGGCGTGAACACAGCCTGAAGGGAGCCAGTGCGCCACAGCTAGCCGGGAGGGAGTACGGGAAAAAGTCTGGACCTGACGAAGAGACAAGAGACCATTGTTTTGGGGTGCCCAAGGAGAGGGGATTCAGAGCACCACCTAAATGAGCTCCAGAGATGGGCATGAGATGCTAAGGCTGCTGCTGCAGTCACCAAGAAGCCTGTGTGCAAGCACAGGTCACTATCCACACCTCCCCTCCCAGGAGCCTGTGCAGCCCGCCACTGCCAGGGTCCCATGATCCAGGGACAACTTCCCCGGGAGAACGCACGGTGTGCCTCAGGCTGGTGCAACGTCATGCCAGCCTCTGCCGCCGCAGGCTCGCCCCGCATTCTGTACCCCTCCCTCCCCCCAGCCTGAGTGAGCCAGAGCCCCCGAATCAGCTGCTCCTTTAACCCCGTCCTGTCTGAGTGAAGAACAGATGCCCTCAGGTGACCTACATGCAGAGGCAGGGGCAAATCCAAAGCTGAACCCCAGGAGCTGTGCAAAAAAAGAAGAGAAAGGGAAATCTCTCCCAGCAGCCTCAGGAGCAGTGGATTAAATCTGCACAATCAACTTGATGTACAGTGCCTCTGTGGAATACCTGAATAGACAATGAATCATCCCAAATTGAGGAGGTGGACTTTGGGAGTAATGATATATATATATTTTTTTCTCTTTTTGTGAGCATGTATATGTATGCTTCTGTGTGTGATTTGTCTGCTTAGCTTTGCTTTTACCATTTGTCATAGGGTTCTCTCTGTCCGTTTATTTTGTTTGTTTGTTTGTTTTTTAGTATAGTTTTTAGCACTTGTTATCATTGGTGGATTTCTTTTTTTGGTTTGGTTGCTCTCTTCTTTCTTTTCTTTATTACTTAAAAAAATTTTTTTAATAATTATTTTTTATTTTAATTATTTTATTTTACTTTATTTTATTTCATCTTTTCTTTCTTTTTTTTCTTCCTTTTATTCTGAGCTGTGTGGATGACAGGCTCTTGGTGCTCCAGCCAGGCATCAGGACTGTGCCCCTGAGGTGGGAGAGGCAAGTTCAGGATGCTGGTCCACAAGAGGCTTCCCAGCTTGATGTAATATCAAATGGCAAAAATCTCCCAGAGATCTCCATCTCAACACCAAGACCCAGCTCCACTCAACGACCAGCAAGCTACAGTGGTGGACATCCTATGTCAAACAACTAGCAAGACAGGAACATAACCCCATCCATTAGCAGCGAGAATGCCTAAAATAATAGTAAGGCCACAGACACCCCAAAAACACCACCAGACATGGACCAGCCCAGGAGAAAGACAAGATCCAACCTCATACACCAGAACACAGGCACTAGTCCCCTCCACCAGGAAGCCTACACAGCCCACTGAACCAAACTTAGCCACTGGGGACAGACATCAAAAACAATGAGAACTATGAACCTGCAGCCTGAGAAAAGGAGACCCCAAACACAGTAAGATAAGCAAAATGAGAAGACTGAAAAACACACAGCAGATGAAGGAGCAATATAAAAACACACTAGACCTAACAAATGAAGAGGAAATAGGCAGTCTACCTGAAAAAGAATTCAGAATAATGATAGTAAAGATGATCCAAAATCTAGGAAATAGAATGGAGAAAATACAAGAAACGTTTAACAAGGACCTAGAAGAACTAAAGAGCAAACAAACAGTGATGAACAACACAATAAATGAAATTAAAACTTCTCTAGAAGGGATCAATAGCAGAATAACTGAGGTAGAAGAACGGATAAGTGACCTGGAAGATAAAATAGTGGAAATAACTACTGCAGAGCAGAATAAAGAAAAAAGAATGAAAATAATTGAGGACAGTCTCAGAGACCTCTGGGACAACATTAAATGCACCAACATTCAAATTATAGGGGTCCCATAAGAAGAAGAGAAAAAGAGAGGTACCGAGAAAATATTTGAAGAGATTATAGTTGAAAACTTCCCTAATATGGGAAATGAAATAGTTAATCAAGTCCAGGAAGCACAGAGTCCCATATAGGATAAATCCAAGGAGAAGCATGCCAAGACACATATTAATAAAACTATCAATAATTAAATACAAAGAAAAAATATTAAAAGCAGCAAGGGAAAAACAACAAATAACACACAAGGGAATCCCCATAAGGTTAACAGCTGATCTTTCAGCAGAAACTCTGCAAGCCAGAAGGGAGTGGCAGAACATATTTAAAGTGATGAAGGAGAAAAACCTACAACCAAGATTACTCTATCCAGCAAGGATCTCATTCAGATTTGACAGAGAAATTAAAACCTTTACACACAAGCAAACACTAAGAGAATTCAGCACCACCAAACCAGCTTTACAACAAATGCTAAAGGAACTACTCTAGGCAGGAAGCACAAGAGAAGGAAAAGACCTACACTAACAAACCCAAAACAATTAAGAAAATGAGAATAGGAACATACATACTGATAATTACCTTAAATGTAAATGGATTAAATGCTCCCACCAAAAGACATAGACTGGCTGAATGGATACAAAAACAAGACTTGTATGTATGCTGTCTACAAGAGACCCACCTCAGACCTAGGGAAACATACAGACTGAAAGTGATGGGATGGAAACAGATATTCCATTCAAATGGAAATCTGAAGAAAGCTGGAGTAGCAATTCTCATATCAGAAAAAATAGACTTTAAAACAAAGACTATTACAAGATACAAAGAAGGGAACTACATGATGATCAAGGGATCAATCCAAGAGGAAGTTATAACAATTGTAAATATTTATGCACCCAAGATAGGAGCACCTCAATACATAAAACAAATACTAACAGCCATAAAAGGGGAAATCAACAGTAACACAATCATAATAGGGGAATTTGACACCCCACTTTCACCAATGGACAGATCATCCAAAATGAAAATAAATAAGGAAACACAAGCTTTAAGTGATACATTAAACAACATGGGCTTAATTGATATTTATAGGACATTCCATCCAAAAACAACAGAATACACGTACTTCTCAAGTGCTCATGGAACATTCGCCAGGATAGATCTTATCTTGGGTTACAAATCAAGCCTTGGTAAATTTAAGAAAATTGAAATCATATCAAGTATCTTTTCCAACCACAACGCTATGAGACCAGACATCAACTACAGGAAAAAATGTGTAAAAAACACAAACACATGGAGGGTAAATAATACTCTACTTATTAACCAAGAGATCAAAGAAATAATCAGAGGAAATCAAAAAATACCTATAAACAAATGACAGTGAAAATACAACAACCCAAAACCTATGGGATGAAGCAAAAGCAGTTCTAAGAGGAAAGTTTATAGCAATAGAATCCTACTTTAAGAAACAAGAAACATCTCAAATAACCTAACCTTACACCTAAAGCAATTAGAGGAAGAACAAAAACACCCCAAAGGAAGCAGAAGGAAAGAAATCGTTAAGATCAGATCAGAAATAAATGAAAAAGAAATGAAGAAAACAATAGCAAAGACCAATAAAACAAAAAGCTGGTTCTTTGAGAAGATAAACAAAATTGATAAACCTTTAGCCAGGCTCATGAAGAAAAAAAGGGAGAAAACTCAAATTAATAGAATTAGAAATGAAAAGTAACAACTGACACTGCAGAAATACAAAGGATCATGAGAGATTATTACAACCAACTATATGCCAATAAATTGGACAACCTGGAAGAAATGGACAAATTCTGAGAAAAGCACAACCTTCTGAGACTGAACCAGGAAGAAATAGAAAATATATACAGACCAATCACAAGCACTGAAAGTGAAACTGTGATTAAAAATCTTCCAACAAACAAAAGCCCAGGACCAGATGGCTTCACAGGTGAATTCTATCAAACGTTTAGAGAAGAGCTAACACCTATCCTTCTCAAACTCTTCCAAAATATAGCAGAGGGAGGAACACTCCCAAATTCCTTCTACGAAGCCACCATCACCTTGATACCAAAACCAGACAAGGATGTCACAAAGAAAGAAAACTACAGGCCAATATCACTGATGAACATAGATGCAAAAATCCTCAACAAAATACTAGCAAACAGAATCCAACAGCACATTAAAAGGATCATACACCATGATCAAGTGGGGTTTATTCCAGGAATGCAAGGATTCTTCAATATACGCAAATCTATCAATGTGATAAACCATATTAACAAATTGAAGGAGAAAAACGATATGATCATCTCAATAGATGCAGAGAAAGCTTTCGACAAAATTCGACACCCATTTATGATAAAAACCCTCCAGAAAGTAGGCATAGAGGGAACTTTACTCAACATAATAAAGGCCATATGCAACAAACCCACAGCCAACATCGTCCTCAATGGTGAAAAACTGAAACCATTTCCACTAAGATCAGGAACAAGACAAGGTTGCCCACTCTCACCACTATTATTCAACATAGTTTTGGAAGTTTTAGCCACAGCAATCAAATAAGAAAAAGAAATAAAAGGATTCCAAATCGGAGAAGTAAAGCTGTCACTGTTTGCAGATGACATGATACTATACATAGAGAATCCTAAAGATGCTACCAGAAAACTACTAGAGCTAATCAATGAATTTGGTAAATTAGCAGGATACAAAATTAATACATAGATATCTCTTGCATTCCCATACACTAATGATGAAAAATCTGAAAGAGAAATTAAGAAGACACTCCCATTTACCATTGCAACAAAAAGAATAAAATATCTAGGAATAAACCTACCTAAGGAGACAAAAGATCTGTATGCAGGAAATTATAAGACACTGATGAAAGAAATTAAAGATGATACAAATAAATGGAGAGGTATACCATGTTCTTGGATTGGAAGAATCAACATTGTAAAAATGCCTCTACTACCCAAAGCAATCTACAGACTCAATGCAATCCCTATCAAACTACCACTGGCATTTTTCACAGAACTAGAACAAAAAATTCACAATTTGTATGGAAACACAAAAGACCCTGAATAGCCAAGACTTCAGACTATACTACAAAGCTACAGTAATCAAGGCAGTATGGTACTGGCACAAAAACAGAAATATAGATCAATGGAACAGGATAGAAAGCCCAGAGATAAACTCATGCACATATGCTCACCTTATCTTTGATAAAGGAAGCAAGAATATACAATGGAGAAAAGAAAGCCTCTTCAATAAGTGGTGCTGGGGAACTGGACAGCTACCTGTAAAAGAATGAAATTAGAAAACCCCCTAACACCACACACAAAAATAAACTCAAAATGGATTAAAGACCTAAATGTTAAGGCCAGACACTATCAAACTCTTAGAGGAAAACATAGGCAGAATACTCCATGACATAAATCACAGCAAGATCCTTTTTGACCCACCTTTTAGACAAATGGAAATAAAAACAAAACTAAATAAATGGGACCTAATGAAACTGTGCAAAGTTTTTGCACAGCAAAGGAAACCATAAACAAGACCAAAAGACAACCCTCAGAATGGGAGAAATTATTTGCAAATGAAGCAACTGACAAAGGATTAATCTCCCAAATATACAAGCAGCTCATGCAGCTCAATATCAAAAAACAAACAACCCAATCCAAAAATGGGCAGAAGACCTAAATAGACACTTCTCCAAAGAAGATATGCAGATTGCCAGCAAACACATGTAAGGATTCTCAACATCACTAATCATTATAGAAATGCAAATCAAAACTACAATGAGGTATCATCTCACACCAGTCAGAATGGCCATCATCAAAAAATCTACAAACAGTAAATGCTGGAGAGGGTGTGGAGAAAAGGGAACCCTCTTGCACTGTTGGTAGGAATGTAAGTTGATACAGCCACTATGGAGAACAGTATGGAGGTTCCCTAAAAAACTACAAATAGAACTACCATATGACCCAGCAAACCCAGGGCATATACCCTGAGAAAACCATAATTCAAAAAGAATCATGTACCACAATGTTCATTGCAGTTCTATTTACAATAGCCAGGACACAGAAGCAACCTAAGTGTCCATCGACAGATGAATGGATAAAGAAGATGTGGTACATATATACAATGGAATATTACTCAGCCATAAAAAGAAACGAAATTCAGTTATTTGTAGTGAGGTGGATGGACCTAGAATCTGTCATACAGAGTGAAGTAAGTCAGAAAGAGGAAAACAAATACCGTATGCTAACATATATATATATATAATCTAAAAAAAAAAGTTCTGATAAACCTAGGGGCAGGACAGGAATAAAGACACAGATGTATAGAACGGACTTGAGGACACAGGGAGGGGGAAGGGTAAGCTGGGATGAAGTGAGAGAGTAGCATGGACGTATATACACTACCAAATGTAAAATACCTAGTGGGAAGCAGCTGCATAGCACAGGGAGGTCAGCTCGGTGCTCTGCGACCACCTAGACGGGTGGGATAAGGAGGGTGGAAGGGAGATGCAAGAGGGAGGGGATATGGGGTTATATGTATACGTATAGCTGATTCACTTTGTTATACAGCAGAAACTAACACAACATTGTAGAGCAACTATACTCCAATAAAGATGTTAAAAAAGAAAGAGTGACTGGACTATATCCAGCACTCACACCACAAACACAAACACAGACACAGTTAAACATGTATCTTACATGTTCGTATCACCTCACAGTTAGCAAGAAATTCAAAATATCCTTCAAATATGCACCTGACTCATAGCTAATACATATATATATTTATTTATTATTGAATAAATCAATGAAATATATTATTTTCAACTGATCTAATTTTTTTCTTATTCCCAATAATTAGATTTCTTTATATATTTATTTTTTTATTATGGAAAAATATACATAATTTACCATTTTAGCCATTTTAAAGTGGCATTAAGTATATCCATGATGTTGCATAACCACCATTACTACCCAGTTCCATTTTCATTAACCCAAACGGACACCCCATACTACAAATTTGTTTTTAAAGTGACAGACTTGTTTTGTGTGCAAAGATTTGTGAAAGATAATTGGTACATAAGAGCTATTAAATGCGAAATAAATAAAGAGATATTAAATGGTGTGAGAATTTTCCTATTAGGAAAGAATAAAGGATAAAAAAAACTTCAGTGTGATTCTATCTACAGAAACAGTGAAATACATGGAGTTACACAGAATTAACACACAGTGTGTAGTTAATTCAAATATAGGACCTGGATATTTACGGAAGTAACTTCCTGTTCACCACCTTGATGATCAAATTGGCCAGGAAGTCGACCAATTCTTCACTTCCCTTTGACTATACAGATGTCAATGCCCTGACAGCCCAGCCTTCTTCCTTCTCCAATGGGGAAACAGCCATTTTCAATTCTCAGACCTTGCCAATGAAACCAAAACAAATTCCTGAAGAGTTTTGAGCGAGCATAATTTCAGTCACAATTGGCCTGTTAGTGGCAAGTGGGAGGTCCAGTTCTGGGTCTGCCGTTCACTAGCTGCGCGGATGCAGAACCCACCAACCAGGCCTGCCTTATCTGTAAAACGTCAGGGCTGGACTTTGAGCCCTAAAGCCCCCTGTGACACTAGCCTCTGTCCAAAAACCTCCAAAGCTTTCACTGAAAAACTCTCTCAGTCTAAAGACAGCAAATATCTAAACACACAGCATTTACCCTTCTGATGAAATGGACAGTGTGGAATTTGACCCTTTTGACAAATCATGGATATGAAAGCCAACATTCTGTGAGTGTACAGACAGTGGAGAAACAAGTAAGCCAGATTCACTGACCAACGTACTTTTTAATGGGTATTTTAATGACATGAAGAAGCTAGTTCTGAGCTTTTATCTGCAGCACAGTTCTCCCCGTGGTGCTGGGAGACTGGCACTGATCCATCCTCACCTGGTCTCCTTGGTAACCAAGGGCCTAGATCTGTGAGACGTCTGCAGGACATCTGGCCAGGATTAAAATGCAGCCGACCACGATAAGAGATCAAGCCCAGAGCCCTGGCTTTTGAAGACCCCCTGCTAATTAAAGACTCAGCAGCCTCGGGCTGGGATGTGGAGTGTCCAGAATGTAGGCTCTGGAATCAGACTGCTTGGGACTAAATACCAACCTGTCTCTCTCTAATGGTAGAACTTTGGGCAAGTTTTAATTTGCCTCTCTGAGTCTCAATTCCCTCACTTGTAAAAGGAGTTTACTAAAGTACCTTCTTCATGTAGCTGTTGTCAGGATGAAGTGCATTTAAAGACTGAAAGCACTTAGAGCAAGGGTTCAGCATGAAGTAGCCAGCAGTAGTAACAATGAGATGATTATGTAACACCAATAAGAAAAATAGAGCTTTCTTGAGATGACTGCATGCAGCATTGTTTTTGGGAGATCCTAGCAAAGGTGCTGGGACTATAAAAACACAGCTGGCAAAGCCTCTGCTCTATTCCTTAACAGGTACGTAAGGTTAGACTAGCATGGCAGGGATTTGAACAGCAGGAGAAGATTGTGAAGCTTGAAATCGATGATTTTGGCATCAGACAGATCTGAGTTGGGATCCTACTTCTGCAGATTACTAGCCATGTGAACCCCAGGAACTCAATCTGTCTGATCCTTACTTTCCTCAAATGTACAATGGGCAGAACCTACCTCAGAGGGTGTGTTGATGATTGGATGATGTATGAAAAGTGCTCAGCACACTTTCTAGAACATAGCAAGTGCTCAGTAAATATTAATGACTGTTATTACCAGGTCCCACCCTGCTCCATCTGGCCCAGTGTTGTCCCATATCCCTAAGTTTAGCATGTGGCTTATAGTAAAAGCTATTGCTGTGGTGTGGGTAAGAGAAAGGGAGAATTTTTCAGGCATATAAGATATCAGGGGTTTTGCTTTTTGTTGTTTTGTTTTGAAACTAGACATTGCCCCATGGAATGCCACCACTGAACCCCTTGAATTCTAGAACGATGGATCCTCTTAGTTTACCCCCAGAAGAACCCAATCTTCCTTGTGGCTTATCTGAAACACATGGGGCTCCTAAAGGCCTGCCTAGATACTTATTTACTTGCCCTGGGGGCCACTTTTCAGCAAGGGCTGGCTTATTATGTGGGCACCTGGAAGGCCCTTCTCCTTGGTCACCTACCCTCCCACCATCCACTTTCATCTCCCCAGGGTCCTGGCTTCATCCTGACATTGGCCCTGAGCTGGAGCTAGTAAATGTCATCTCTCAGGGCTTCCCACAAATCCGTGACTGAGGTCCTATTTGCCTGTGTTTTAAAATTCTTCAGAGAGGGCACCCACTACATAAGCCAGCCTCTTTCCAGCTAAAACCAATCACTTCCCATAGAATAATTTGTATTTTATACTAAAGACCCCTTCCCTGCTAAGGTAGAACAGGGAGGGACAATGGGGGTAAACAGTGTTGATCGTACATAAAATATATTATAAAAGTCCCTACTCAATTCCCCACACTGAAGTCTAGCATAGAGCACATTTTGTGGCTTGCTTTATTTATAAGCTCACCCAACGCCAAGCTTAAGCCCCTGAGGTCTAATTTAGGAGGGTTAAGTGTTTAGTGGAGGCTTTGCATTGCTGAAGAGCAGCTGGATAGAAGCATCACCCTCTGCCCAGATCGGGATTCTGATTCCAGCAGCATCCCAAATCCTATCATCCCAGTGACTCAGTGAGCAGCCAGGCTCTGTGAGTCACCACAAAGCTTGTCACTGGATGCGTTTGTCTGCTCGGAAGAGTTCGGAAGCAGTTCGGAAGAACTCTTTTATAGTTTGATGGTCTGGAAACAACTAAGGCTGTCTTCACATTCTGTGTTGTTGGCTCATTTCTGTTTGGGAAGAGCAGATGGTGCTAGGGCTTCCCTTGCCCTTGACGGTGCTGAAGGAGTCTTATGGACTCATCCTTTCCCTCACAGATGGGTAAGGACTAGTAGTTTAGAATCCCTTAATCAGCAAGCAACATTTCTTGAACAACTAATGTAAACACTACAAATGGCTTGGTCCAGTGAGGGAGAGAGGTGAGGAGAACACCAATCACAGTAAAATGGGAAAAGACCAGAGGAGAAAGCTACATGAGAGGCCATGAGAGAGAAGAGAGCCAGAAGTAGCTTCCCAAAACAAGAACAAGTTGAGTCTGAAAAGAAGGGCATCATTTACAAAACACCTGTCCTGGGTATTTTACTTACCTCATTTCAATTAATTCTCTCACCAGAGTCACAGAGCTAATAGGTATCGAAACTGGGGTTTGAATTAGATTGGTTTATACCCAAATCCATTCGACTTCATCCCACTGCTGAGAAACCAGGCAGGCCTGGGCAGGTGGGTTGCAGGATGGGATCTCAGGCCAAGGGAATCACCTTCCCAGAGGAGGGAAACCTCTGTGGACTCAAGTCAGACAGAAAAGGCCCGTGTAGAAATCCCTTCCCAGATCTGAGGCAGGCACATGGCATTGTTTGTTGCTGGGCCCTGAAGTGGCCTTAGAATCTTTCCCAGTCTCACATCCCAGGACCACCGTGGATCAGATTTGAAACCTATTTGCCACATAGAAGAAGAAAATGGATCTGGAAGAGCCAGAGGAGTTCTAAAGGAACCTCATGGAGCCAGAGGTTCAGGAAGGATGATTTGAATTTTCTCAAGTTTTCGGTTGCCTTAAGGGGAAAAAGTTATTGACCTGAAAATTCCACTGCTAAAAAGCTGAGGCTAATGCTTACCTAAGGAAAAGGACCTGAGGTCAGGATGGCTTCTTTTTTTTTTTTTTTTTTTTCACTCTTGTGCTGAAATTTCACCATTACTGCTGGTAAACACTTGTTGACTACCCCAAATTCAGACTCCAGAATGGTACTGAAAGCTTACTAAGAAGTGCCCAAAATTGGGCCTTGGCATAGAAAACTTAACAGCTGAACAGATTCACACAAGCTGCTTGCTTTGCTTTCCCTAATTAAAGCACTCCTCAGTTAAGGAGAAATGTTAAAGGCTACCCAACTTTGGTCGAAACATATACGTTAGGCTAAACTAACCTGAAACTTCACTCTGACTCAGCCAGACTTTGATTTAAAACGTGCCTCACTTTCTACCTCAAGTTTTTGAGCACTTGGCTGATGTCTGAGGCCCAAATAAGGTTAACCTCCACATCCCATTAAGAGGAAGAACTATTTCTCAGGTAGGTTTTTTTTTTTTCTGGCTGCAATATATTTGTAATATTCTTCCAAGGGCTCCTGTGGACTTAAATATATGACATTCAAAACATAATAGGTAAATGAATTTCTATCCATTTCACCGAGGGAGTTTTCTCCTCCATTTGTAATCAATTTTTTATGATTTTTTTCTCGCAGGAAACAGAAGTAGAGGTGCATTTGGGCCACACGCATAACTCTAGGATCAGCTTTCTGTGATGAAACTGGAAGCAAATCCCAGATGAGAGACCCAGCTGTTTCAGATGAACATGGCAAAGCCCCATGCTCCTGACCAAGTTGTCACACACAGAGCAGAACTGTGGATGAGAGCCGTACAACATTGTTGCCTGGGTAACCATCCATCCACTGAGCCAGCCCTGAGTCATAAATTGCGTGGAGAGGAGGTCTGCCAGGACAGAAGGCAGTGCAAACTCCTCTCGTCCTTCCCCGTCTCCAGATATGGCCTAAGGATGCCATACAAGGTTAATAGAAACCTAATAGATCCCTAAAGACCTAAAGACCCGTCTTTCCCTAACCTTCATTCAAAGGTTCCTGGACCTCCATTAGTCTAATCACAAAAGTTCCCCAGATTCTCATCAGTGCTTAGCACGTTACCAATGCTAAGGAACACTGCTCAAAATGCCAGTCCCTGACTGGTGCCACATCGTTCACATGCTGGCACCTGGCTCCCAGCCTGCATTTTGAGTAGGACTAAATTAGAGAACCAACTCCTTAGGACCAATATGGCAGCCCACCAGAGCTCACACACTTACCTGTGGGGATGGGAAAACCTACCATATGGTTCTGCTTTCATGTATTCTGTCACATCTAAGATGCTGCACACACATTTAGAGAGAAAAATTAATATGCCTTCACTGAGTAACTAGTTCCAATTCTCTAAAAACACTCCTAGGTATATTCCCCAAAGAATTGAAAATAGGTATTCAAACAAAAACTTGTACACAAATATTCATAGCAGCCCTATTCACCATAGCCAAAAGGTGGAAACAGCCCAAATGTCCATTGATGGATGAATGGATAAACATAATGTGGTATATCCATATAATGGAATATTATTCAGCCATAAAAAGGAATGAAGTACTGATATATATTATGACATGGATAAACCTTGAAAACATTATACTAAGTGAAAAGCCGGGCACAAAATGTCACATGCTGTATGATTTCATTTATATGAAATATCCAGAAAGGTAAATACATAGAGATAGAAAGTAGACCAGTGGTTGCTAGGGACTGGGGGGGGATGGAGAAGTGTGAGGAGGCTGCTTTACAGGTGTAGGGTTTCCTTTGGGGATGATGAAATGTTCTGGAACTACACAGAAGTGACGGTTGCACAACATTGTGAAATGTACTTAAAGCCATTGAATTGTAGACTTTAAAAATAGTGAATTTTAGGGAGTTACCTGGCGGTCCAGTGGTTAGGACTACACGCATCCACTGCAGGGGGCATGGGTTCGATCCCTGGTAGGGGAACTAAGATCCCACATGCCGCAGAGCCAAAACAAAAAAGGTTAATTCTATGTTAAGTGCATTTTACCTCAATTAAAAAAGAACAGGGCTTCCCTGGTGACACAGTGGTTGAGAGTCCGCCTGCCAACGCAGGGGACATGGGTTCGTGACCCGGTCCAGGAGGATCCCACATGCCGCGGAGCGGCTGGGCCCGTGAGCCATGGCCACTGAGCCTGCGCGTCTGGAGCCTGTGCTCTGCAACGGTAGAGGCCACAGCAGTGAGAGGCCTGCGTACCGAAAAAGAAAAAAGAGACTAGAACAAGAAAACTGTATAAAAAAGAGAAGCAGAAAGAAAAAATATTCCCCAGAGTTGCACCATCCAAGCCAAATACCCTTTGCACTTTGTTTCAGTTTATGTTCCAGAGTAATAATTCATAGTGCATTTATAATTTATATTTTGTTTTCACACTTAATGTTATTTCCAAACTATTGCCTATGGTCCATATGTTCCATGAGCACAAACACTGGGTAAAGCTTCCTTGTTTGTTTTTTTTTTTAAACAGCAGATTCTTATTTCTCATCAATTTTATACGCATCAGTGTATACATGTCAACCCCAACCACCCAATTCATCACACACATCCTGACCCCCCCCAATGCTTTCCCCCCATGGTGTCCATACATTTCTTCTCTACATCTGTGTCTCAATTTCTGCCCTGAAAACCAGTTCATCTGTACCATTTTTCTAGGTTCCACATATATGCATTAATACACGATATTTGTTTTTCTCTTTCTGACTTACTTCACTCTGTATGACATGTCGTCTCTAGATCCATCCATGTCTCAACAAATGACCCAATTTCATTCCTTTTTATGGCTGAGTAATATTCCATTGTATATATGTGCCACATATTCTTTATCTTCTTCGTCTGTCGATGGGCATTTATGTTGCTTCCTGGCTATTGCAAATAGTGCTGCAATGAACATTGAGGTGCATGTGTCGTTTTGAATTGTGGTTTTCTCTGGGTCTATGCCCATTAGTGGGGTTGCTGGATCATATGGTAATTCTATTTTTAGTTTTTTTAAGGAACCTCCATACTGTTCTCCATAGTGGCTGCATCAATTTACATTCCCACCAACAGTGCAAGAGGGCTCCCTTTTCTCCACACCCTCTCCAGCATTTGTTGTTTGTAGATTTTCTGATGATGCCCATTCTAAATGGTGTGAGGTGATACCTCATTGTAGTTTTGATTTGCATTTCTCTAGTAATTAGTGATGTTGAGCAGTTTTTCATGTGCTTCTTGGCCATCTGTATGTCTTCTTTGGAGAAATGTCTATTTAGGTCTTCTGCCCATTTTTGGATTGGGTTGTTTGTTTCTTTAATATTGAGCTGCGTGAGCTGTTTATATATTTGGGAGATAAACCTTTGTCTGTTGATTCGTTGGCAAATATTTTCTCCCATTCTGAGGGCTGTCTTTTCGTCTTTTTTATGGTTTCCTTTGCTGTCCAAAAGCTTTGAAGTTTCATTAGGTCCCATTTGTTTATTTTTATTTTTATTTCCATTACTCTAGGAGGTGGATCAAAAAAGATCTTGTTGTGATTTATGTCAAAGAGTGTTCTTCCTATGTTTTGCTCTAAGAGTTTTATAGTGTCCGGTCTTACATTTAGGCCTCTAATCCATTTTGAATTTACTTTTGTGTATGGTGTTAGGGAGTGTTCTAATTTCATTCTTTTACATATAGCTGTGCAGTTTTCCCAGCACCACTTATTGAAGAGATTGTCTATTCTCCATTGTATATCCTTACCTCCTTTGTCATAGATTAGTTGACCATAGGTGCGTCAGTTTCCTCTGGGCTTTCTATCTTGTTCCATTGATCTATGTTTCTGTTTTCATGCCAGTACAATATTGTCTTGATTACTGTAGCTTTGTAGTATAGTCTGAAATCAAGGAGTCTGATTCCTCCAGCTCCATTTTTTTCCATCAATACTGCTTTGGCTATTCAGGGTCTTTTGTGTCTCCATACAAATTTTAAGACTTTTTGTTCTAGTTCCATAAAAAATGCCGTTGGTAATTTGATAGGGATTGCATTGAATCTGTAGATTGCTTTGGGTGGTGTAGGCATTTTCACAATATTGATTCTTCCAATCCAAGAACATTGTATATCTCTCCATCTGTTGGTATCATCTTTAATTTCTTTCACCAGTCTCATACTTTTCTGCATACAGGTCTTTTGTCTCCTTAGGTAGGTTTATTCCTAGGTATTTTATTCTCTTTGTTGCAATTGTAAGTGGGAGTGTTTCCTTCATTTCCCTTTCAGATTTTTCACCATTAGTGTATAGGAATGCAAGAGATTTCTGTGCATTAATTTTGTATCCTGCAACTTTACCACATTCATTGATTACCTCTAGTAGTTTTCTGGTGGCATCTTTAGGATTCTCTATGTATACTATCATGTCATCTGCAAACAATGACAGTTTTACTTCTTCTTTTCCAATTTGCATTCCTTTTATTTCTTTTTTGTCTCTGATTGCCGAGGTTAGGACTTCCAAAACTATGTTGAATAATAGCGGTGAGGGTGGACATCCTTCTCTTGTTTCTGATCTTAGAGGAAATACTTTCAGTTTTTCACCATTGAGGATGATGTTTGCTGTGGGTTTCTCGTATATGACCTTTATTATGTTGAGGTAGGTTCCCTCTATGCCCACCTTCTGGAGGGTTTTTATACTAAATCGTTGTTGAATTTTGTGAAAAGCTTTTTCTGCATATATTGAGATGATCATATGGTTTTTATTCAATTTTTTAATATGGTGTATCACATTGATTGATTTGCATATATTGAAGAATCCTTGCATTCCTGGAATAAATCCCACTTGATCATGGTGTATGATCCTTTTAATGTGTTGTTGGACTCTCTTTGCTAGTATTTTGTTGAGGATTTTTGCATCTATATTCATCAGTGACATTGGTCTTTAATTTTCTTTTTTTGTAGTATCTTTGTCTGGTTTTGGTATCAGGGTGATGGGGGCCTCATAGAATGAGTTTGGGAGTGTTCCTTCCTCTGCAAATTTTTGGAAGAGTTTGAGAAGGATGGGTGTTAGCTCTTCTCTAAATGTTTGATAGAATTCACCTGTGAAGCCATCTGGTCCTGGACTTTTGTTTGTTGGAAGATTTTTAATCACAGTTTCAATTTCATTACTTGTGATTGGTCTCTTCATATTTTCTATTTCTTCCTGGTTCAGTCTCGGAAGGTTATACCTTTCTAAGAATTTGTCCGTTTCTTCCAGGTTGTCCATTTTATTGGCATAGAGTTGCTTGTAGTAGTCTCTTAGGATGCTTCATATTTCTGCGGTGGCTGTTGTAACTTCTCCTTTTTCATTTCTAATTTTATTGATTTAAGTCCTCTCCCTCTTTTTCTTCCTGAGTCTGGTTAATGGCTTATCAATTTTGTTTATCTTCTCAAAGAACCAGCCTTTAGTTTTATTGATCTTTGCTACTGTTTTCTTTGTTTCTATTTCATTTGTTTCTGCCCTGATCTTTATGATTTCATTCCTTCTGCTAACTTTGTGTTTTGTTTGTTCTTCTTTCTCTAGTGTCTTTAGGTGTAAGGTTAGATTGTTTACTTGAGATTTTTCTTGTTTCTTGAGGTAGGCTTGTACAGCTATAAACTTCTCTCTTAGAACTCCTTTTGCTGCATCCCATAGGTTTTGGATCATCGTGTTTTCATTGTCATTTGTCTCTAGGTATTTTTTGGTTTCCTCTTTGATTTCTTCAGTGATCTCTTGGTTATTTAGTAACGTATTGTTTAGCCTCCATGTGTTTGTGTTTTTGCGTTTTCTTTCCTGTAATTCATTTCTAATCTCATAGCGTTGTGGTCAGAAAAAATGCTTGATATGATTTCAATTTTCTTAAATTTACTGAGGCTTGATTTGTGACCCAAGATGTGATCTATCCTGGAGAATGTTCCGTGTGTGCTTGAGAAGAAACTGTAATCTGCTGTGTTTGGATGGAATATCCTATAAATATCAATTAAATTTATCTGGTCTATTGTGTCATTTAAACCTTCTGTTTCCTTATGTATTTTCATTTTGGATGATCTGTCCATTGATGTAAGTGAGGTGTTAAAGTCCCCCACTATTATTGCGTTATTCTTGATTTCCTCTTTTACAGCTGTTAGCAGTTGCCTTATATATTGAGGTGCTCCTATGTTGGGTGCATATATATTTATAATTGTTACATCTTCTTCTTGGATTGATCCCTTGATCATTATGTAGTGTCCTTCCTTGTCTCTTGTAACATTCTTTATTTTAAAGTCTATTTTATCTGATATGAGTATTACTACTCCAGCTTTCTTTTGATTTCCATTTGCATGGAATATCTTTTTCCATCCCCTCACTTTCAGTCTGTATGTGTCCCTAGGTCTGAAGTGGGTCTCTTGTAGACAGCATATAGATGGGTCTTGTTTTTGTATCCATTCAGCAAGCCTGTGTCTTTTGGTTGGAGCATTTAATCCATTCACGTTTAAGTTAATTATCAATATGTATGTTCCTATGACCATTTTCTTAATTGTTTTGGGTTTGTTTTTGTAGGTCTTTTCTTCTCTTGTGTTTCCCACTTAAAGAAGTTCCTTTGGCATTTGTTGTAGAGCTGGTTTGGTGGTTCTGAATTCTCTTAGGTTTTGCTTGTCTGTAAAGCTTTTGATTTCTCCATCGAATCTGAATGAGATCCTTGATGGGTAAAGTAATCTTGGTTGTAGCTTCTTCCCTTTCTTCACTTTAACTATATCATGCCACTGCCTTCTGGCTTGTAGAGTTTCTGCTGAGAAATCAGCTGTTAACCTTATGGGAGTTCCCTTGTATGTTAATTGTCATTTTTCCCTTGCTGCTTTCAATAATTTTTCTTTGTCTTCAATTTTTTCCTATTTGATTACTATGTGTCTCGGCGTGTTTCTCCTTGGTTTTATCCTGTATGGGACTCTCTGCACTTCCCTGACTTGGGTGCTATTTCCTTTCCCATGTTAGGGAAGTTTTCGACTATAATCTCTTCAAATACTTTCTCGGGTCCTTTCTCTCTCTCTTCTCCTTCTGGGACCCCTATAATGTCAATGTTGTTGAGCTTAATGTTGTCCCCAAGGTCTCTTAGGTTGTCTTCATTTCTTTTCATTCTTTTTCCTTTATTCTGTTCTGCAGCAAGGAATTCCACCATTCTGTCTTCCAGGTCACTTATCTGTTCTTTTGCCTCAGTTATTCTGCTATTGATTCCTTCTAGTGTAGATTTCATTTCAGTTATTGTATTGTTCATTTCTGTTTGTTTGTTTTTTAATTTTTCTAGGTCTTTGTTAATCATTTTCTTGCATCTTCTCGATCTTTGCCTCCATTCTTTTTCTGAGGTCCTGGATCATCTTCACTATCATTATTCTGAATTCTTTTTCTGGAAGGTTGCCTATCTCCACTTCATTTAGTGGTTATTCTGCGGTTTTATTTTGTTCCTTCATCTTGTACATAGCTCTCTGCCATTTCATCTTGTCTATCTTTCTGTGAATGTGGTTTTTGTTCCACAGGCTGCAGGATTGTAGTTCTTCTTGCTTCTGCTGTCTGCTGTCTAGTGCATGAGGCTATCTAAGACACTTGTGCAGGTTTCCTGATGGGAGGTACTGGTGGCGGGTAGAGCTGGGTGTTTCTCTGGTGGGCAGAGCTCAGTAAAACTTTAATCCACTTGACTGCTGATGGGTGGGGCTGGGTTCCCTCCCTGTTGGTTGATTTGCCTGAGGCAACCCAACAATGGAGCCTACATGGCCTCTTTGTTGGGGCTAATGGCAGACTCTGGGAGGGCTCACGCCAAGGAGTACCTCCCAGAACTTCCACTGTCAGTGTTCCCATCTCCATGGTGAGCCACAGCCACCACCCGACTCTGCAGGAGACCCTTCAACACTAGCAGGTAGGTCTGGTTCAGTCTCCTCTGTGGTCACTGCTCCTTCCCCTGGGTCCTGATGCGCACACTACTTTGTGTGTGCCCTCCAAGAGTGGAGTCTCTGTTTCCCCCAGTCCTGTTGAAGTCCTGCAATCAAATCCCACTAGCCTTCAACATCTGATTCTCTAGGAATTCCTCCTCCCATTGCCAGGCCCCCAGGTTGGGAAGCCTGACATGGGGCTCAGAACCTTCTCTCCAGTGGGTGGACTTCTGTGGTATAAGTGTTCTCCAGTCTATGAGTCACTTACCCAGCAGTTATGGAATTTGATTTTGCTGTGATTGCACCCCTCCTACCTTCTCATTGTGGCTTCTCCTTTGTCTTTGTATGTGGGGTATTCTTTTAGTGAGTTCCAGTGTCGCCTGTTGATGATTGTCCTGCAACTAGTTGTGATTCTGGTGTTCTCGCGAGAGGGAGTGACAGCACATCCTTCTACTCCACCATCTTGGTTCCAATAAAAACTGGGTAAAGCTTCTTGATACATTTTTTAATTGCTTCTTAATATTGTTGTACTAATTTATGCCTACACGTGAAATATATGGAAGCATCTATTTCCATACTTCCTTGCCAGCATTGACTGTCTCCTATAAAAGAATAAAAGAGATTAGTGCATGGTTGTTTTAATACTCTTTCATTTGCACAGGGAACTCTACTCAATACTCTGCAATGGCCTATATGGGAAAAGAATCTAAAAAAAAAAAGAGTGGATACATGTATAAGCGATTCACTTTGTTGTACACCTGAAACTAACACAACATTGGAAATCAACTCTACTCCAATACAAATTTACAAAAAAATACTATTCCTTTTGCTTGTTAGTGAGGTTTTCACCCTATATTTTTTTCTGTTTTGAAATAATAAATGTTTAGTAGAGATTTCTCTCTGCTTTGTCTTTGTCAGAGTAGATACTAGCTAGTTACTATTGTCTGGGGGAGAAGCCAATGGTAAAGGCTTTAAAACACTAGGCTAGACTAGGCTAGGCTAGACACAGTTGTCCCTGAAGAAGGAACTAGAGAATTGGAAGACTGATGCTATCAAATTACCTGAAATGTAACACTAAGCAGAGAGAGAAAATATGGAAGAGAAGAACACAGAAGATAAAACTTTACAATTTTGATAAAAATCAAATAGTTTGCATCCATGAAGGACTTTACCTTGCACGATTGAGGGAGGTGGTTAAACACTCTATGAGGCTATTGTCTTCCGGAATGATGCTGGAATAGCTACTATTCTAGCCCTGAGAGCTGCCAACAAAGAGTCACAGAAAGAACACAGACAAGCATTGGAATAAATCCTGAGATGCAGGCTGTTCAGTCTTATACATGCTTATCTGGTTATACTTCAAGGTATGGAGCAGGGGACAGTGACAACAGGAGCTGTGGCTGTGGAGGTCACTTAGTCTTTCTTCCCCAGGAATTAATAGATACTAAATTCCAGACCTGAAACTTAAAAATAATAACAGTATAAATTTTTAAATTTAGTCTGGAGCATTACTGTGTGAGATGCTGCCCACCAAGGTCACACTAAAATACTGAGCCTTGTTAATGAGTCATTGCAAGTGAGACATAGGACCACCATATCACTGATTGCCTTTGGACCCTTGCCTGTAGCCTTTCTGCTCCTCAACTTTGCCTCCTTGCTAAGCATCCCTTTTCAGGAATGTGAAGAATGGCTGAAAACCCAGACATTTTAGGATTACAATGAACATTGCCCAAGATTAATCTGGTCTCTGCTGTTCTTTAGTAAATCTAGGGGAGAATCTCACAAATTAACAAAGGCTGCTGAGGGTGGTAGTCTGTCAAGATGCAGGATGCCCCCTCTCTTTCCAATTTTTGAGTAAAAATAACAAGAAAAATGGATTCACCTTTAGTGTGCACAAGGAGAAACTGTTATTGAACTTGACAAAATCTGTTGAAATAAAGAATGCATGACAGATTGGCTTCACCTCTGGTGAGAAGAAGCTATGTTTTCAGTGGTCACGTCTCAGTCCTTCAATGCCTAATTGTGATGCATGGCAGTGGTTTTCACCCTCTATCACTCAGAGTATAATGTCCTACAAGCCAATCCTGCAACCAGAGCAACTCTGCTCATGTTCATTTATATACTGGAGTTGTATTAATATATTGCTTGAAAACACATTCCTAATTTTAAAGTTAGCTTGTAATTCCACTGCCATAAAGGAGGAAACTGTGTATAGTGTATAATCAATTGGTCCCCATTTTAATTTCTATAAGCTCTGCTATCTTAGACTGGCTACTTATTATTTTGCTTCTCAAATTCCTTACCTAAAAAATGAGAATAATACATAATTCTTCACTGAAGGCTATGGGGGTCAATATGTGTGGGAAGACTTTTTGTAAACTGTGTCACCATGTAAGTGTTAAGAATTATCATCTACTATCAGTGATTGCAGGATTGTCAGGTGAGAAATGAATCTGGTTTCACTGCTGCCACAATATGTTGTAAAACAGGGTAGTAAACCACTGACAGTTAACCTTAGCATATTTTTCGTATTTTGAAGGATAATACTTCAGGAATTAGCCAGTCAAACAAAAAAAGAGAAAAGATAAAAAGTAAAATGAACAGAACCTCAGGGCTCTATGGGACAATACACAAAGGCCTGATGTTTTTGTCATCAGAGTCCCAGAAATGAAGGAGAAAGAGCATATGTGTATATATTTGAAGAAAGAGTGGCTGAAAAATTCTCAAATTAGAGTAAACTTGGGATTCAACAGTTACAGGTTCAAGAAGCCCCAACAGGGTAAGCTCAATCCATGCTCACATGTATCATAGTCAAGCTGCAGAACACTAAAAAGGGTGGGGTGGAATCTTGAAAGAAGTCACAGAAAAATGATACTTTTACTTAAAGAGGAACAGGAATTAGAATGACTGTAGTTTTCTCATCAGAGACAATGGAGACCAGAAGGAAGCCACAGAACACTTTCAAAGGGCTGAAAGGAAAGAACAGTCAACCTAGAATTCTGTATGCAGTGAAAATATCCTTCAGGAATGAAAGCAAAGTGAAGACATTCTCAGGAGGAGGAAAGGTAAGAGAATTTGTTGCCAGCAGATCTTCTCTGAAAGAAATGCTAAAGGCAGTTCTTGGGAGGGAAAGGAAATGATATCAGAGGGAAAAGTGAAACTTCACGAAGGAAAGAAAACCAATACACAGAAGTAGTAAATATCTGGGTAAATAGAATAATTGTGAAGTTTTAAATATATGTTACAGTTAAAAACAAAAATAATAACACTATCTGATGGTGTTTTCAATGCATATAGATGTTACACACAGGACCACTATAACATAAAGGAGGGGTCTCCAACCCCCAGGCCGCAGACCAGTACCGGTCCATGGCGTGCTAGGAATGGTGCTGCATAGCAGGAGGTGAGTGGTGGGTGAGCCAGCGAAGCTTCATCTGCCACTCCCCATCACTCACCATCGCTCCCCATCACTTGCATTACCACCTGAACCATCACTAGCATTACCACCTGAAACATCCCTCCCCCCCCCAGTGGAAAAATTGTCTTCCAAAAAACCAGTCCCTGGTGCCAAAAAGTTTGGGGACCACTGACATAAAGGGAGGAGAGTAAAGAGACTTATATGATGGTAAGTTTTCTGAACTTCACTTGAAATGCTAAAATAGTTATTCTAGGTAGGTTGTGAATGTTAAGTAATATGTTGTGATCTCTAGAGCAACCACTAACAAAATTATTCACAATATTCAAATAATTAAAAAGATAACAGCAGAGGAGAGGGATCAGGGGAGGTATCAAATAGAAAACAAATAATAAAGTGGAATACTTAATTCAAATACATAAATAATTACAAAAAATTTAAGTAGTCTCACTGCATCTTTTAGGAGAAAGAGAATGTCATAGTAAATAACAGAGAAAGACCTAACTACACGTTGTCTGCAGGAAACCCACTTTAAATACAATGGTATAGGTAGGTTAAAAGTAAAAGGATGGGCAATATAGACCATGCAAACACCAATGTAAAGAGAGCTAGAATGGCTACATTAATAACAGACAAAGTAAATTTCAGAGCAATGAAACTTACCAGGGGTAACACCAGGCTTCCCAACCTGGGGGAACAGCAATGGAAGGAGGAATTCCTAGAGAATCAGACTTTGAAGGCTAGAAGGATTTGATTGCAGGACTTCGACAGGACTGGGGAAAACGGAGACTCCACTCTTGGAGGGCACACACAAATTTGTGTGCACATCAGGACCCAGGGAAAGGAGCAGTGACCCCATAGGAGACTGAACCAGACCTACCTGCTAGTGTTGGAGGGTCTCCTGCAGAGGTGGGGATTGGCTGTGGCTCACCGTGGGGACAAGGACATTGGCAGCAGAAGTTCTGGGAATTACTCCTTAGCATGAGCCCACCCAGAGTCCACCATTAGCCCCACCAAAGAGCCTGGTAGGCTCCAGTGCTGGGTCACCACAGGCCAAAAACCAACAGGAAGGGAACCCAGCCCCACTCATCAGCAGACAAGCAGATTAAAATTTTACTGAGCTCTGCTCACCAGAGCAACAGTCAGCTCTACACACCACCAGTTACTCCCATCAGGAAGCTTGCACAAGCCTCTTAGCCTCATCCACCTGAGAGCAGACAGTAGAAGTGAGAAGAACTATAGTTCTGCAGCCTGTTGAACAAAACCCACATTCACAGAAAGATAGACAAAATGAAAAGGCAGAGGACTATGTACCAGATGAAGGAACAGGATAAAACCCCAGAAAAACAACTAAAAGAAGTGGAGATAGGCAACCTTCCAGAAAAACAATTCAGAAAAACGATAGTGAAGATGATCCAGGACCTCAGAAAAAGAATGGAGCCAAAGATCAAGACGATGCAAGAAATGTTTAACAAAGACCTTGAAGAATTAAAGAAAAAACACCTAGAAGAATTAAAGAACAAACAAACAGAGATGAACAACAATATAAATGAAATGAAAACTACACTAGAAGGAATCAATAGCAGAATAACAGAGGCAGAAGAACGGATAAGTGACCTGGAAGACAGAATGGTGGAAATCACTGCCATGGAACAGAATAAAGAAAAGAGAATGAAAAGAAATGAAGACAGCATAAGAGGCCTCTGGGACAACACTAAAAACAACAACATTTTCATTATAGGAGTTCCAGAAGGAGAAGAGAGAGAGAAAGGACCCAAGAAAATATTTAAAGAGATTATAGTCGAAAATTTCCCTAACATGGGAAAGGAAAAAGCCACTCAAGTCCAGGAAGTGCAGAGAGTCCCAGGCAGGCTAAACTGAAGGAGAAACACAATGAGACACAAAGTAATCAAACTGACAAAAATTGAAGAGAAAGAAAAATTATTGAAAGCAACAAGGGAAAAACGACAGATAACATACAAGGAAACTCCGATAAGGTTAACAGCTGATTTCTCAGCAGAAACTCTACAAGCCAGAAGGCAGTGGCATGATACACTTAAAGTGATGAAAGGGAAGAAGCTACAACCAAGATTACTCTACCCATCAAGGATCTCATTCAGATTCGATGGAGAAATGAAAAGCCTTACAGACAAGCAAAAGCTAAGAGAATTCAGCACCACAAAACCATCTCTACAATAGCCCGGAGATGGAAGCAACCTAAGTGCCCATCACCGGATGAATGGATAAAGAAGATGTGGCACATATATACAATGGAATATTACTCAGCCATAAAAAGAAACAAAATTGAGCTATTTGTAATGAGGTGGATAGACCTAGAGTCTGTCATACAGAGTGAAGTAAGTCAGAAAGAAACAGACAAATACCGTATGCTAACACATATATATGGAATTTAAGGGGAAAAAAATGTCATGAAGAACCTAGGGGTAAGACAGGAATAAAGACGCAGACCTACTGGAGAACGGACTTGAGGATATGGGGAGGGGGAAGGGTGAGCTGTGACAGGGCGAGAGAGAGTCATGGACATATACACACTAACAAACGTGAGGTAGATAGCTAGTGGGAAGCAGCCGCATGGCACAGGGATATTGGCTCGGTGCTTTGTGACAGCCTGGAGGGGTGGGATAGGGAGGGTGGGAGGGAGGGAGACGCAAGAGGGAAGACATATGGAAACATATGTATATGTATAACTGATTCACTTTGTTATAAAGCAGAAACTAACACACCATTGTAAAGCAATTATACCCCAATAAAGATGTTAAAAAAAACAGACAACCCTCAGAATGGGAGAAAATATTTGCAAATGAATCAACAGACAAAGGGTTAATCTCCAAAATATATAAACAGCTCCTGCAACTCAATATTAAAAAAACAAACAACCCAATCCAAAAATGGGCAGAAGACCTAAATAGACATTTCTCCAAAGAAGACATACAGATGGCCAAGAGGCACATGAAAAGCTGCTCAACATCACTAATTATTAGAGAAATGCAAATCAAAACTACAATGAGGTATCACCTCACACCAGTTAGAATGGGCATCATCAGAAAATCTACAAACAGCAAATGCTGGAGAGGGTGTGGAGAAAAGGGAACCCTCCTGCACTGTTGGTGGGAATGTAAATTGATGCAGCCACTATGGAGGTTCCTTAAAAAACTAAAAATAAAATTACTATATGACCGTGCAATCCCACTACTGGGCATATACCCAGAGAAAACCATAATTCAAAAAGACACATGCACCCCAATGTTCATTGCAGCACTATTTACAATAACTAGGTCATGGAAGCAACCTAAACGCCCATCAACAGACGAATGGATAAAGAAGATGTGGTACATATATACAATGGAATATTACTCAGCCATAAAAAGCAACGAAATGGGGGTCATTTGTAGAGACGTGGATGGATCTAGAGACCGTCCTACAGAGTGAAGTAAGTCAGAAAGAGAAAGACAAATATCGTATATTAACACATATATGTGGAATCTACAAAAATGGTACAGATGAACTGGTTTGCAGGGCAGAAATAGAGGCACAGATGTAGAGAACAAACGTATGGACACCAAGGTGGGAAAGTGGTGGGGTGGGGGGTGGTGGGATGATGAACTGGGAGATTGGGATTGACATGTATACACTAATATGTATAAAATAGATAACTAATAAGAACCTGCTGTATAAAAAATAAAGAAATAAAATAAATTAAAAAACAAAGAATAAAAGCAAGTTACCAGGGGTAAAGATGGACATTACACCACAATAAAAGGGTCAATTCACGAGGTAGACATAAGTCTAAATGTGCATGAGACTAGCAACAGTTTCAAAATACATGAAACAAAAGCTGATAGTATTGGAAGGAAAAATGGAAAAATTCACAGTTATAGCTGGAGAATTTAATACTCTTCTCTTAGTAGTTGTTAGAACAAGTAGACAGAAAATCCACAAGGATATAGTAGAATTGAACAATACCATCAACCAACTACATCAAATTGACATCTTTCCAACTGCAAAAGCCTGCAGATGGTTTTCAAATACACATTGAATATTCACCAAGACAGACCATATTCTGGGTTCTATTGCAAACCTTAAATCATTTAAACGAATTAAAAGCATACAGTGTAAGTTCTCTGGCCATAATGGAATTAAATTAGATATCAATAACAAAAATATAACTGAAAATATTCAAATACTTGGAAATTAAAGAATATCCTACTAAATAATCCATGGATCAAAGAGCAAGTCTCAAAAGAGATCAGAAAATATTTTGAACTGAATGAAAATAGAACTACAACATTTCAAAATTTGTGAAATAAAGTTAAGTTAGTGTTAGATAAGTCATGATTCTCCATTTTGATTCACATTTGAACCTGGAAAATACTGATCCCTGGACCCCACCCCAGACTAATGACATCAAAATCCCTAGGGGTGGAGTCCAAGCAAGGGTATTTTTGCAAAGCAACCCCAATGTTTTTACCATACAGCCACAGTTGAGAACTACTGTCTTAAGTGCTACAAAAGTGATAGAAAATGATCTGGGAGCACAGATGGAACAATGAACACAGCCGGGGCCATGATGGATGGCTTCAAGGAGGGGGCACTGGGTTTGAAGGATATGCAAAAATTTATCAGGCGGGAAAGGATTAGGAGGAAAGGCATAGGAACAGCATGCATTAAGCCACAGAGATATGAAAGGATATTTAGGGAATGAAGTACAAAGTATATCTATTGTGCCACCTTACAAATACACACACACACACACACACACACACATGCTTGTATATATATGTACATGTATACCCTAATTCAAATATAAGCTTATTTCTTACCGTTAGGGTGAAACTTACAAATGACATAAACTTACACAAAACTCTACATCAAGAAAGGATAGAAAATATTTGAAGATAGGTTCTTATTGAGAAGGAGAAATTTGGGGAGTAAAATTTGCTTAAAAACATTTGTTCAGGGCTTCCCTGGTGGCGCAGTGGTTGAGAGTCCGCCTGCAGATGCAGGGGACACGGGTTCGTGCCCCGGTCCAGGAGGATCCCACATGCCGCGGAGCGGCTGGGCCCGTGAGCCATGGCCGTTGAGCCTCCGCGCCCAGAGCCTGTGCTCCGCAACGGGAGAGGCCGCAACAGTGAGAGGCCCGCGTACCGAAAAAAAAAAAAAATTTGTTCATATTTCAGTTTACATATAAGAGTTTTCATATTGTACAAAATTGTGGCAGACAGAGTCACCAAATCAATAAATCCCACTGGAATAGAACATTTTGTGTTCAGCCTGGACCAGTGTGGGTTTTTTCTTTTGTTCCCTCCCCAGGTTTCTAGTCTCACTTATGACCAATCTCCCTCTGCCCCCCACACCACCTTGTACTTTATTCTTTAATAGCAGAACACTGAACAGATTCACCTCCCTACTTCTTGCTTCTGTACCTTTGCTCATATCACACTCCTTGCCAAGACGGTCTCACTCTTTGCCCCCCACCCCACCCCAGTTAACTCACTCATCCTTTACTCTTCAACTCAGATATCACCTCTTCCAGGAAGCCTTCCCTGAACGAGAGTGCTTGGGTTGGGTCTTCAAGATCCTTTAAGATCCTTTTTTTGTAAATTCAGGATACTTTGCATTTTTTCTGCATTGTCTTCAGATGTGCAGTAAAGTTTTATAAAGTTTTATAATTTTATTCTTTCTTAATTTTGAAGCACAGGTCTGAATGAGATTCAACAAGGTTATGTCATTTCTGAGACTTAGTGGAGCAGCGGGAATCCTCTATTGTCATTATTTTGCAGGAAGCCGATTTGAAAGATTGTAGCAAACGGGCATTTGTTTTTCTTGGGTATTCCAGAAAACATTGAGGAGGCCTTAAGAAAACAAAACTCTAAACTGTGGCAGGTGGTGTTATTTCAGAGAAGAAATTAGGCATTAATAAGGTTGGTAACACTAGACCCAGATGAGTATCTCCTCTCCTGTTGGAAATTTGCTGCAAGGATGCCAGGGTGTTCCATGGACACATCCTAGGCTCTCTAAGAGACACAGAATTTCATCCCAAGAGGCCCTTTAAGGTAGGGAGATGTTTGTCAGCTGTAAAGCTTTTAACCGGAAGTGAAAACCCCACGTAAACATTAATTCTCCCTCTCCCTGTGGCAGCGGACAGAAAGAGAGAGCACAAAAGTCTTAACAGAGTAAGGAAATTAACCTGGCAGTGGGACAGCCACGGGGATGAGTGTTTTTATGATGAAGCATTATGACTATCACTGGGGACAGAACTGCCAACTGCCCTGCTTAAATGATGTGAATGTGTAAGAACAAGACTGTGCTTGATAAGATGTTACATGAAAATAAAAGTAAGCTACAGAATACTATATTTAATGTCATACTAACTCTATTTAAAAATAACACGTGCGCCTTACAAAAGCAGTTGTGAGGAATATCTTCGACCTTTCAACAGTGATCGGCTGTGGCTATTGAGACTACAGGTAATTTTCTAAAATTCTTTTCCTTTATGGTTTATCATAGGATATTGAATATAATTCTCTATGCTATATAGTGGGACCTTATTGTGTATTCATTCTCTATATAATAGCTTACATCTGCTAATCCCAACCTCCCACTCCATCCCTTCT